>NW_027042511.1:0-349415 GCF_035927105.1 Exophiala bonariae | reverse complement strand
ACAACCACACAGGCACACAACCACACAGGCACACAACCACACAGGCACACAACCACACAGGCACACAGGCACACAACACGCACAACACACACAGCGCATAATCTTGTACACTCATACTACCTCTGACGGTATTCTACTGTCTAAATTTGCCTCCTGCTCTTGGAGATGAAGCAGGTGACCAGTGCGAGAGAACTCTATGCAGACATGCCCACTGAGTTCACGGCATGATTTGCGGGATATGGTTCAGCCTTACACTGGAACCAACACCCACACAGTGCTTTCTAGTCAGAATTGTCCTTCCTTAAATTTCCCAGCGTACGTTATTCATCCTTGGACTATCCCAAAATAATGTCCTCCCAGTTCTCCAACCTTGAGAACGGCGGAGTGGTTAACTCGATGGGATTTTCCTCTCTCTTCTAAGCTAAAGTAGCCGTTGTGGACGATATGCACTCCTCTGAAAGATCATTTCATTATGGCACAGTCTCAACGTCGACCATAGCCAAAAACAGGTTGAGGATGTTTCTCGTGATCAGGCGTGACATTTTTCAATGTTACCCGCGGTCGCAAGCGTTTTGGAACTGGACCTAATCGCTGTACAGGGATCAAAAGTCTTGAGCGTTCACGTGACTCACAAAGCCCCTCGGTTAACACTATACCTAATTGAATGATAGCCTGCTTGGCAGGCATCAATTCCTGTGCGGGGTTCGAAACTGCATAGAGACGACACCACCAACAAGAACAGGGACGTTGATATTTGAAGCATTCTCCCTTCCGTCCTGACACCAAGAATGGAACAGGGAAAGGGCCAAAAGATTCGACGAGAGATGCATCATCTCAAGGCCACCCAGTCTGGTCCATCAACTGGTTCAGTAGATGCCATACCACCGTGACACCGAGAGGCGATTGTTCCTTCATTGCAGCCCAGCTTCTCACAAATTCGTCCTTTGCAACCAGATTCAAGGTGAACATGATTAAGACACGATGTCGGCGGCCATGGCCCTCCATCTATCCCTCCCCAACCTTCTTTTCAGAAACTGCGCAGGCGGCCGACCCCCCAAACCAAAATGAAAGTCGACGACATCCTCAATCCTGTCACCCCGGCCAACCTAAAATTGGGCCACAGAACGCCAGTAGCAGGTCGATTCGATCAGGCTGAAAGTAATGCCCACACGTATAACTCCGGGATGAGAGACCAGACGAAAAACCTAGGACTTCGGCCACAGGATGAACCTAGACTGGATCGGCCACCCTGCTACTGCCGAGTCGAGGACCTTGACAAGCAGAATATTGGCTACCCGATGTCGAGATATCCACACAATAGCATTACTGAAACCACGGAAGTTTCCTCCACTAGTTACCCAGTGCCAAATGCCTCGAGATCTATGGTACACTCTGTAATGCCAACGTCAGACAAGGTCGCTCACCCGCCGACCATGCGAGCGGACCCATCACTCCGCAACGAACTCGCCCCCTCCCCAAAGCAGGATAAGGCAGGACGCACGGTACACACTTTCCTGGATGAGGAGGGACATCACAAACAATACTATATCGCGTGTCATGCTCCATCATGTCCGTACCTTGGATTCAGAACGATAGCGGAGATCTTGAGTCACTTCGCAAGGGTCCATCGTGAATTATTCGTTGATCATGTCGAGAGGCTCGATGCCGGAGGTTTCGTCCTTGCCATTCCAGAAGCTCGGGTTCAAGGTCATGAGCAGGAATATGGACTGGGTTCTGCTGGTATTCTGACCCTGCGGTGTCTGTCTGATGAATGTCAAGAGCGGAAATACTTCTCTGTTGGACCTCTTCGAAGTCACCTAACCAGAGTGCATCGAAAAATCCTCGGCCTGCCTGCTGGAACGCAAGCCAAATGGATGGCTTGGCAGCCTCAACTAAATATCCATCAAGAAATCGACCTGCCTCAAGCTCTTGGGGCCGGTTCCACTGCTTCATTATCGGTGAAGACAGTCAACCAAGCGGCGCTTCTTGATGGTGACTCCCATGGACTGCATCCTGGCGCAATGCTGGCAAGCGTCACGAAGACGCAGAAAAGGAAATGGGAGCTAATCATCGAAATCAGCAGCGACGAGGACAATGCCGGTGGCGATAGAATTCCCTTGAGTCACCACCAGCAGCCGCTTAAACCCCGAAAAAAGGAGACAACGATTTCTTAATAGTCGAGCAGGCCTAGCGTGGCAGGAGGCCCAACAATGCAGGATCGCGTCAAGAAAAAGATAGAACATCCCTCTCGACTGACTCAGAATTCAGTCGGCGTCGCTGTCCTAATTGTTTGGCACAGTTTTTTACTGACTGACATTGCACGCTGAGCACTCCTTTCGGCGAGCTGGCGTGCGGCAACAGGGCTCCTACGCTAGGAATTTATGATTTCATACCTTATTCTGGCTCCTTTATCACTGTCCGCTACCGCATTATCCACTTCTTTCTTCTACTTGATATACTATTCAGCGCCTGAGGGCCTTCGTTGGCTCTTTTGTACTGTGCTTCCTATTTGACAGTTCTGAAATCGACCCAGTATATTGAAGTCAAGGACAGCTCGATTACTGGGCAGAGGCATTTATTATTTCATATCTAATCCTATGTTTCAGTCCAAGGCACGGGTTGCGTGTTCCAAAGACTGGTATGACAAACATACGAAAGTCCAAGATCAAACACTCTGTATAGTGAAACGACTTTCCGATACCCTTGAATGCAATACACCCACTGTTTGAGATCCCTATCCAGCAGCTGTGATAAACAGTATTATTGATATCTTTTCCCGATGTTTGGATATGCGTAGTAACGAAGAGCTTCTGGGCCGTCGCCAAAATTGCCCAGGTTCTTCATACCCTTAGGCTGTATCATCCACCAGAGAGCCGACCGTCCATTCTTTTCGCAATCCGTACATTGCGAATCTGCCACGAAGGTAGACTTACCTGGTGCTAGACGCACCAACTCGACTGATCTTTATGGCGCATCCGCTCTGAAGTAACCTCCACCTTGAGACGTGTTTGACGACATCGCCCCGAGCCCTGCACGCTTTGAGATTGCCCGAAGCGGTCTGAACGTCTCTCTATTGAAGATCCGTCCATTCATTCCGTGTGTGGGTAGTTGAAGTCGATATGCTTCGGTCCAGGTGTTGCAAAGCGGGGCACAGGCGCCGCGAGAAGTGGCTACAATTGACCTTACCTGCAGCTGGTCGCGCTTGGCCTCACGCCTGGCCCCTCAAGTAGGAGAGAACGTTAACCTCTCTGAGAAATCAACCCGACTAAATGACTACAGGAAAAGGGCACCTTACCAATAAAGACGAGCAGGAAAACACCGCAGCTCACCAGAAAAAGAGTCGAAAAATATAGCAACCGTCAAGATTTTCCATGTTATGATCATCAGTTGTTGTATCGTCAATTGACCTGACCTTGCAAACCAACCATCCCAATGTGGCTAGGAACATTGTCCCACCTCCGCAAAGAGAAGAAGTGAAGCGAGACCAACCGTAAAATACGCAACCATTGCAGCCGATAAGCAATGCTTATTCGTTTCCTCCACCTCCTCAAGCGTCTCAAGATTCCATATCCGTCAGTCTAAACCTGAGGTGCTCTTCGTAGAATCTCAGCATTGACCGGGGACAGTGTCGATGGACCTTATCCATACAAACACATGTCTGCTCACCATTCTCGAAGAGTACAGAGGCGAGCAGCTTCCCGGATTCATCTCTCTCCACTGCTTCCACTTTGACTACTTGCGGCTCCCAGTCTTCCTTCACTGGCATCCACGCCGCTTCTTCCCGCCGGGTGGATGAAGCAGGAGCCAGGTTCTTCGTTTTCTGTCATTTCACCGCCCGAGCCTGGTACCCCTTTGCCTCGGATCTGAAACGCTTTAATTGTTTCGACTATGACTTTTTTTCGAGTGTATTCTCGCCAAATCCACCGATACTGGTGTGATATGCTTGTATGATTTTGGGAGCGTACCTGGGAGAATAGTCAATTTGGGAATGTGTTTGAGGAGAAAGTCTCTTACAGCATCAGGCTTGACTCTAGCTCTTCTGTGTTTTCCTTATCTGGACATCCTTGCCATTTGGTCTCATAGTAGACTGTACCACGGACAAATCGGTGACCAAGGATTGCTTCAACGCCGAACTCTCCTTCTGAATCTTGACCATCATCTTCGGAATCTTCATGAGCATCGTCGTCTGTGGTTCGTCCACGCGCAACTTCCCCAGCGACCATTTCAACATCATTGTCTAGTTCCTCGTTCGTTGGGAGGTTACCATCCGGACCGGCTTGGGGAAGGTTACTATCAACACAAATATCGAGATTACTTCCAACCTTTGAAATAGATGTGACTGTTAGATAGTCAACGTTTGTTTGGCGACTGTGTGATACGGGACAACTTTGCAATTGGACTATGGAGGCGACACTTACCAGCGCGTCTAGTCATTTCGGAACAGTATATGAGAGACTAATGAGGGAAGAAGCCGTAGTCGCAAGAACGGAAGAAGTGCTCCCTCAATATCGAGGTAGCTTAGAAGTGGACGCTCTTCCCACATATTGCACATACAGTACGCATCAGGAAAACAGCACAAAGCAATATACGGCGTGATTCCTCCTCTGTGACCATCCTGATGCGTCTCCATCGCGGATGTGCCGGACTCCAGCACCACGAGAAGGTGTGAATCTTATCGTTCAACAGGGTCGACTGCCTTCAGTGGTCCGTTGCACTGATTATCATGGCTATGGTCACCCAAGTCGTCCGTGAAGCCGGAACATGAGGTGCTCATCTGCGTGATTACGAGGTTGGACAGGTGTGCAAGGAACATGGTACTGCTAACCACCAAAATTGGGGAGATGCAGGCAGCAATACGCAAGAGAAGGTCAGAGCGGGCAGTCGAAATCCAGGGTGTCGACCACAGAAAACCGTGGTGCCTCCTATGACTATCAGGGTCAATGCGATCTCCCACTGACTTCCAGTTTTCTCTCATCGAGCAGCCGCGATTGTGTAGCCGAGGAGTTACGGGACTGCTTCTTATGCTAGCCGTCCAATCGCCTGAGTTCAGCTCTCGTGCCACATTTTAGGGCCACGTATGCCATCCTTCGCACTGCCTTGTCCTTGATCCCGCAATGGTCCGCTGCAGCAGACCTCACGCTGTGGACAGTTGGGCATGGGTAAAGCACGTTGAAAAGCGGAGTTGACAAGCTACGGGCAAGCGTAAGCATTCAAATGGCAACTTGGAAGAGTGGCTGAATGATCGACCGGGGATTCCGTCTAGAAAGAGGCGCCAGTCAGCCTTCTTGGCGACTTCAGGAGGTACACTTTTAGCGTCGTCGTCACGGAAGGTGAAGCGAGACATGCAAAACCACTGGGGTTGATGAATGGTGGCGATGAGTCAGCCCAAAGGCGGATACCTTGGGTCCCGGTAATATTGATTTTCCCTGTTTTTCTCTTTCCGTCTCTCACATACATACGCTACGCACACGTTAGGATACTTGAGGATGGAGGACCACATTCTCTTACCAATTCACATTTACAAGCGCGCAATGGACCACAAGATTTGGCTACCCTTATGTAGCCATCAACACACGTCCAGCACGAATGCTGATCCGTTTGTCGGTGAACAATTCCGAGTTCACTAACAACAAGGTGGTAAGCTGCGACATGATACGAACACACTACAGCAGCCAAGATGACATATCTTGGTACTGTAGTCACTTGTGGAAACCCAACAAGCTCAGACAGCCTGTTACAGTACCTTCGGCGCGGTCTACTTCTTTTCCTTCCTTTGACCTGTGTCTTGGAGCTTAAGGCGGAGCATGATCTTACCTTGGCGGTTACAAGGGTGAGTCGAGAGACAGCGAGGATCTTCTACTTGGTCCCCAGCTTGCTCCTCTAGAGCTGAAGGTTTGAACGTTTGCGGACATGACTCCCCACTACTACGATGCTGATCTCGTTCATCATCAATCAACGTTACTCCGTTGAATTCGTTAAGTGTGTCTTTCGCTGATGTGGAAGGCGAAGGTGGGGACGAGTGGAGATATTGATCGAATAGCATATCGATATCTGGCTCGTCATCGACATATTCTGGTGGCAGCCTCAAGTTGGGGATTCCTTCAGTGGCCGTTGTCTCAACGCTGTACGCTCTAGACACGCAACTGGGCAAGAGTGGGGGCGAGCGTGCACGGAGAAACTGAGAAAACAGGCGGTCATCTCGGGTATATGAGGTTGAGGCGCGATCTGCAGACCAGTCATTTTCCAGTTGCAAACCCGGTTGACGAATACTGTCATTCGAGTACCACGCGGACTCTGCATCGCCCAGATCGGCCATCATCGGATCCGCTGCCGCAGGAAGAACCCAAGACTTTGAGTGATCTTCAGGAAGGTGGCTAGTCTGGTCGACATTTGATAGCAGTGGAGGAGAAATAGTTGGACTCATGAAGCGAACCTTCCTTGGGAGTCGCACAGGTGACACATGGACGTTACTGATAGATGAGGAGACACACTCAACGGGTACCTTTTCGGAAATATTGTCTTTGCCAGGAGACTTCCGCTTATGAGTTCGCAGGGCTCGCTTCGTTGGAGCATTTGGTGACCGGTCGATATCGCGGCGTTTGGGACGCTTTGTCGTCATCGGTTGCTGTGGCGGTTTGGGAGTTTGTGGAACGCGACGAGGTCTCCCCCTGGGTCGCTTCATAGCGTGCTGGTCTTTCGGCTGAGGCCTCGGTGTTCTTGGACAGGCTGACTGCGGACCCAGTTCCCCGCCCTTTGTCGGGGAATCAATCTCCTTCCAAGCCCACCAATCAACGGGCAAGGGTGGGATCTCAATGGTAATTTTGGGATGCTTCCTCACACCGTTCACTGGTGGGCGGACATCATCCGGTGCCTCAATGTCATTGTACTCGGTGCTCTTGCCGGCAGAGCTAGCAGTGGAGTCTGAAACACGTCGCTTTTTGCTATTCGCCTTTGGTGGTAATTGAGGGAGGATGACTTCCAGATATGGATGGCTCTGATTTTTCTCACTCCCACGAGCTTCCTGTCCAGGAGCGCCTGGGGGCACATCAACAACCACAGTCGACTGCTCAGGTTTCCACAGCGGGCCTATGTCTCTGCGAACCAACTCACTTTGGCAGATGGCATGTTGGAGAGGAGGAATATCAACGTCTGCGGCTTTCTCGGCGAGTGCGATGGGAGTATCCACTTCTTGTTTCCCATCGTGACTGTAAACTGTGGCGCTCCCGCACTTATCTTCCTTGTCCGCACCGTTGAGTGTGAGCAGAGATTTTTGGGTGTTCCGACCCTGAGTCTGCGGCTTCATGTCAAGCGGTGTGTAAGTCACAAAGACTTCTTCCTTCTGCTGGATTGTTCGCAACCTGTCCGAAAGCCGTCCAGGCGCCTGTAGCTTCCGACGGTGCCCTTCCGACCTTAAGGATTGCGCCACTTTCTCTCTCTCCGCGGCACTAAGTAGTACTTGATGGACATCAGCGAGATGATGAAAGTGTTGATCCAAATCGCCAAGTTCATCATGCTTTCCACAGCGCGGATGGCGACAGCCCCGAGGACTGGGTCCACCAAGCCCAAGATGAAGAAGGACGTGCGCCTTCCATTCGGTCGCATTGATGTACTGGTGGAATCGGTCTTCTGGTGGGCTTTCGTCGTCACCCAGACATTCAGGGCAAAAGCCTGGCCGACTGAGACTGTGGCGGAATTGAGCGATATTACACTTCAGAGGTAGTGGGCCCAAGCTTCCATTGGGTGCTAGGTGTTGATTAGCGTGATCTTTCCAGGAGGTCGAGCCGCTGAGCCACTGAAAGCACAGGAAGCAGAATTCTTCAAAACGGCCGTCTGTGTTTGCACGATTCTTGCGGCACCGGTAGACATGCATCCACCAGGTCGCTGGCTTGTGCCTGTGATCTACATTAGCAACTTGAGGGAAATTTAAACAAGGGTGGCCAGCTGCATACCCGATTCGTGGTCGCCGACAGTTGTCACATTCAACGCAGGAGCTGTTCAGACCTTGGCAGTACGTCTGTGACCTGCTGCTTTGCATGAGTCGCACTAGGTCGTCCATAATGACCGTCCCCACTTCGTCACGGAGACTCCCTTCTTTGAAGAGATTCTCTGACAGACGATCACGCTCAGGCATGAGCTTCCTCGTCTGCAAAAAGTCCGACTCGTACGGGACGTTCTCTGACGTCCACACATCTTCTTGGGGAGACATTTGGTGGCCCCGCATGAATCGATCTCGAGCCTGGCGACGTTGGTCGTACAACTTTTGCTGTCCCTTGATGTCGTCCACGTTGGTCGTTGGGATCGTCTTTTGGTTACACTGGGAGGACTCTATCAACTGCCACCTTAGGTGTTCTGGGAGCGTTGGTCGGTAATTGTAGTCTCGACGCAATGTACCCGCGGAACAATTCGTGGATCTGCAAGTTCTGGCGGTCGAGCTCGAAAAAGGTGGCTTGGCCATCGACGGTACTGATGCGAGGCTGATAAGCCGACGCATATGTGCCCTGGTCACGGTGGGCGGCAAATCGCATCCGTTCATTGATGGAGTACCCATAATCTAAAGCATCGTTCTTAGCATTTCCGCCATACACCAGGGTTTTCTCCGTCCTTACTGTCCACTTTTAAAAGTGCTTCTCGGCGGGCAGCGTGAAATGTGAGGCTTTCCTGGAAGCCTGTCCGACGACCTAGCTCTGGCAATGCGTGGCTGGCGAGGGAGGACGACGTCCACGTGTCGTCCACGGAGCCGTCCAGCAGACATCGGGGGAAAACTGGCATGTCGAGACAGTGATCTTCATAGTGTAGAAGTCGATGGCTTCGACCAGGCGGCTGTCTCATTGTGAGAATTTCAGTCCAAGACTTGTACGACCGAAGTGCTTGCGCAGCAAGAACTCGCGCGATGAAGAAGAGCACAGCATTGTAATAGAAAGGTTGGCCGACCAGTTCGTAGAGCAAATGCTCCGGCCTAGGATGTCAGCATAGAGTCTTATGCGACTCGTTGATCACTTAACTTACTGTTCGCGAGGGAGGTTCTGAAGTCCTTTCGCTTTATCCCTTCGTAAATCGAGCACGATCTGGGGCTGATCCGTGATCCACACTTGGGCGATTGTGATATCCTGCACCGGTTCAGTAGTGCCGCGTCGTCCACAGACTACCAAAGCGATCACTTACACGGAAACGGAGGTTCTGTTCAAATTCACCTGCTCGACCGGACGTTCCACAATGTAGAAGTTGAAGGAAATGTAGCCCTGACCGATACAGCTCATGGCAGTAGTCATACCAATCGTTCTGCCACAGCTGGCGGGATGCCGCTTCAAAGTCTCTAAGAGTGTAGTTCTTCACCGGTCTCCGATCTGTGGATAGACCAAGGATGTTATCGTCGCCTCCACGAATCAACTGTCGTGCACATCAGTGTCAGCGATCATGCGGACGGAATGCGTTTCTCACGTTAAGAATGGTGTCCCTCAGAGGTTTGTGGAAATTTTCGCCGGTCTTCCTCTGCCAGGCGGTCATGAAACACTTCCAGATGGTCTCTGCACTGGAGTCCGTCACCGCATCGCCATGCCCGATTCGACCTTTTCTCCCCGTCTTGTAGAAGAGGAGGAAGCTTTTGGCTGTCTTCGCCTCCATAGGGTCGGGCTTGCAACCTGGAAACTGCTTGGTATACTTCAGGACAAACCTTCTCGCGGTTAGAATGTTTTTGTGGCATATCGATCAGACATACAGATCCCATTCGTGTAGCACGTAGTCGTACAGCCTTTGAGTTTTAGGCCGAACGGGTTTCAGCGTGAGAGAATCATTAGTCTGGTGAAGGAGGTCTTCAAAGCAGTTAAACTCCCGCAACCTTTCCCGTTCCAGATCGCCTGGTCTCTGGACCACGTCCATAACACAAGGTCGCAAGTCGAGAAACAGAACTCGAGCTGTTTTGTTGTGCGATTAGGACCATTCACCTTCACACGATGCAGAGGCCCAGCAGAGGGACATCCTTTCCACTGGACTTTACATCCAAAGGTCGCCCCCTCCCTTTAATACCTGGCAAACTGACAGTCTCACATGCCAGCCGCCGATTGAGGGAATATTTCTGCTTAGGCACACTCCCAAGGTCGTAGAATCCTCGACTCGTCGACGTTCATTCGACACCCAGGTGGATTGGCTCCAGTGGAGGCAGCCAACACGGTCGAGGGTAAAACCTCGACACAGGGTGAGCTGGCCTACCAGACGGGTGAGCTTATAGAAGTGGGCAGGGTGAGCTGGAGGTGAGCTGGAGGTGAGCAGGGTGTGATTGGGGTGAGCCAAAGGGCGAGTCACACCCGCCCAAAGGGGAAATCACACCTCGAAGAATCTGGGCCATATTACTCTATTATTCGAGAATCTAGTAAATCTAGTTAATACGTAGTTCGCGTTTACTCTACCTTTATCGAGTTTAATATTATATATTAATCTACTAAACTTAAGCGCGAAAGATCTAATAATACGAGACTCGACCTAATCTAAGATAAAGATAAAGACTTAATCTAATTCTTATAGTTCGTATTTATTATTCGCGAGACCTATAATTAATAGTATACTAATAAGTTTTTATTAATCTTAGATACTCGAGTTACTAAATAATCTTTTACTTTATTATTAGGAACTCGAATATTATAAGTTATAAGTAAATACTAGTCTAAAGACGAGATTAATATAAAGAAGTTAATTATTAATAATAAGCTTACTACTAAGCTTACTACTAATAATAAGCCTACTACTAAGTCTACTATTAATAGTAAGCCTACTACTAAGTCTACTATTAATAATAAGCCTACTACTAAGTCTACTATTAATAATAAGCCTAATATTAAGCCTATCGCTAATAATAAACCTACTATTAATAATAAGTCTACTATTAAGAATAAGCTTATAGCGAATATTAATCTTATAGAGATTAAAGAGCTCGTAAGTTAGGTCGATAAAGCTATAGAAAATATTAGATTTAAAGAATATCGCGAGTATTATCGACGATTTTATAATAATATTAAATTCGATAAAGATAAAGCTATAAAGTTTAAAGCTTATTTGGAAGAGCTTCGTACCTATATTCTTAAAAATACTATTATCGTTATAACTACTTCTACTCTTACGATATTAGCTAAGATATTAATATCTCTTAAATCTTATATTTAGATTATTATAGTAAATAAAGCTATACGTATTATCGAATGTAATATACTTATATTATTCGATAAGTATACTTTTATAGAAGGCCGAATTCTAGTCAATAATCTAAAGTAGTTATCTCCTATCATTATATATTCTAATACTACTTTCGCTAGATAATATAAGATGTCCTTAATAACTTACTTTATAGGAAATAGAATATCTATAGTAATATTAATTAAGTAGTATTAAGCTAGACCTACTATTATTAATATTCTTAATGATTTCGTATACGAGAATCGTCTAACTAATTACTCCTCTATTATAAATCGATCTAGAATTACCTAGATTAAAGAATTTAATAAGAAGATATTTTAGTATACTTGTTACGCCTTAATTTTTAACGCTCTAAATATATTAACTAACGTCGTAGAAACTACTAGCTTATAATATAATATATAAAGTGCCTATATTTATCTTAACTTAGTATAGACTTATATAAATAGTATTTTTAACTAAAGTATCGCTATTATTACTTTCTATAACGCTTAATATCTACTACTTCTCGCTTTTAAGGATAAGATAGTAAAGAAGTATCCTATTATAAACGTTAATTTAGATAACCCCTAAACTAAATAAATAAGCTAAGACTCGAGAACCTAGTTCGAGTAGAAGGCTTATTATACGCTCACCGTATGAGAGGAGCTTCCCTCCTCTCTATACTTTAAGTCTTAGTTAAGACGTATATTAAGAAATAATCTATAATCCACTAAACTACTCTAATCGTCGTACTCTATCTATTTATATAGGTTCGTTCCTAATATTCTCAAAGTATCTACTTTAAGTCGATCGAAGTAGACGATTATCGTATATATTATAGGCGATATAATAGTTCTAAAGAGAGCCGCGAGAGAAATAACTACTAGATCGTCTCGAGCCTAAATACTACCTCTTAAGTAACTTATATCTCTATTCTTAATAGAATCGCTTCTAAGTCGTATACGAATCCTATTGTACGATAAGAACGAGAAAGAAGATAAAGATAAAGAGGAAGATAGGAGAACATAGTTAGACCTTACGAAAGTCGCGCGCGAATCGTATAAGCTTCCAATAATAGAATAATAGATTTAAGATCTAGAGAGATAATATACTATACTAAATATATAACTAAAGTTAATACGCCTATAGTATAAGGTAAAAGTAATATAGTAGGAGATAGCTAGGAGAGATCTAAATATCTTTATATCTATTATAGGTATATCGCTATTAACTTATAAGCGATCCCTAAGTAATTCGTTCGAGAAAGATCGAGAAGAGCTTTAGAAGATATTTCGTATCGTAAAATCTATTAAATTTATAAGTAAATTAATATAATAAATATATAACTTTAATAATACTTAGTAAATAATTTTCAAGTTAATTTTCTATATAATTAAATCTAATTAGTTATAATATATACGAATTATAGTGAACTATCTCGAGAGTCGCGCTTAAGATAAGTAGCGTCGCGATAGAAGAGAAGGTATACTAACTCTCGCTATATAGAAAGAGTTTATCTTATAATATAAGAATACTATTAAAGATTTTAATATTCGAAAAGAATACGCGTTAATAAAATATATAATACTTATAGGAATCGTAGATTAGTCGTTACGAGATTTAGTGTATTAACTAAAGTTACTAGAGTAAGAGATTAGTATTCTTACTAAAGATAAATAAAAGAGATGAATCCTATTTTATAAGCTATCGACTCGCCTATATAATATTATATAATAAGATCTTTAGATAATTACGTCTTAAGTATAAGTTTTAGCTTCTACTACTCGCCTTTACTCGATAGTCTTTAGTAATATCTAAAAAGAAATATTAATAACTTATAATTAGTTTATACGCGAGATATATAAGATTTACTCTCTATTAGCGTAATCTAACTTATTAAATAAGGGTAAAGGGCTCGCTTAAAAATTATATATATATATCGTAAGAGAGACGTATATAAAAGATACCTAAGACGATTTCTCGCCGACTAAGAGAGCTCGATAGGGCGAGTTATATTTATTTAAAGGAGACTATTTTCGCTACGAAAAAAAGGGTTATAGGGAAAAAGACTATACTAATAGTAAACTCTCTATCTTTATCGATATATAGGTAAATTGTATAAGTATCGAAGATAAGAAGCCTTAAGAGAGTAAGTTAAAAAACTAGTATCTAGCCTATTAAGTGCTATAGTAGCGCTAGGCCTTAATTATAAGCTACTTCTATAGATAAAAGTAGGGCGAAAGTAGCTAAATAAATAAGTACTAGTGATGGAAACGAAAATCTTATCGCTATAAGGATCGCGAAAGATACGTACGCTTCTCGATAGTAGGGCGTAGACAAGCTTTATTTTCTACTTACTAGCTATCGAGCTCGAACTATTACGCGAGATGAATATAGTATAAGTGTGTACTATAGGCGAATAAGCTCTAGAGACCTATAGGAAATATTAGGTCGATATTTCTATATATAATAAGTAAGGAGAGACTAGAACTCGAAGATATTAATTTATTACTATAAGAATTGTGAAATATAATATAGTCCTAGGTTTCGATTAGCTAGAAGAGGTGAATTCTAATATAGACTAGATTATAGGCGCGTAGCGCTATCGTAATGTACGCGAATCGTAGGTATTAGTAGTTAGTCTTGAATAATTAAAAGGAGACACTAATAGTAGTATTATTAGAATGTTGTAGCTTCTCTCTAGCGCTATAATTATAACTAGAAGCGGGCCTATAGCGCTTATATCCCTTATAAAAGATGTACGCTTATCGCCGCAATTCGAGAAATTTGCCTTAGTCTTTAAAGATTCTAAAGATAAGCCTTTCCCAATAGAGATAAAGATAAAATATACTATTAAGCTACTAGAGGGAGAAATAGCTCTCTACGAACCTATATACTCTTTAAGTGCGAAAGAGCTACGGGTCCTACGCGAATATCTAGATATTATATTGGAGAAAGGATAGATCCTTTTAAGCGAATTAGCTATAGGAGTACTAATCTTATTTATACCTAAGTCGAATAGTAGTATACGACTTTATATTAACTATTGTATATTAAATAAGGTTATAGTGAAAAATTAATATCTACTATCGCTTATTCTAGAGATTCTAGATAGGTTGGTTAACGCGAAAGTCTTTATAAAACTAGATCTATAGGATGCCTATTATAGAATTCAAATCGTAAAGGAAGATCGCTAGAAGACTACGTTTCGTACGCGATATGGCTACTTTAAGTATACGATTATACTATTTAGGTTAACTAACGCTTCGGCAATATTTTAGATATATATTAATAAGGCCTTAAGAGGACTATTAGATAATATATATATTGCCTTTATAGACGATATCCTAATCTTTAGTATAGATAAGAACTTATATAATATATATATAAGCCTCGTACTAGAAAGACTTAAGAAATACAATCTATATACGAAACTCTCGAAATACGAGTTTTTTATATAGGAAGTGAGCTTCCTAGGGTTTCGCGTAAGAGCCGTAGGCGTCTCGATAGAATCTAGTAGGGTTTTCGCGATTAAGGAGTAGTCTATTCCTAAATCCTTTCGAAATATTTAGGTGTTTTTAGAGTTCGCGAACTTCTATAGAGGGTTTATCTAGTGATACTCTATAGTCGCCGCCCCTATTACTAATCTACTCTAAGAGATAAAGGCTAGGAAAAAGACTAGACTATTTACTAAGATCTTAAAGGCTAATAATACGTTTTATACACTTAAAACGTACTTTACGTAAGAGCCTATACTAGTACACTTTAACTCTAAGAGATAAAGTAGACTAGAGGTGAACGCTTTAGGCGGTACTATCGATAGAGTTATATTCTAAGCGTACGAGTCGTAAGAGAGTTGTACGCGTTAGAGACCTATAGCCTTTTTCTTAAGAAAGTTTACTATAGCTAAGAAAAACTACGATACGAGGGATAGCGAGATACTAGCTATCGTATACGTATTTAAGGAGTAGCGCTACTATCTTAAATCGCCTATAATTAGTACGTTAGTCCTAACTAACTATAAGACGTTACAAAGCTTTATAACTAAAAAAGTGTTAAATCGAAGATAAATACGCTAGATAGAAATACTAGCTATATATAACTTTCGTATTAAGTAGCGTAAGAGAAAGAATAATCTAGCGAATGGGCTTTCTAGATATCTAGATTATATAGAGAAGAATAAGACTCCTCTCGAAAACACTTTGCGTAAGGTCTTATAATTACGTATACCTATTATAAATAATACGTAGAAGGGCTATATAAGACTCAATAACGAAGTGTTTGTCGAAGTTATAACTCGAGTCGAGGCTCGAAGAGGTTAGGCTTAAAGGGAGAGCGATTATAACGTTATAATACTCCTAACTCCTCGAGAGGAGAGAAGAGCTAACTTAGGCGAAGTCGAGGCGAATCTCGTATAGAAACGTAGAGAGACGCTTATAGCTCGCCTTAAAGAACTTTAGTTACTAGATGAATGGTATTAGGAGGCTTCGTGGAAGAAGTTCCTAAATAACTATATTACTAGTAGTGAGTTTAAGAGCACCTAGAGTGTTAATAATACTAGCCTTATACGTCGCGAGCGTCGCGTATACGTATCGTATAATCTTATTACGAGAGGAGAAATCCTTTAGGTGAATTACGATAATCTATAATAGGGCGAATACTTTAGCGAATATCGAACTACTAAGAGTATTATACGATACTACTAGTGGTCGTATATTAGACGCGATATAATTAAGTATATTAAATTATATACGATATATTAGAGGATAAAGGTATCGAGATATAAACTATACGAGAAGCTTAAACCCTTACCTATATCGAAAGGTCCCTAGAAGGATATATTAATAAACTTTATCGTTAGTTTATCGCTATCGTTATATTGGGGAGTCGTATACGACTCGATTCTCGTTATTATAGATAGATTCTCTAAAATAGTAATTTTCATACCTTATATAAATATTATTACAATATAAGGCCTAGAAGAAATAGTCCTAGAAAAGGTTATAGTAAAATACGAAGCTTCTCGCTTAATTATTAGTAACTAGGGTTCGCTTTTTACGTTAATATAGTTTAGGACTATATACGAGTACCTTACAACTCGTAGATTATTCTTAATTACCTTCTATTTATAGACTAATGGATAGATAGAAAGAATGAACTAGATACTTAAAGTATACCTTAGGTACTATATTAATTATAAGTAGTCGAATTGGGCCGAGCTACTTATAGGCGTAAAGTATACGATAAACGTAGTATCTAGTGCTACTATAGGTATATCTCCCTTCTCATAAGTATTAAAGTTTAAACTAGATATGTATATAAATCTCGACGGCGAGTCGTATGTAAATATATCGAATAGATTAATAAAGGGAAAAGTAAAGGCTATTGTATAAGCTCTACTATATATAAGCGAATCGCGTAATATAGTAGAGAAATAGATAGCGAAAATAGTAGCGAATTATAACAAGAAGAGAAAAGAAATGTTCTTTAATATTAGAGATAAGGTTATACTCTTAGTAAAGAATATTCGTATACTACGCGTAAGCAAGAAGCTAGCGAACTAGTATATTGGACTCTTTAGGATTCTCGAGAGAATTGGAAGAAATGCGTATAAACTAGACCTACCTCCTAAGTATAGAAGACTTCACTATAATTCTACGTCTTCTTACTATAAGTGTACTATAGGAGAGACGAAGAGGAAACGCTTAAACTAATAGATATTAATTAGGAAGAGAAATGGGAGGTAGAGTAAGTACTAGATATTTATTAACGACGAGCTTAGCTTAAATTCTACGTTTAATAGAAAGGTTTTAGTAAAGCTTATAATAGCTAGGAGTCTAAGTAATATATATAGAACGTATAGGACCTAATTAAAAAGTTTAAGAAAAAAAAGATTAATATAATAATAGATTTAATTAAATCGTCTTATACTAGTATAGGATATAACCCTTATAAGTCGTATACGACTTAGACGCGACTTTACTATATACAAAAAAAAGAAGGAAAACTATAAATAAAGAAAAGTATCGGCTTACGTCTAAATTTCTATAGTCTCTTGCGAGACGTAAGCTAGAGCACTACGATTCGCCTATCTAACTCTTCCCTAGCTACTAGACTTTACTAGACTCTCGAGAGTTATACCTTTATAACTAGGGATAGAAAGAATAAAAGAAAGAGCTAAAGCTACTATTACGAGAAGTAAGCGGTTTAATAGCGATACTAGCCTATACCCTAACTAACTATCTAACGATATAACTATATTATTTAGAGTCTAAGTCTTCTCCTTCCTTAGAGTTAGAAGAAGCCTCTTTAGGCTAAGAGCGAGACTTAAGATCGTACTATACGCGATTAGTATACGAAGAGTAGGAGTAGAACTTAACTTACGACTTTACGAAGAGTGTCTACTAACGTACGTTAGGCATCTAAAAGGAACCTAAGAATAGGAGTAAGCTTCGATATAGACGCGCTACCTATAGAATCTAGCGAATCGCGTACGAAACGTATACGACCGCTAACGGTACGACTACTAGAGATTCTACGAGCGGCCTTAATATTGGCGAGCTTTAACTCTTAATTAAGAGTATCGGCCTTAGCCTTAATATCCTCCTTAGTCTCGGCGTTCTTATCGCGATACGTAAGCGAGACGTTAGTGTTCTAGAGATTATTAGTATACGAGATAAGGGAGGTAGGGACTTACGCGAAATAAGTAAGACTCGCATACGAAAAGAATGAGACTTATAGAGATATAGCTAAAGCGACTAGTATACTTACTCTTAGTGTAGTACTAGTAGTTAATAGAGATATTGCCCTTAGGCGTCTTAAATTTACACTCAATACGAGTACTAGTCGTATCGCTAACGGAAGTTAGGCGGCGAAGGTAGCGGTAGTAGTACTTAGCCTTATAAGCACCCTTAGCTCTCTTACTATAGGAGAGGATAGGGGTATCGTCGGGGACTACTACGGGTTAGCTACGAAACGATAGTAGGACTTATACTATCTATATTTACGCTTATTACCTCTATTAGGAGGAGAGTTAGGGGGGGTAGGGTCGAACGAAATAACGATTCTAATAGCGATAGATACTATATACGATTAGTATATATCTCGTAAAGATAATCTTACGAATCTTACTATTTAATTAATTAAAGCTATTATAACTTAGTTAGTATATACTCGATTCTTATATAGATCTCAATAGTAATACTTATAGTTATTGATAATAATAATAATAATAATAATGATAATAATCGTAATAATAATAATACTACACTATAGGTTAGTAAAAGCTTATAGACTAAGAGTCTTATGCGTATAGTATATATAGTTAATATATAACTAGTATAAAAAAGGTTAAGGTTAGAGAGAGAGTAGAAGAAGATATATATATACTATGATTCTATAGATCTACGATAAGATTCACTACTTAGTATTTACGTATACTATTTATAGGAGCAAAACTAATAGCCGAATAGGCTAAATAGGATGAGAGTAAAGTAGATAAATAGGCTATAAGAATAATAGTAAGAATATTTACTATACGAGGAAATATATACGCTATATAGGAGGAAATATAGTGCGAGAAATAAATAAATAGAATAAATAGAATAAATAGGATAAATAAGAATAGTAAAGGAATCCAAGGCATATAAGGTAAATACTATAAGGTTCACTTCGCTAGGAACTTATGCGTATCGTAGGAGGTTAGCGCAACTAAGATAATACAGCCTTATATAGGGATTCCCCAATAAGGCCGAAACTTATAGGATTTAAGGTATGCGACGCGCATACAATACGCTTCTCGAGGACGAGAAGCCTAAGGGAAGGGGATAATTGTTATGAACGTCGATTCAGACAACCTCCAAACTAAATAAATAAGCTAAGACTCGAGAACCTAGTTCGAGTAGAAGGCTTACCGTACGCTCACCGTATGAGAGGAGCTTCCCTCCTCTCTATGCTTTGAGTCTTAGTTAAGACGCACGTTAAGGAACAATCTATAACCCACTAAACTACCCTAATCGTCGTACTCTACCTATCTATATAGGTTCGTTCCTAATAATTACGAAGGGGGCAATAGGCGTATTATCGTATTATACGCTATATAGTAGGTATCCTAGAATTATAGGGGATTCTATCGAAGCTAAGGTATACGCCTAGAAAGCTTACGTATATATAAAGAATATCTATAAATTATATAAAGTATTACGTGAGGAGCTAAGATTTTTATAATATCGTATAAGAATCTAGGCTAATAAGAAGAGATCTAAAGATCTAGATCTTAAGGAGAGAGATATAATCTATCTAGTTAGAAAAAATATTAAGATAAAATAACTAAGTACTAAATTGGACTATACTAAGCTAGGTCTATTTAAGATCCTAAAGAAATAAGGACCTATTACCTTTAAATTAGAATTATCGTTAATTATAAATATTTACTCGATATTCTATAAGTTACTACTAGAACCTTGCTATTCGGCGAATACGAAGGTAGGACTAGTCTAGATTAATAAAGATACTAAGGAATCTCGATATAAGATCGAAACTATTCTTAATAGTAAATATAACACTAATAATATATATTATCTCATTAAGTGGAAAGGTTACGAGAATTCGAAAAATTTATAGGAGCTATTATAAAACTTAGATATAAATGATATTCGTATCTATTATAGGATATATGGACCACTAGACCTAACTCCTAAGGGATATTATGTTTTAGACCGAATCCTTCGATATAAGATAGAACGATAGAAGGGAGAACTCTATTATCTAGTATAATAGTTAGGATATAGTAAATAATACAATACTTGGGAACCTATCTAGAACCTCTTACGAAATCTAATTAATCGTTACTATTAATTATAAACGGGTTCCAGCCCTATTCTAGATCGAAGTTCTCGGTTATTATAATAAAATTAAAATTAGGGCCTATATCCTTTATCTCACTAAGTAGTCGCGCCTCCCGATTAACTATTTCACTCTACTTTACGATAATCTTCTCTAGTTTCGATTCGATTCTCTTCTACTCGCGCTAAGCAACGATAATTTGTTGGGCTAGCTATCCTAGCTAGGCTCGAAGCGCCTCATTCCTTCGGCGTAACTCTTGTTTTTAATTTTCTAGGTTATAGAATTCTGTATCTGAAAACGTGCCGCTACACGTTACGTTTTTTCGTACGTACGGTGCGTAACGAGTATAACTCTCGCGCACTATATAGACACTATTTGATTTGATATATTGGGGATAAGGAACTATAGTGATAAATCCAAGGATTTCGATCTTAGAAGCAAGGTGGGCGAGCTACTCGGATTTATTGACTAGTTGGCGAGATATAGTTAGTTATGAGAAAGAAGGAAATAAATGGCATACTACGAGGCACCACTTACCTTATGTATATTGCGGTTAACGTATAGTGAAGGAGGGGAAAGTGTTACAAGTCGACCTACGACTTATATAATAACCCGCTTAGATTGGAAGGTCGGGCGAGGAGGCTATAATGTAACGAGTGTGTTCGCGTTCGAGGACGCAAGGCTGAGGGGTTACGTGAGGGTGGACTGTGGACTGTATGGACTGTGTATATAGTTCACAGTCCAAGACAGTCTACCTAGGAATTATACGAGTATATAGCTATAGTCATTACACCAACCTTTTATAGACTTCTCGTAGTTAATCTCACTTATCTTACTGCACCTAAACCTGTTGAACCCTGAAGCCCTCATACCTTCCATATCTGTCCGCAAGTACCTATACTTCCGTCCGCGAAACCCAATCACGCCTAAGTCCAAGAACCATTACGCCCTTGGCAGTTCGTAACAATGCTTATATATAAGGACCCTACACTCTCACCACCGATTTCTCCTATCAGAACGCGTTTTACGAGTAAACACCACCCTATGAGGATATTTCATCGCGCACACTGTGTATACTTAATTGCTAACGGCGGTGACTATATTGGTGGAAGTGTAGCAGTTGTTGAAACTCGGCGAATTACGTTAGCACCAATTAGTGGGAATACTTCACGGAAAACTCCTACCATTCGATCAAAACGCACCCAATTTGGATACTCTTTTTGCCAAAAGCACCTTTGCATCAGGACGGGTTGCTGGGACAAGTTTCATGTAAATCGCAGTAGAAACCATGCTATAGGAGACATTTGAATTACGTGGGTTGCCAAAATCGATGTTTTTAGAATTAGTTGAGGTTTGCCAAGAAATAAAAGGTCACATGCTAACGGCTCATGGGATACTTAAGCGGAATTACGGATCTAGTGATGCTAGCTGAAATTGAAGTCAACTGACCATTGGAATGAAGTGATAAGTCAACTAGTCGATAGAGCTAACCATTGACTGATATGAGCGAAGAACTTACTGATTGTCTTCGTAAGAACTTCTGTGGTTTTGAATATGTGGAGGACCTCACGCGGCCTAAAATATATAGTAATGAGTCCGAACTAGCCCTCAAGCTAAGCCCTTCACCACGCTTTAGTAGCTCTAGTAGGAGCTAATTATACGACTCCGATTTCGATGCGTAGAACCATATAAGTCGACAGATGTTGCATTAGGTTTTTCTGCTATCGGCTCAGAAACGACATCTCTCTACCTAGTTGATGTGATTCTATCACCTCACTCATTGTCCATCGAATGTTTTCTACGTCATCGAGCATTGAAGAGCATGAGCTAGTAGTGTATTACAATTAACTAATCTCGTCTTCTTGGACGAGGAAAGGGCTTTTTCGATTTCTCTAAACATTGCAGATATCGAGGGGCTATCAAAGAAGTCCAATTGATAGACGCAAGGAGAAGGGGATTCCATCTACTATCTACTTAGATTTGCTCTTCTCAATTAGTCGTCTTTTCCGTAGAGTCCCTACCTATTTGCAATATGCTGGCGAGCACTTTTGCTAAATGGCGACCATTTCCTACGAATCTATGGGATCGAAATAAAAGACTTACCACCCTTAACATTGCGTTTTCGAGGCCGGGCTTAAGTAGTAATTTTGCCTAAATATTGTAGATTACGTTATGTGGCCAATTCTATCGTTAAATGCGCCGGGTGCCGCACTCATCTTTATAGGGTCAATACGTGCCAAAAGATTCGCCACGATCTGCTACCTTTCACATCTTGTCCCCTAAGATATAGAATGCCGGCCCAATGATACAGTACGAGGAAGTTAGTACCCACCACGAAATCTATGAAGATGGTCCATTTCGCTATTATCAGTAGCTTCAAACTCGCTAGAGGGAGGGGAATTATGGGTTCGAAACTGCCTCTAGAAAGAGCCTAACACGGTAACGGAGTATCCCCCTAACGAAGCAGATTTTGAAGGGGTAGGGAGTTAAGCATCGACCATAACGGGCCTGATGCAGTGGGCGGAAATAAAGGCGGTATCGAAATTGAAGTATGATAGCGGACGTTAAGGTGAAAGAAAGGTTGGAACAGACGGAGAGATAATAATAATGGACGAATATTATGCCGACGTCAATAGCACCGGCGTGCAGAGCCTAGAATGCCTCTAGGGGACAGGACCGGGTGAACTAAGTTAGAGGCCGATCACTCCACTAAAATTTTGATTCCCTACCTTGTAACCCTCCTATAGATATGTATAGTACTTATAGTTTTCAGCGTATAGTAGTTACACTTTGTAAACCTCCTTCCCCCTACTAGATTCTTCATTGATTGATTGATTATGTCATAGTCTATCCTAGCCACCTTCTACAACCGCTAAAAAGTACGCATTTATGTATCGTCGATTTTCCCATTTCATTCCTGCACGAGAAGGCGTCCCACCCGGAATTGCTTTTACCCCCACTCTACTTGGTAGCAATGCACCTGTGCTTATACGGCTTTGCTACCGTTTGTTTCGCGTAATGTTACCGCTCTCCTACCTAATGAGAGGAGCTCGCCCATCGTCGCAAGGCTAGATCTAGAAGCGCTATGGCTCATTTTCTTGCTGTAGGCGCTGTTTGGCCCTACGCTCACGACTCCACGGACGGTGAAGGAGTCTGCTACGATTCATACAAAACGTAAGCGGAAATCCTCTCTGTAGACGGCACAGTTCTAGAGACTAAACGAGAGAAGAGAAGGCAGGTTACGACTTGATCCGGGCTAAGTTGTAGTATAAGCACACGATGTCGACAGCAAGGCTGTCGACACTAAAACCGGAGTTTCCTTGATCCGAACGGAAGCGTTTTCTTTAGCGTTGCAACTACGTTTCATACCTCTTATATATTGGTTTCGATAGTTGTCATCGTGTATGTTGTCATCGTACATCACTATATAGCCTTGATCACGTTTTGCGATCGTAATAGAGTCAACCTCCTTTCAACGATTTGAAAGTCGACAGCTTTGCAACTAGACACAGTGGTGTAGAAGTGGTACTGTAAGTGAGGATCCCCTACGTTCAATAGTAACCCACTCTCTACAACAGCTAGCATGGCGAGCCTGACTTCCCTGGGTCTTCTGACCACCGATTATCTAATCAACACTACACAGCATACAACGCTTGCTATGGCAACCTAGTAAGAACAGCAAGTCGTCTCGGTAGCCTTCTCCAGTCCCTACAGACTATCGACGATATCGTGTGGACACTGATATGGCTAGCCAACAAGAGGACAATCCTACAGGGTCTCGAAACTTCCATTCTTGCTGCGAGACTATGATTCACGAGTATACCCCACGAGCTCTAGGTGGAAATGGGAACGCTACAGAAAGAGCCATCAGATAGTTTCATATAAACCACTAGAGCTGAATACAAGTATAAATAACTAATAAGATTAGAGGCCCAAAATTCGGACTAATTTAGCTGATGAGTAAGAATGAATGGTTGAGTAGAGAAGAGGTCAGCCTGAGTAGCTCACGGGCGAGGCTGAGCCGATGCTGAGCCAGGTCATGTGATACCGAGTAAAGCCACAGGGCCGCTATCTGAACTGGGTACCAAGGCCAAGTGCAGATTCACCGCTGAATACCAAATCATTGGCCTCAGCAATATGTCGGTGATGGGATCGCAGCTCGCAATGGAGAGCGTGATTGCTTACGACAAGGAGGCAGTGGTAGCAGCGGGACTGTGCATATTAGTATGTTGCGGCCTCCTCCTTATATCATGCCACAGGCGCTGCGTATTTGAACACATAGAGTTTACTGATATTCAGGCCAGATCTTCTTCTATTTCATTTCACAAGTGTTTTTTTCGAACCTACACCAGTTTCCTGGGTCATTATTGGCCAAGTTGTCGCCATTTTGGTTGACAGTACAATCGAGACTAACCCGAAGCTTGAGAGTCGCAATGCAGTTGCACCGGCAGCATGGGGACTTTGTCTGAATAGCACCGAATCATGCCTCATCAGTAATCCAGCGGCCCTCAAGGAACTCTATGGGCACAGCACTGGCTTCCTTAAGGCGGACTTCTACGATACTTGGGTCCAGGTTCTACCAAGAGCCTTCAACACTCGCGATGTCGGCATACATCCGAGGAAGCGAAGATATATGTACCCTGTACTTTCATCGCGGGCGCTGTCCGAGTTTGAGCCTTACATGGACAAAGATTTGCTGACGTGAAAAGACCAACTCCAGTAGCATGGTAGAAGGAAAGCACGTGGCTAAAGTGAATTTCGAAGAATGGAGTGAGTTCTTTCTCACTGTTGCTAATCGTCATATTTTGACAGCCAATTAACTCGCACTCGACATCGTTGGGAGTTTCGCCTTCAATTTCGGAGAAACCCCTTTGGGGTTTGGACCAGACGCTATGATCAAATGAATCTGATATCTACGGTGGATCGGCAGAAAGAGGTGCTTAATGCTCTTGAAACTGTCCCATTCTCAATCAGACCATTTAGGAAGTACAATAACCTCGATTCCTTCTGGTACAGTGGGCTTCGAGCAAAATCAAGCATGCGTGAGTCTGCCACAGCAGCGTATCATCGCCGCAAGGAGAAGCCTGGCTTGAGAAAAGACTTTCTAACTTTCATGTTCTCAGCATGAGACCTAGGAACAGAGCAACCGTATGCTTGAGGACGAAATAATTGCTGAGTCGATCAGCTTCATTGCTGGAGGCTGTGATACGACAAGCAGCACTATGACCAACTTCATTGACCTTGTTTCTCGTGACTTTGAACTCAGCAGAAGATACAAGCTGGGCTCGATGTGGCTTTTCCAGGTAATCCATGCAAGTTCTGGGTTGCTGATGATAAACTGTCCAAAATGTACCGATTCTCGTTGCGACATTGCGGGAAGCCATTCGAGTGCGTCCAACAAGTGCACCAGGCTTGGAGCGTGCGATACCAAAGGGAGGAAGAACAATCTGCGGCACATATCTGCCAGAAGAAGTGAGTTGCCTTGCAGAAGCTTTGATTTGATGTTCTGGTGCCGGCTGACGAAGCCTGACAACCCGTATAGACCGTAGTCAGCGTCTCAACCTGTGGAGTTTTCGGCGATCCACGAGCATTTGCGGATCGCTCTCGTTTCTATCCGGAGAGATGGAGAAGAGAGAACCCAGAGGGACTTTTGAGAATGTTCACGCCTTTCTCTATCGGTCCTTGGGCATGTATTGGTAGAAAGTGAGTCGTGAAGTCCCCTCTTACTTCCGATCTCGCATCTGTTTCGCAATCAAGAGCTTTGCCGGCATTGCTAAGTGGCACTGATTAGTTTCGCATGGATGAAGATCTTGAAAACCTTGGCCACGCTATTCAAGTTGTTCAATGTAGAGCGTGGGTATACGGATACAACTCAGCCTTGCGCAAGATTGTGCAACAAGGCGGTCGAATGCAATGCTTTCATTTCGAGGCGCTACCAAAATTAAGGGAAAGCGTTCGTTCCTTACTACGCCTATCATAGGCGGAGGTGTTCTGGTAGGGTTGAATCGTGGATGCCCAAGTAGTACCAACGTAGCATACGAAACTTCACGCTCAGTGACAGCCTGCCAGGATTGTTGAAAGTGGTTAACAATTCGAACGGTACAATCCGAAATGCATGAGCCAAAGGCGCTGATTGTTAGCTGGTATTCAGCGAAGCGATAACTTCATAAATTAGTCTTAAGAGACATTGTATATCCACAACCTGGAATCAGTATTCTGCCAGTTCCAAGCTTACCAAGTTGGGGTGCACGGAATTTTCTAAACATTGCTTCCTCGTATTCGATCTATGAAATGCCTGGGACAAAGCATGGAGCACTCGATATGGGGCTTAATGGATTTGTCATATTGCTTCATAGTAAAAGCAGTGTGAAGTGATGGAATTCTGGTCGTCAAGTCAAACCCCCGGCTTAAAAGGTAAAATTTTTCATATCGATAGCTTAACGTTTGGAATTACGGCCAGTGCCAAATACATGTTTAATTTCCCAGTCCGAGTATTCGTAGGGTGCTAATATAGCCCATCACGTTATGGAATCTTCGGGATATCTCGATCGAACGGATGCTACGTGTGATCGAAGTCATGCGCTGTCTAATTCGGACGCCACTCGGTGATTCTATAGTACGAGGACATGTTCTGTGATGTTGCTCGGGCAATGGTCCGAATGATTGGCAATTCCGAATCTGTAGCTTTAGGTCGAGGCATTCATCGGAACAGACGCATCCATAATAACATCTAGAAGTGTTTATATAATCTAGCGGTTGGTTAGTCTGAGACAAGTACAACCTGGCAAATATGACCGTCATTGTGCGCTTGCATAGATAATGAGGAGATAGGCTTCCTCACAGAACAAATTGGCTGTCAACATCCCCCGATCACGATGTGCTGGGAGAGAAATGGCTCTAATAGAAGTGGCTCATCCCGTCACGGGATGATGGTGCGCTTAAAACGTCAGAACTGCGCAGCTCGATTGGCGTTTAGTGCTAATGAAGATCATGAGCTGTGAATTTGACGGTGATGATATTTGCGTGGTAGAAAAAGATCGACGCTTAGTTGACAGCTCTCTCTTGCATCGATGTTACCGCACTCACCAAGGCAAGAGACATATTATTGCTTATCTGGAAATAGGGCAGATGGGACGGGAGGGAGGCCCGGTGCCACCACTCGAAAAACCACATCAAAGTGTTGAGTAGGGGAACAATACTTCCACCAGCAAATTACGTCTGAGTCATGCTCAGACTCGCTCGCGAGTCAGCCCAGACGACGCTCAAGTTGTCTCGTACTAATTGAGTAATCTGTGGGACTGACATACATACTTGTCATCGTATTGTTGAGGGATGCAATGTCGGCTAAGGCCATCTCAACTTTCAAGCGGGGGACAACCCGGAATTTTGCCATACCAATGGCACCCTTTCGAACTGGCCTACAGCACCAGTAAGTTGGGATTAAGGATGATGCACAGCGGCGATAATTGCGGCGTGCTTGTCTGCTTATGCAGGCGTCTTCGGCACAATGCTGTGAGATCTAGTGACGAGAACAATTCTTTTCAAGGACAGGGGTAGATTTTGGGTGGCTTTGTGCGCTGACTGCCCGTCACTTTTCCTGCTTCGCACAAGTCCGATCACCCAGTTTGTTTGACCGCTTATTCCGCAGTGATCGGATTTGGAAACTGCAGGGGGATGGATATTTTGATTAGAATAATACGAGCACGAAAAGGTAGACAGACCTTCAACACGTCATCACCAAATGGGAAATGCCTCGATTGCATTTTTGGGGGTAAGCATTTTCCAGGATCGAAGAACTTTGTTCCCTCCACCGAGAAACCAACTTACTTCGTGCCACTGCAACTAGAAAATAGTTCGCTTCCCGAGGAGCCTTGGGTAAGAGAACTTTACGAGAAAGTAAGTTATGATAGAGTTTGCGGCTTGTCGCGTGTCGAGCGTCTGCCGATCTAGCCCATGAATCATGGATTGAGTTCATTTCAGGTGGCCAACTCTTGAAGGCAACGTGTTGCTCGGGGTCGACCTTGACATTCCATTAGTGAACCCGTGGCTAGACACCAAACTTGCCCTTTCGCAATTCGTGGTGTCACAAGCTGTGCAAATGCATGTCATCGACACTTCGGCCTTAACACAGACCGTTGAAATCTGCAAAGTCGCAATATATCATAACCGCGCCAAACTGTTAGCATCTGTAAGACACGTTTTCGATAGTGCACGCCTTGCATTCGAAGAGGATGACGCGCACGGATACTTTGATCATCATGGGTTATGGTTCAGCTATCACCAGGACAAGTTCAAGGTTAAGTTTTGCTGGGCTGCATATTGTGATAGAAAGGAACTACCTTCTACAGTATCCAAAGAGAAGATACTTCGAGCCCCTCGGAGGCACCCACAGTATACAGCCACAGCCTAGAGGAGGTACGAAGTAACTAACTTATTATGACTAGCGGCCTTATTAAGTCTCAACTTCTCAAGATCGGTCTGTACCACCGGCCGGCCTATTCGTTGAGGAGACTGGGGCCTCTGAAGATCAATCGATAACCGGTTCGCCAAGGACTGTAATCTCAAGAAAATGACCACAGGCAATAGTTGAGACAGTAATGTTGGTAAGTGCATCCAATCAATCAATACAATGCTGAGCCCGACGCTTTTGAGTGAGATAGTCCCGACTCTGCTTCACCCAGCTCGTCGGGACACTTTCGAACCTTCTGTAGCCGTAGCATTTGTATTCGATCAACGTCCTTGCTCTTTGATACGGTGCTACGAGTATGGACCGAGTGAAATTGTCTGAAGCGTGCGTGAGCGTGCTCCAATCCTATCGTGTGGGATACGGGGCTGACGGGGCTGAAGGGGCAAAGCTGCGAGGTTCTTCAGTGGGGAATTCGACACATGAAAATCTATACGTCGTAGGAACAATAGGGTAGATCACCGTACACGGAGTAGCTTCTAACCTGTAGGACAGAGTCTAACATGGAAGTGGCATGGTGTCGGTATTATTGCGTGTTGATGCAAGAAACCCTTCCAGTAGTGTGTACTGTGTGGAAAAAGTACATGTTTGCCATTTCACGCTGTCAGTATTTCAGCGAGCACGAGCACGGGTGTAGAAGTCATTATTGTACGGATTGTCAGGGTTGACCATCCTCATTAGCAGGTTCACATGATTAGGAGTTATCTTTTCGCCCTCGAATTGCCTCTCAAGGAAACCACGATCCGGATGCATTTTGATCTTCTGCAAACTAAGTCCTGCGGAGCCGAGTCATACTCGTGTTGCCTCTTCTCGAGATTTACAGCTGGTGATGCAAATCCGAGATCCCCGGTAGGGTCGATACACACGAAAATCTGTAGGTTTTCAGACAAAGATTATCTAAACCCTTACTAGAGGATGCGGAGCATGTGGACTTGATTCACTTGAGAAGGATCCAGGCTTAGCAGGATGCACGAGTACTTCGTACGATGGAAATCACTTAGATGTTCAAACAAGTCGAAAAATAACGGTCATGACCGACTCACCCCTCGGTCTGCCAAGCGGGGCAGTGCTGGACCTCAGGGTACGGACGGAGTAGGTGACAAAATGTCTTCCCGTTGCTTAAATGGTATTTGAAACTAGGCTTGTATTCGTACAGGGTGCGGAGTAACCGGATTGGACCTTCGCCTTTGGATCGAAGATCGTTGAGCTTGACGGCGTCAAAGTAAATTGACCCTAGATTCAGGAAGGTGTCTCATGGGGGCAAAGGTATCACAATTCACTCGTGCAGAGTCGACGACTGGCGGTTGGACGTGGCAGGAGCGTTGGCTCTGATCCTTGCTAGGCCATAGCTGGTACGTACTTCGTAGGATAGGATTGAGCCCGACTGCCTTTCATCAACATCCAAGTCTCTGTCAGGCTGAGGCCTTGTGATTCGTACCTCCTCATCAGCATGCATCCAATCTATGTGATGGAAGGGGTTAACTTTAAAAACGTGGGCTGTGGAGAAATAGGGAGAGGGAGCAAGCGGGTGTGGGCCTTTGTAAGTGGGTCAATGACCGGAAGCCGATATGAATAAGTACAAGGTCTGCTAACCAGGAAGATCCGAGGACGTCTTGCGCCGAACGTATCCGTACCAGGACATCGTACGTCAGGAGTGCCCTCTTGAAGAGTGCGGGTAAGGACTACCGAGTACAGAGCAGGAGTAACACGGCATGGACAACGATTTGACCAGGGATGTCATCCGTTGAGGCTCGTTGGGAATGGAAACCCTGTACAAGCGCCGTGTCACTATTCTGGACGTGACCTCGGAACGAAGAACGAAAGCCAGACAGTTGCACTTTTGTTTTGTGGCTGTTTTATCTGGGGGTTGATGTTGAAACTTAAAAGACCCCTGTACAAACATCGCAAAGGGGGATGGAGAACCGAAGATCGACTCCAGGGGACGGAAGATTGTCCGCACCACCTGCAGGCTGCAATTACTTGTACAGTACAGCTCCTGCGGGCTGCTAGAGCCTGCACCTTCCACTGTCAGCCACTCGGCTGGAATACACGTTGGTGCACCATGTTGGTCAACTTCTTGTACGGGCCCCTCCTGCCTGTTGATTCATGAAGGGTGACACAGGAGAAAGACAGCGGTAACCGAGTGATGCTAGATTAATTACAATGATGTTATTCGGCGCTCGAAAAACCAAGTAAGTATCAAAGGGCCTTTTCGTATGCCCTGGAGGGGAGATGTGGTCACCTGTCGGTATGGCAAAAGAATCAGCAGAACATACATTCTGACGGTCCACATGCTGCTAAAGAGTCTAGAGTCGATTGCAATACGCCTGCCCTCGCGCGGAATTACTGCTATTCATTTAATATTTCGTCATCGAAATGAACAGGACTGCTAGGAAATAGCGTGGGATGGGAAGAACCTGTGGCGCGAGCCAGGGGATGCAAGCCACCCCTCTTGGTATCTCCCTCTCGGGCCTTGAATCCTTAATCCACTTAAACTGCACAAGGAATGTGATTCTTCTTGATGGTATCCGTACTGGACTAGATGCATTGGAGCCTGCACATTTAGGGCGAATGGATTTAATGTTGCCCAACAATTTATATGTATGCGCAAAACAACAATCTTGGGATCAGTATGGTGGCTAGGTTTCGACAAAGCACCAAGTATGCGAAATCACGAGTGAGTCGAGATCTTTCCCACGGGGCTCTAACGCTTGTTGTCTGAAGATAGTGTAGTGAGAGAACTGGAAATCATATTATTGACAGGCAACCGGGTATTGTTTGTGGTGCGTTGTAAACTACGAGTGCTCGTAAGCTCCCGTAGTCAGTATTTCCATGATGGCAAACCTATTCAGAGAAACTACAAGGATATGCCCTAGTTTGGTGGAAGTCGAAGTTTTGTTCGGAGACAAGATGCGAGGGCAAACAACTCCTAACTAGAGAAGAAACCGCTTAGGATCAAGGTTCGGGGGCGAGTCGGTGGGAAGCCGGACAGGGAAATGAGGTGATCAAAGTCAGTTGTAGACTTGTGGTCACCTACGGAGTACTAGGCAACCTCGTCCAAGTCGTGGTACCCGAGGCCCAGAGCTACTCGTAAGATGCCGGCGAAAAATAAAGCGTTTACATGATGGTTTACCCTGCGTTTGTCCCAGGGAGTTGGTGACTAGCTGCATTCTATTAGTTCTGGTTAGCCAGTGTGCTGTCCAAGAACCTAGAGCCCACCGCGATCGGTGGATTTAGTCGTCCAAATCCCCAGCAAGGTGAGCATTGGTAAGTCAGTAAGCGATGCAGGTCCATCGAACGAGCAGGGAAAAACTTTACAACACCGCCGCTGAGCCCTTGTCGTGCAGAACTATGGTTATTCACTGGCGGTGGCAGAACCATGGTTAAAGGGATCCGTACTGGATACTCCGGACATGCAATTGCACCACCACCACGACTTTTGATGGCGCCTCTTAATCTTGAAAAATTACTAACTCCTACCAAGGTCTCATCGCTAGTCATAAGAGTCAGGAGTTTTCCATCCACTCCAAGTCTAACCCTGTATGCGTATTCGGTACAAGATCAGACAACACATGTGGATGCTCAAGGAGAACTCGGATGAAGCAAATACTGTTGTCCCATCGAAGCTGGGCCATTTTTCATCAATGCCTGATTGGCCTAGCACAGGTCTACGACCGCATCTTGACCTTCAAAATCCTGTATAAACTTTACTTGGAAAGGGAGATACTACCGGGCCACCGATCATTAGATCACCAGATCATTGGTGCGAGTGCTGTCAGGCCGCACTACTCGTAGGAGACCTCAAGGTTCTTTTCTGAATTTGGAGCTGCCTGGATTTTACCCATGGGCCATCGTTCTGCTCTAAACACCCCTTAGCGCACCGTGAAATCATCGCTAAACAGGCCATCGGCCCATCAATGGATGACTGGTTGTGGGCTTCGCTAGCGACGTCTTAGCGGTGCGAGGAGCACATCAGCCGGCCAATTTAGTTAGGGATTACGGAGTAGGATTGCGTTCAGGACGACACTCCCGAATCCCTGTTCATGGCCCATGGCGCATGGCCCATGGGTTGTCTCTGGGCCGCATCTGCCTGGTGGTACCGCTTGTACGAGGTACATGTAGCGGTGCCTATCGTACTCGTAGGTGCTACAGCCCACAGGGTCAAAATGCACCGGCAGCACCGCATGATGCAAGTCGAAACTTCCCAACCTGTGGCTTTTTATGCTTCTCTGACTTTCCACTTTCGGGTCGTTGCACATCTTTTCCCTCATCTGACCCCGGCTGTGGAACACTTTTACCCACCAGTCATGCCTAGAATACTCCGTACTTCCATGGGCCATGGGCCATGCGCAATTAGTGGCAGTCTTAGCCCCCGGCGCTCCAGCTGAGGCGACGCGCCTCCCTAGGCCTCGTAACCTCTCTTTACGACCAGCCCGAGGCCAGAGAGGTTCGTATCAATACGAGCTTACCTCTCAGGGCTTTCGAGTTTGGACCGCGAGAGAAACAGTCTGACTCACGGAGGAACTGGCGATCTGCCCGTATCACGATTCCAGAGCCAGGGTTTCTTGATGCTCCTCGTTCTTCCCCACATGGCATATCCACTCACTGTTTCCGGTCCTTCATTCTCTCACACAAGGACTTCTTCTAGGTAGACCAATTCCTTGAGGTTGTTATCCTTGGCTTTCAGTTTCAAGTCTTCGGAGTGATATCTTCTATGAGCGTTCCTTGCATCCAGATGGTAGCTGCAAACGTTTAACCATGACATCGTTCCTGAGGTTGTTGGTCAATGAAGTACCTGAAACTTCCGTCATCGAACTGGGATTTCTCACAACTACGAAGTAACACTGGTGTCTCTCGCCTCTCAAAGCACCTGGAGTCTAAGAATGCATTGGCGCTAAAAACCCACCTTGAAGGACGAGTTATCCTTAGCTACATTTCAACCCCTGCTGCCCTGCAAGTTGCCTCCGAGCCCGTGCCCATGTCACTGCCCGTGGGTCGGTGGGTCTCTGCAGAGTGATTAGACTTCATGGGCGGCCCTGTCTTTCACATTTCTAGGGACTATCTTGCTCCATTGCTCGGTACGAAGCACAATATCATCCAAAGACAGCCAGTAGGGAGCCTACAAAATTCTCCTTCCAACTCTTGAACGGCGTCATCCCGTCATTCGTCACTCGCTAGGGCGTTGCTATCCCTGCGACGCTATCGGGTTCTTTGATGGTCATTAAAAGATTGAGGCATTCACCTCCGCCTCCATCTCAGGTCATCCAGAATCCGACTATTCCTCGGTTGTGCCCACATCTGCACGTTCTAAACCATGCGACCGTCACCCATGCATCTCTTCGCATCCTTGACCTTTGGATAAGACTGCAGTTTCCAGTTTCCAGTTTCCAGTCTCCAGATAGTCCTAACTCTGAAAGGTCATCGGGACGCCTCAAACTGAACCCCACTTAAACCATGGTGACCGTTTTTGACACCTTCTCCTTCGGCCACTGCATGTCAACTGGAAATCTCACACGATTTCTCTCGAGCCACCTCTGGGGCATCGCCCCATCGGTATCTTTGACGCTCCGGCAGCCTTGGTCCCAATTTTGACGCTCTCCTTCGTAGGCTACCATCTTTGAGGAAATCCACATCCACAGCCAGTCTCGAAATCGCGTCCAACTATCCGGTCGCTCCCCTGCCGGCTCCGCATTCCTGGCTCACTGGCAGAACCCTAAATGTTCTCCTTGTTTCCCTTGCCCTCGCTTTGAGACTTGATGCACACGGCAATCCTCGTACCAAGACACACTCCTGCCATCGTCTGGCGGGTATGACCTATTGGCGACTGCAACCATTACCCTTTGGTCTACCACATCCAATTCCCGCTGCTACCGCCGCACCGCCCGTTTGACGCATCTCGCCTACCTGCCTTGGACTCCATCTTCCAAACTATTCAGACACTGGATCTTTCCAATCAGCTTCATCCATCACTGTCATTCTACTGTCTCCCTGTGCTTAGACTTGTGCCGCCTGCTCATATTCAACCCTTGTACTGGGTCAAACATTGTCCTAGTCATGTCACTCCTCGGGCTCTGGCTGTTTTGCCCCAGTACAACCCACTTTGGTCGTGTTCAGTGCTAACTTTGACGACCATTGCCTGTTACCTGTGACCGTACTTGATGTGCCAGTCTAATTTCTTGTTGATCCCCTTGCTGACTGTCACTTACTTCTTCCATCTCATTTCCTTTGCACGACCGACCTAGATATGTCTTTTGGCTTCCGCTTCTTCACCATTCCTCTTCACTTCGACTACGCTCCCTGACCTCAATTTTGATCCAAACATGGACAACACACAGCCTTGGCTCCAACCATTCCCGGAGACTGGCTACAATCCAATGTCTTCACACAGTGTTTCTTCCTATTTCATTCGTCCTAGTAAGGTAGTTAAACCGAGCAGTCGGAACAACAGTCCCCGTTCTCTGAAGAGACGAAAGACGACCACATCAGCTCCGACCTCGACCAGAACAAAATCATTCGTTGATCAACTCCCATCTACCAGTCAACAATGGACCGTTCCGGATGTGACCCGTTCACGACCTGTCAGCTGGCATCCGAACTCGATGGAGGACTTTTATAATGCTTCATATGGGACTGGTACCATGGTCGACGGACAATGTTTATCGACCTTTGGGTTCTCTACCACCAATGTCAATGGACTGATTACACCAATTTCACACCCTGTCATCAATGAACCACAAATCCAAGAGCTCATAACGCCCCTCGATGAGTATTCTATGGGCGCCTCGACATATATGTGCAACAATAACTTTGTTGATAACCAATCATGGATGGTGCTGAATCAGCAGAAGTGCAATCCCTACACTTTGAATGACCTGTACCAAGTCGACTCAATTCTACCTACATGGCAACTGAGTCAAGCCCCAGTACAACCGCCACACACTGTTCACACTGCACCATCATCACCGACTTGTTTACCACTCCACGTAGATACACTCAGTCTTGATACGACAGACTTGGACGAGAAAAGTCACTCGGAGGAACTGGTTGGCATGGGGCTTTATGATTCTCCGGCTGATGTTCAATCAACTTCACTTCTATTTGGTGGCATGTCCAGTGTATCACGGAGGGGATTGAAACTCGAGGAGTCTTTTATTCCCGAAGATCGACCCGATGAGGACCTTGATGAGGACGCAGAAACGGAGGACGACGACGACGAGGAAGAAGAACCATTTGAGGTGCCAAGGAAAATGGATTACAGTTCACAATCAATTGCAAATCAGATGGGATTTCTTCCTATACAACAAGAGCCGGATTCTCTTGCGTCGAGATATCTGGCCACTCTCGGGCAACTCAGCAGTGCTTATTATCCCACTTCACATCCGGGATACAACTGGATTTGAAAAGCCGGAAATCACGACTTATGAAATGCAGCCTATACATTCAAAACATGTTTTTTCCCTTACGAGCGTCGATTTAGCGGGATGATCAACCAGGCTTCACGAAATGTTTTTTTAGTGTACAACGATACCCACATTACTTACTGCGGCTTGATCCCGCAATTGCCTTTGCCTTCAGGGCGTCATCACTTGGAGGTTCTCAGTGATGTATTACGAGTAACTTGAGGATGGAATCATGGGGAATCGATACAATCCAGTAACTTAAGGTACACAGAACAATGGAAGACGGATCTAGACCTTTGAGATCGAAGAGTGGAGAGAATGTTCTCAATTGATAGCCAATCGATGTGCGAAAAAAGATGACCCATTTCTGCGCACATCACCCCAAGCCTATTGGAAAATCTAAAAGTCCCTAATTCGTAGTCTTGACATCCATTTCCTGGTACAGACCTACCTCTCCACAATTATCTGTAGCTCGGACACTCCACAGCGGCAGGGTTAGAGAATTTGACGTGCAGCAAAAAATTTAGCAAGTCACCGATTCTTTGAATACTTGACCCAACGCTAACAGGGAAGCTGAAACTAGAGTAAACTACGAGTACACAAGGAAGTACATTGTGCCGCCTGACGAGTAAGATCAGTGTTGATCGCATAGCCTATCAATGCACTTTGTGTCCGTACTCATTATCCTCGTACATGTACGTATGTCAGTTGATCCTCACCAACCTCAAGAGCGGCGGCTCAATAATCTCACCTCGAATTAGCCAGTGGGCCGTCCGTCCATCAATTGAGCTTCTAAGGATCACCACCACCATTTCGGCAGGAAACTTCCAACTGCACATCTGATACCAGAGGTTCAGAGCGGCACTCGAGATCCCGACTTGGAGGCTGACTTGGAGGCCCTCTGATTGTGCGGCATACGTGACAAGTTAGTGTGGCTCATTCAAGTTGGCCTAGCCACTGCAGCACAGAACAAAAGCGCCTAGTTCCTACACCACCCCTCCAAGCCTCACCCAGCGGGCCAGCACACCACACGATGATCAAGCGCAGCACCGCACCCCCACCATGGCGACACGAATCAGAACTAGCCATGGTGCGAGATTGGTTCTACGCGCAGCACGCCAGGGCCGATGCCTTCTCAGCACCACCCGGCGATATGCGGCAAAGAGCGGTGGACCGCGTCAACCTGTGGCTGTTCAAGGCGGGTGCATTGCCTCCCGCGGTGTTGTCTACGGCCAGCTTGACGGAGGCGGTGATTCATCATGATCGCGTGCGGAAGACTACTGGAGACGATGGGCGAGCACTGGTGGATTTGACTATCAGCGGGCAGGCCCTGCAGAGTATCTACGCCATGGCGTTTGCGAGGTTTGTCAACGCGTTCGTCGACCGTGATGTTGCTCGTGCCCATACTGCAGACCTGATGGTGCATGACTCTTCTGACGACGGGGACGAGACCACGACGAACACGGGCACTGGCGGCAATGGTACTACTTCTACGGCCCGGGGAGAGAGTTCCATGTACGCGCACGCGGCCACGATCGGGATGCCCGAGGCTTTTGTTGACCTGCGGCATCAAGTCGCGCATGGAGAACTCCCCAGTCTGATCTACTTGAGGAAGATGACGTTGAGTGCGCTGGAGTGGTTGTGGGAGCGCTGGTGGGTGAAGAATGCAACTGGGGACCCAACGAGAGCACTGCTGGAGCTAGCGGAAAGGCGACAGTTATCTATGGAGGTGCAGATGGCGAGGAATCATGAGCATCAGGGTCTTGATATAGAGAGCCCAGAGTCGGGATGAATGTTCACGCTTGTTTCGTTGCCAGCAAACGACTCGATCATGACTTGGGCGCGACTTCAACTTTTAAGACAAGAGGTGGACACTCGAGGTTGACAACGATCACCTCAACTAATATGTACCAACAAGCCTGATATCACCATACCACTTTTGTTTACATCTGCTTTGACTGTTGATTTTCGTGATTGGAATGTGTATTTGTGAAATACTCAACGTGATGCCAAGGCCAGACACGTGACGGTGACTTGTAGTTTCTCGAACTGGAACCTCATCGACTTGACCTGCGTTTGCCTCCCATTGTTCGTCAGCGTCGAAGCAGCCTGGAGCCCACCATTATTGTTCTTCACATGAACTAGACTAATACTCTGAATGGAACTGCTTCACATATATACCGCCGCACTCGACTTTAGACTCTATGCCCTGCCCTCAGTTCGACCCATCCTTCCAGCGTCACCCCTTCCTCCGACATGAACAACCCCCCGATTAGGGCATACGAGAGCCCTCTATACGACTCCTCAGTTGAACCTTCCCCATACTCGACATTGACCAAACTGGTCTCGACTGTCGCTCTCTTGGCATTGGGTTCCTACGCCTTCATTCTCCTCGATGCCTGGCCCGACACCTTCAAACGGACCATCTTCGAAATCTTTGTTTATTTCGTCCCTTCTCAATTCATCTCCGTCATGCAGTATGGAATGGTCAAGCTGAGACTTTTAGACATAGAGGAGGCCAAATTCCAACGAAGAGACCATGGGGACATGTTCGCCAAACAGGCCGCCCTCAACCGCATGTTCGGCCAAAGAAAACTACCTTTTGCTCTAGGAGGAATTGGAGGCGTCTCGAACGTCGGTGGATATCGTTCAGCTCCACGAGATCCGTCCCCACCAGGTCTGGGCAACTGGGACAACTCGTGCTATCAAAATAGCGTGCTCCAAGGACTTGCATCCCTCCCGGCATTCTACGACTATGTCCAGACGAGTCTCAACCTTTGCAATAAATATGACGTACCCGCAGAAACGCATCGGGCCTTGGATATGTTCTTGGAGCAGCTTACCGTGTCGAGCCCTCAGCGGACAGTATTATGGACCCCGGCTGTATTGAAGTCTATGGATAGTTGGCAACAGCAAGATGCACAGGAGTACTTCACGCGAGTTTTGGAGGCGGTGGAGAAGGAATCTCTCAAATACGCAAAGGCCATCCGAATGTCCTCAAGAGCAGGCCTGGAGTGCCTTCAAGACGTGGCCCTGGATGCAAAGCAAACTGGCACCGAAAAAGATGTCGACCCATCACCCTCTCTTTCAAATGGACCACACCTTGCATCCATCATAGGCAGTCGTGCTCAGCTAGAAGTACCGAGTCCGATGGATGGTATGACTGCCCAAGGACTGATATGCAAGACATGTGGATACACCGAGGGATTGTCACTTACCCAATTCACCTGCCTGACACTGAATCTGGGCCTGCGAGGAGCATCGAGCATAGAAGATTTGTTGGACGATTACACGGCCCCAGAAGAGGTGGACGGGGTCGAATGTGATCGCTGTACGAAAATGACATATGGTGAAACTCCAGATCAGACTGAAACGAGTGAAAAGTCACAGACAACGGCGAAACGAAAACCCATATTGAGAAGCAAAGCGAAGCAGATTACGGTGGGTAGGCTACCTAAGGATCTCGTCTTTCATATCAATCGCAGCATTTTCGACGATTATGGAAACCAGAGAAAGAATAGTGCAGCCATAAGATTTCCGACTCGGCTCGATTTCCTGAGTCGATGGTGTGCACCATTGAATGTCGAGAATGATCGGATTGAGGCCGTGTACGAACTGAGATGTGTGGTTACGCATTACGGACGTCATGACAATGGGCATTATGTTGCACTTGGGAAACGAGATAAGAACTGGTATTCCTTCAACGATGAAATAGTGACCAAAGTGACGGAAGAAGACGTTCTGAATAGGAGCAATGGTTTCATATTCTTTTATGAAGCTGTGACACAAGTGCCAGAAGTCAGAGCAGCTGAAACAGTAGCAGGGGTGGTTGCAGCATCGATTGCACCCAACGAGACTGGTTCGATTAGTGGGTTCTCTGAACCACTTGTGTCACAAACTCGGCCGATAGTCGATACACAGGTTGAGGCCGCGCCACCGAAGGACGTGGACGAGGTAGAGACCACGTCGTCTCCGGTTTCGCAAGAAGCAGGGAGCTCCGAGACAGCCAGCACTGCCTCGGATTCATCGTCTGTCTCCAGTGCAGAAGGGATTGTGGATGGACAGGTTGAGAATGACCAGGCTGTTCCTGTCTTGAAGGCTCTGGCTACGACGAGTAGAGTGGCGAAAGAGCAGGTTATTCTACCTGTCTGATGAGATTACGATTTACGACTGTATAACCTACATAACCTACGAGTACTTAATGATACCCCGACTGGTGTGTGTGGCCTGTAAGGTACAGTCCCACCCGGTCTTGAAGGCCCAAGATGAGAAGTGGTTCCACGTGCCAGCACCACTGCCATCCCTGGTGCTGACCTAACCCACATACATGTTGACATTAGTAGCCACTAGAAATGACTTAGTAGCCACTAATTACTAGTGAGGGTAATCCCCCAAAACGGAAGGTTAGTCATCGGAATGCGGGACATTGTTTTTTCCCCGCTTCAGATTTGAGGTCGTTCAAGATTATGACAATGACAATATTATATCCCATGCCCAGCGTCATCCAAGTTGCGGTGCAGTGGGTGAACAAGAAAATGGTGGACAGAAGTCCCAAGGATGCCAATCCTAATTCTTGATATCTCTACGCCCATTTGACATCTTGACATCATTTCTTGACATACTCCTACACGCCAACATTTACCTCGAAAATGGCTGCAAATGGGACCCCTCATCTAAGTCGGCGGATTAGTGAATGCCTGCCAGATGATGTAGGTACCTTCAAGAACACCCGATCAACATATCTCCAGCCTTGACTGACATCAATAGCTACACAGCGGCTCTAGCAGCGAAGATGAATTCAATCGCAAGATCGAGGTTGGTGGTCACCCCTCACAGGACAATCCTTGTCCCATCCCACTTCTCACTCTATAATCGCTCACTCTTCTTGACTAGGTTGTCTTCGACCAAGACAGCGCGCGAAGACGGAAGTCCTCAGTGGTCCTCCCTGAAACGCCATACATCGAGAAGCCCTCAAGACGACAACATGCTCCCCGTGCGACATCTCAATGCCTCGTGCACAAATTGGTCGAGAAGACCTCGCTGGGCCAGCAGCCCAAAGTCGAGTCGAAGCTAGAACAAATCAACGAAGTCGAACCCACAAAGTCCGGCCCGGGATCGGTGTCATCGAACAGAATCGACGACGATGGCATGAGGGAAGAAGCCCGGGCCACACAGTCACGCCTCTTGACTAAGAAACAATTGAGCGACATGGCTATGAGTGTGCGGACGTTGGCCAAGAGACTGGGTAATCTCAAAGTCCGGTTGAGGATCCGGACGATTTTCCTTTTGACCAAGGCGTATGATCGATCCTTGATTGCCAAAACTCAGGAGGTGGCCAGGTGGCTACTCTCCAAAGATCGCGCGGTGCCGTATATTGTCTACGTAGAAGATACCATGAAGGGCAACAAGGCATTTGACGCCGAGGGTCTGATTGCTGAAGATCCCTCGTATGGAGAGAGGTTGAAGTACTGGGACAATGATCTGGCTAAGAAACATCCGCATCTGTTTGATTTCGTGGTCACTCTGGGTGGAGATGGAACTGTGCTCTATGCCAGTTGGTTGTTCCAAAGGGTCGTACCACCTGTTCTGTCCTTTGCATTGGGGTCTCTGGGATTTCTGACCAAATTCGATTTCAACGATCATCAACAGATTCTCACCCAAGCTTTTAGGGACGGTGTCACGATTAGCTTGAGACTACGGTTCGAAGGCACAATCATGAGGTCTCACAAACGCGATGATGATGCCGAGAACCGCGATATCGTGGAGGAGTTGATTGGGGAGGAAGTCGATGACCGAAAGACACATAAGCCAGACCGGAGCTTTGAAATTCTGAACGATGTGGTGGTTGACCGTGGGCCCAACCCGACCATGTCGACGATAGAACTGTTTGGCGATGAGGAACACCTGACCACCGTCCAGGCAGACGGAATCTGCGTGGCCACACCGACTGGTTCAACAGCATACAATCTTGCCGCGGGTGGTTCTCTCTGTCATCCGGAGAACCCAGTGATACTCGTGACTGCTATCTGTGCACATACCCTTTCTTTCCGACCGATCATTCTTCCGGACACGATCGTGTTGAGGTTGGGTGTGCCTTATGACGCGAGATCTAATTCTTGGGCGAGTTTCGACGGACGGGAGAGGTGAGTGATATTGGATTTTCCAGATGAGTTCCAGGAGTGTTCAAAAACTGACATGCATTCTAGAGTCGAACTCTTCCCGGGAGACTACGTGACGATATCGGCGTCGAGGTATCCCTTTGCCAATGTGATGCCTCCAGGTCGTCGTAGTGAAGATTGGGTCAACAGTATCTCGAGGACTTTACAGTGGAACTCGAGGCAACGACAAAAAGCTTTCAACGAGTGGGAGGGTGAGAAGATAGAGGAGGGCAAGTCTGCTGAGAATGAGGCTGGTAACAAAGATGAGGAGAAAGATGTTGGTGGTGGTGAGGGTGAGGATAACGGTGCCGGTGCCAATGAACAGGACTACTTTAACAGCCACTGATCTGACGATATCTTGGGCATGAAGACTCGAATAAAAGGAAATGCCACTTCTTTTTGGGACTGGGATATTCGTGTTTATTATTTGGGCAAGGTCGATCTCAGTCTATCCTGGGACTTAGTCTAGCTATTTATACCTACCCATCTTACCGGGCTGGTGGCTAGGTCCTAGATACCTATGTAGGCAGACATATATGTACCTACATACATGGATAAATAAAGGGGGTGAGAAAGAGAACGCGACTTCCCTCGGCTCACCTTCTGCTTTGGCTTCCAACTCCAACGTCAACTCAACTTTACTTCTACAATTCCACCTGGAACAACCAGTCCTCTCTACCAACCTGCCACCCTCAATATCGTGACCATGGCAGGTCTCCCTCCAGGTGTCATGTCAGGCACCTCCTCACACACAGCCTCGCCCTCACGGCATCTCTCACAATACTCCGTGGGCGGCAGCGGAACACCTACTTCCACCGTCTCAACCTCCACCCTCCGCTACCCATCAAGTCGCAAGACCATCTACGATCGAAACCTGAACCGCTCACGAAACGCCGAACTCTCCCGCTCTAGCTTTGCGTATCTCTTCATGGAAATGGTCTCATACGCCCATCGACGTGTCAAGGGAATCCAAGACTTTGAAAAGCGGCTGAACGAGCAAGGATACCCACTGGGCCTGAAGTTGCTAGATCTACTGCTCTACCGTGCCAGTCCTGCCGGGAGCTCCAGTTCGTCGTCCTCGACCAGTAGTTCGTCCGCGGGCGCAACCGGAGCGAACAGGCCGTTGAGACTGTTGCCGTTGCTGAACCTGCTGACGACAAAGTTATATCCGTTGCTGTTTTCTCGTCCTGCCGACTCGTTGGAGCAGTCGACTACGAACCCCGGCGAATACATGATCATTGATAACACACCTCTTACCAATCACTACATCTCTGTGCCCAAGGAGATGAATCAATTGAGTGTGGCTGCCTACATCGCAGGGATCATCGAAGGTGTCTGTGATGGGGCCGGCTTCCAGTGTAAAGCCTCGGCACATAATACGAGCACTGATGTCTGGCCAAATCGGACCGTCTTTCTGATCAAATTCGAAGATCATGTATTGGAGCGCGAGAAGGAACTCGAAAGACAGGGAATCAAGTGATTTGTGCTGAAGTCATGATGTTCAACCACATTTATGGTGATGCAGTACTATCATGCTAGTATTCAGCACCTCGACCTAGCGGCCACAGCTACTGGAGCCTTCAGACCAAACGACTCGCATGTTCACCTAAGTATCGATTTGCACAGGTCATTATGTACAGATCTATCAACATTGCAGAGAGCCTGAAGATGCTCGTCCCTCGACCCCTTCTCTCAATTTCAACACAGCCCTAGAAGTCACAATATTTCCTGGCTGTAACCAAGCCAAGCAGCACTGCAGTACCTCCTGAGAGAAATCATCGAGGTACACTAGCGTTGACAGTCCTTGAGCCGGTTGATGAATCCCCAAGCTCACTTTTTGGGCTTAGGGCCCTGGTTCCCCTTGTCCTCGTCATCATAACCTCCGATCTGATTTGGTGACAATGATGCTACGGTATCATACGGACCTGTGTTAGCGGATATGTCAGAACTGGGCGACCATAAATAGAGGCATTAAGTCCAGAAGGACATCTTACTCTCATCGTCTGAGAAGGCCCCCCAGATCGGATCACACTGAGCCAGGTCTACACCATATGATGAGCATTTCCCGGGTTGATCACGTCGAAGAAATCAACCCCACCGATAGCATCTGGCGGTATCAAGGGGTCTTCGGGGGCAAACGGAAGGGGAGGTCTTACGGGTTGCACTAAGGGCAGCGTACCTGATCTTTCGAGGGAAGACGTCATGATGAATATAGATATACGGGTGGTTTCAATGATGGGTCGAATCGGTTGATCAAGAAAATCTTAGAGTTGGTGGATACTTCGGGCTTGGAAAGGGAAGAAATCGCACGGGCCAGCAGAATGAACTGCACTTTATACCCTTCGGCCACTGCATGAACAAACGACTCGACTGGCAATCAATCTCACCTGCGAGGACTCACATGGAGCCACCCATGACAGATGATTCAGTAGTGTCGATTCGAAATGTCGAAACATTGCGTCGTTTGGAAGGCGCTGAAATAGGATGTTACAATCATTCAAACCAATGTGAGCTGAGCTGGGGATTGGTAATCCATGCGACGCAAACTCGTGGAAGAATCATTGTCACAACTGCATGGGAGAAGGAAGTCGCGACCTTAACCTCAGTCTCTCGAATCCCTGGGAGTGATGACTTCTCAGAGAGGATATGACCAGCATCAAATGACTTGTCTGCATCTGAAGAGAACATTCGATTCTAGCTGGCTGTATGGGTGGGCGCGTCGGAGTCAGAGTCAAACGTTACCCATCAATCTCTCCGCAAGCATTCATGCTCAGGTACCTCTATGCCACATGTCTGACGGCGATTCGACCCCCCTTACAAGGAGATAGATGATGACGTTCAACAAATCAGGATCTGGCACGGCTGTACTTCCGGTCAGGATAGGATGAAGAGGCAATAGAGGGTGATCAGGCACGAGAAATAAAAGTCTCAATCATAATCACCCACTTCCAGCGAGCTCTAGGAGTTAAAGCTGCCCATGAGGGAAATGCGAGAGACCTTACAAGCTCCATGTGCACTTTCGCTACACACCTGCATACAATTCCATCTACCTAGACAGGGGAGGGGGTAGTTCAATACATTTCGTGATCGCAGCTAACTCGACCTGCCTGCTCCGTTTGATGACTCAGTAATCTCACAATATTCCCGTCAAGCAGAACCATCAATGGGTCTCTCTGCGCTGTAATGTGCTTGCTATCTCCGATCCGATATGAAATCATCCATTTATATCACAAGTGCAGGTATGAGTGATGGGTGATGGGAAAGTTTCAGCCTCGAATTCAGTTGTGTCTAAATGGATTTGGATATCGATGGCACCGTTGTCTCGCTAGACCGAGGGAGCTTGAGTGAATGTGCTGTCCTTCAAGTTGTGGCTGGTCAAATTCTTTGATTTGATTTGATTGATTGATTATTGATCGAGACTGACTCTAACTGTCTCGCCGTCTATCTCGATCTCGGTCTCGATCTCGTACTGCTTCCCTCTCTCTGCTCCGTTCCCTGTAGCCTGATCTATCGTGGTGTCGAGAGTTCCGATCTCGGTCCCGAGAATCATCCACGTGCCGCCTCTTCCGCGCGACAGGCGAGCGGGACCGTGAGTGCTTACGCCTGCTTGCTTGAGGAGGTGAGCGAGACCGTGACCGTGACCTTGAAAGAGATCTGCGCGTGTCGCTGCGGCTGAAGCCATGGTCTCGATCTCTGCTGGAGACATCGTCTCTCGATCGCCGTGAGGGTTCATGATCTTTCCGCAGGTTGACAATACTGGCGTTTGCACCGGTGGGACCTGTTCGCCCACCTCCACGCTGGTCATCAGGCAGGAAGCGATCGTCGAGTCCACGCGTATCGAACTCTGCGCCACCTCTACCTTCACCATCGCCTCTGCCACCACTGCCCCTCCACCGCTTGACATCCTCGCCAAACCGTCCGGTATCCTGGCCTTTCAGATCCGTATACCTCGTCCGTCCCTTCTTGCCCAACTTGGTCATGTCCCTCAGGCGCATATACTCCGGCAACACGGATTTATCTGCGACCTGATCCTCAAACCGCGCGCCCATCACATCCCGCTTCTTGAGGAACTCGGCGTTCTCGTCGCCCTGGAAGAACGCACCCTTATGGTGGTAGCGCGCAAGATACTGCGGTCCAGAATCGGCCTTCCCATCTTCGCGCTCCTGTTTCTGTTTGTCGAGGAAGGCCCGGTCTTCTGCGTCGCGCTCTTCGGCCGTCAGGTTGCGGCGCCGGTCGATCTCTTCGAGTTCCTTCTCACGCGAGATGAGGGCTTCGCGGTCGCGTTTCAGCCGCTGCAGTTCCCGCAGTTTCCACGCGGCGTGCTCTGCATCAGGGTCGAGGCCGTCAGTGTCGTCGACGAGGTTTTCGGGTAGGAGGTCTTCGTCGTCATCCCATGCTTTTTTGCCTTGGGCGCGCGCGATCACGTCGCGTTCGAGTTTGTCTTTGATTAGCAGATCGGCTTGCGCTAGGCGCCGGGCCTGCTCGTCGACTTCGGTCGTGGGTTGGGGTGTTGAATTAGGTATCTGGGATGTTGTGGTGTCGGCTTCTCCAAGAGATGGTGGTATTGATTGTGATTGTTTTCGGTCGGATTTCTTGATGAACGTCGGTCGTTGGAATTTCCGTCGGGGTGCTTCTTCCTCCGAAGACGAGTCTTCTCCTTCTGAATCGTCATCGTCTTCTTCCGAGGAGTTATTCGCTCTTCCATCTTCTGGTGGTTTCTGCCGCTGCACTGGCTTATCTTGTGACACTCCCGCCGTAGATCGTTCCGTTGAAGTCTTAGCAGTTTCCAGATTGTCCTCTCCATCTTCTCCATCCTCCGGGTCTGTCACAAAGCCATCCTCGTCCTCGTCCTCACTCTCCTCGGCCTGGGGCGCAGGAGCCTGCCTCTGAGGTCTCGCTGGAGGTTTCCGCTGTGATTTGTTCTGCTGCTGTTGCAGTTGGTGCTCTTGTTCAGATTCTTCTTCTTCGTCAGATGACTCTTGCTCCGCAACTGGCTTTCCTGGACGATACCTTGCTACTGGCCGGGCAGGATTTGCGGTCATGCGCTTGGACGGGTTTGGCATTGAAGGAGGCATTGTGGATGATTCCTCGCAGAGAGAGCCGCAAGGGTCTGAGCCAACTTCTCTGCACAAGCTCTGGGGGCTGTGGGTGCCACTGGAAGGGTCACCACTTGGATCTCGAAATTGATGTCCCTCCGAGTCGTAGAAACAATTCCATGTCGGCAGACTTGCCCCGACAAAACTCTGATGTCACAGCCTGATACGGTGGGCCATAACCCTTGAAGCGCAGTATCACAGCCTGACGAATAAATCGTGTTGGACCTTTAGCGAACGTTTCAACACAACATCTGGGGATTCTAGCGAGTAGATAGTAGCGAAAGATTGACTGAAAGCTCGACTAGTCTCTCCAACTTATCCTGATCCTTCACTGATGAGGAACTTCAATTCCCTATGCTGCTGAAACTTCATCGTGGAGTTCTTGGTAGTCTCTCAAGCAAATCACGTTGAAAGGTGCTGTACATCGCTCTTTTTCTCGTGGGCAAACCTTATCCTTGTTGGCAATTTGAATTTTAAGCCACGTTGATATAAGCAGCTGATGTAAGCTCGAGCATGTCAGGCTCTAGTAATGGCAGAGATCAATCTCTAATGTGAAAAATCTACGTGTAGCTACGTTAGTCAGTCCCATGAACAGGTTGAAGTGTCTAGATTTTTTACTTCATCTAAAGGTATGCCGTGGGGCACCTCAGCGTAGGCATGGTGCACTGAGATATGGGTAGCCATTGAACCAAAGGCGTGCAGCAGATTTTCGAGCAAGTATTGCAGCGATCACCGAGAATGAATCTTGTTTCAGATCATTTTGCAATGACTGGTCCAAAGAATTTATCTGGCCCAATCTTCGACACGAGATCTCCAACAAGATGTTCATTCGCATCAGTTGCTGTGGTCAGCACGTTTACCTCGCCTAGAGTCTCGAGGCTTGTAGCCCTGAAAATAAATCAGCACTATCACAATCGAGGGACTATACAACTTTACCAATCAGCTGAATTGATCAGAGGAGAAAGTCGTTGCCATTGAAGTAGCTGTTATCTGTCGGTGATAGGTGGCGGCGAAGTAATCCTTGTGCGCGGCCAGCTTCATTTTCGTCCACCTGCTACCCTTGTGGCCTGCTTTGATGGGTTCGATTTCTATTTCAATGTGTTTAATCAGCCCACAGCAATCCTGGACGCTAGCATACACATCCGCAACGAAGACTTGTGGCAATCCATGAATGTCTCCAACACTCGATGCAGCTCGTTTGGCATTGTTCAAGCAATGCGTACAGGGTAGAAGCAGCTTCCCCAGTCTGACCTGCCCTACAAGACTAGCCGCTTCAATAACACCAGCCATGGAAACTCTTCCTATGTCCAACAGGCGGTTTGTTTTTGACGCTAAACAAAACATGATTGGTGAACAGAGAATCTCGAAACCTTGGTGTGCCGAACATAGTCAGACAGTGCCCTCTACAGTCTTCCGATCAGTCCTCCATGTAGAATAATATGGTGTGGTTTTTCTCGGCCGAATTGTCGAGAGGTTGCCTGACAAGTTCAGCTGCCACGTACAGCGTTGTTCTTGATCCTTTATTTGGAAGACAGATTCTGTGCTCCAAACCGCCGATTGCATGATGCATCAAGGTGTATTCGATCACGAGGGTTGCCAAGCGGAGCTGAGTTCGTCTTTATCGCCAAGAGGAGTACCACATGCTTGCATTGGTCCGAGAGCTGGACAGTATTTCGGAGCCCTGCATCTCGGATGCAAGAACTGAATTCAGGCAGCCAGCGTGGTGCAATTTGTTAAAGATCATCAGTCCTGCCCTCAACATCACAACATCGCAAATATGAACTTTTATCCTTTTTTTACCAACAGGGAAAAGCTAGCGACTGAGCTGACGTCTTGGCCATCATGAGGGATTTGAATGTCCATAGACCAGGTGCAAAAGGTCAAGAGATTTGGGACAAATGCAAAGTACAATGCAGAAAGCCGTATTGAAGCTGCAAACTCATGGTGGTGCACAATTCTAGGCCCCGTCTCAACAGATCGCTGTTCCTTTCATATCATTGCCTTTTGTGTTGTCAAGCGAGCGCTTCCGCTTGGCAATCAATAACTGGACCAGGGGCTAGGTTTCCAGTACCTTATTCGAGGAAAGACAAGCCAGAAGTTCAGCAAGTACTACCTGATTGGAAAATGAATCACAGTGGCAGGTAGGGGGTGTATCAGCTCTGAGCTTAGATCTCAGTAGTTGGACTTTGACTTACAGCTGAACGCCCGCAAGGCGTTCGGAAATCCTTCAGCCTCACGACTACTAATGTGATCGCTGAAGAAAGAATCTTCCTCATAACTGTCCCATCATCCACATTTATTTCGTTTTGTACAGGACCCCGAAACCATCCAGACAAAAAATCCACAATCCCCCTTCCATTAGTACAATTTGTAATTTTCATTATTGAGGCCTCGAAATGAACAAAGCGCAAAAGCCTCTGTTGTTTTCGACGACCGGAAATAAAGATGAAGCAAGAGAAAACACTACGGAAAAGGTGCTTGCATACCTGAAGTACTTCGGCTATGTGGGCAAGGACTCTGAACTTGGATCAGGCGAGTTCAAGGAGGGTCTGACAGAGTACCAGAAGGATGCGGATATTCCTGCAACGGGAGAATTCGACTTGGCTACTGCTGATGACATGAACAAACCTTGCTGTGGTATTCCTAACGGGCGTGCTATAGCAGCCTTCGAGGCTGGAGCAACAAAATGGTCGTACTTCACCTTAAGCTATCGATTTGACAATTTCTGTGAAGAGGTGAGCGAGGCAGACTGCCGAAGGGTCATTACCGCAGCATTCGCCAAATGGTCGGCAGTGACACCACTTTTGTTTCGAGAAATATATGGTCCAGGCGCTGTGGACATTAGGATTGGGTGGTATCGAAGGGATCATCCGCCATGCAACTCGTTTGATGGTACAGGGGGGCTCGTGAATGGAGAATTCACTAATGTACTGGCTCACGCATGGCCGCCGCCGCCGATTGGCAGTGATCTCGCGGGAGATGTGCATTTTGATGAAGATGAGAACTGGAGTATCTCGCTCTTGGAGAACGTGGCGCTTCACGAGATTGGACATGCAATCGGCCTGAAGCATTCAACCGTAAAGACTGCCGTTATGTACTACCGTGCTAACGGACAGTCGAACCTGCAACCCGATGATATCGAAGGCATTCAGTCTATCTACAGCCCGTTTCACCCCGTCATTGCTGAAGGAGATCCAGGCCGAGGTATTGGGGATTATGACCTTCGATCAGCAGCTGACCGGGCTTTTCCCTTCGATTATACCGGGAGCGGCAAGGCCGATCACCTGTGCTTCTACCGACCCGGCACAGGGACATTCTGGATCTTGAGGAACAACTTCAACGGAACATTTACAGCCGTCTATGCCCAAGGTGACCCTGGTAATGGAATTGGCGGGTACGATCTCAAGTCTCCGGCTGATCGTGCATTTGCATTCGACTTCGATCATTCTGGCAGACTTGACCACATCGCTCTATACCGTCCAGGCACTGGCACATTCTGGATCTTGAAGAATGAAAACGGTAATTTCCGGGCCGTCTATGCGCAAGGCGATCCGGGCCGTGGAATCGGCGGGTATGATCTCAGGTCCACCACCGATCGCGCCTTTGCGTTCGACTACGACCATTCCGGCAAGCTTGATCATGTTGCGTTGTATCGTCCAGGCACGGGCACTTTCTGGATTCTGAAGCACGAAGCAGATCATAATTTCCGTGCAGTCTATCAGCAGGGTGATCCAGGACTCGGAATTGGTGGCTACGACTTGAAGTCTCCCAGAGATCTCGCGTTTGCTTTCGATTATGAGCATTCGGGAAAACTCGACCACATCACCCTTTACAGGCCCGGCACCGGGACATTCTGGATTTTGCAACACAAGAGCGACCATAGCTTTGCTCCCGTGTATTCTCAGGGCGATCCTGGACAAGGAGTTGCTGGTTACGATCTAAAGTCCGCTGCGGACCAAGCCATTGCTTTTGATAAGGATAAACTTATCCTCTACAGGCCTGGCAAGGGAGCTTTTTTTCTCCTTAAGAATGACGCGGGGACATTCAAAAGTCAATATGCCGTTGGCGATCCTGGCCCAGGCGTGGCAGGGTATGACCTAAGGTCTTCAGCAGACCAGGCGTTTAGCTTCGACTTCAACTCGAGTGGAAGTGCGGATCATCTGGTATTCATCAGGCCCGGCACGGGCACAATTTGGATATTCAGGAAGCTCTAAATATATGCTAATATTTATCGAGCTGAAGCTCCCTACTAGTTGCCTTCGCTGGTCTCGCGCATCCGCATAAGTCCGGGGCTGTATGGTGCTTAAGATGTGCTTAAGATATACTCAAAACGTCCTCAATGTGCGCAAATAATGTGGACGTACATTAAGTATAGTAGAAAGGCAATACCTTGGAGCGGTTAGTGACAGGACTGGAGCGTCCTTGCTTGAGCAAGAAGTCGTTACACTTGCGAATGGTAAATGACCCTATCCAGTTGCTGTAGATCTGCCATATCCTCTGTTGGGAACCTTACAATTAACAGCCGCCAGACTACGGAGCGTTTGGTTCTTTCGTTCTTTCTATCTTGAAAGAAGATCTTTCCAGCAGTCCGTCGCCTGCTAATATTTCCTCTTCATATAGGCTTAGGACTACATTCTCTCCAGATCCTTCTTTCTTTAAGGTTTACACTAGCCATTTAACTCGGTCAAGCAATCTCTTCGAGAGTTGCACTATATAACCCAGCTAATTATCTAGTAAACCTGATTAACAGCCTACATTAGGTCATAGCGATCATTGATTAGATTGATAGCAAGAAGAAAGTCCTCAACGATGTTCATGGTACCATATACGATGATTCTAGTAAAGATCCCGTATACCTAAAGTACTACAATCGAACGAACACTCCGTCCTCACTAGATTCTAAGCTAGTGTGCCAGTTATTAAGGCTATAGTTGACGTATTCAATGGCTGGCCTATCCATAAGAGACGAGGACTAACTATAGACTATCCACATTTATGTTCATCCACTCGGTCGGCAACACACCATTCTTCCGGAGGCTCTTGATGAAGCGATATCTGTTCAGATCATACTCAATAGGTCCCAAAGTATTCGCGATGCCAAAGATGCCAGTCCCGTATGTGGTATAGCGAGGCCAAATTGGGAGTCCATCTGTTCCTTGTCCGTTTGGATTTGTATACTTCGCAAAGTTGGTCCAGTATTTCCTCAATTTAGCAGAAAGCGCGAAATCTTCCTTACCAGGACTAACCCCGATCCTACTCGGTAGAAGATTGCCAAACACGAATGGAAACTCAACGCCGTGGTTGGGTAGTGGTGAATATGGTGACGAGTAGTTGTACAGATACATGTAGACATCTGACACTCCGCTATTCCGCAGCGTGTCACCGATTTCCCAGGTCTGTTCGCTAATCACGAGATCACCAATCAGAGTATCTGCCGATGTGTTGACCTGTCCTCGGGAGTCGGCAGGGTACAGCGCAAGGAATTCCAGAGTCCGGGCACCAAAATACTTCTCTGCACCGGCTTTAAACTGAGCTGGTGACATATGTGGAATTGCCCGAGGAAGAAATCCATTTCCTTCTAGTCTATTCCACCCTGCCATCAATGGTATCTTGAGCTGACGCTTCAAGCTCGCCTTAGTTGCTGGTGGTTCAGGGACGACAAATCTGTCCACTCCAGGGGTAAAGCAGATGAGCGTTGGATCGATTGCAAAGTCAAAAATCGTGTTATCGTTAATGGTTTGGGCAGGCACGGCGCGAAGCTGGGGGATCGTCGTTGCGTTGAGTCTTGCGGCAAAGTTTGTTCCATTGCGACGTGCTAGGTCGAATGGCATCAGAGAGCCATGCTCACTGTCCCACATACTTCCGCTTTCTATGATGGCCTTGTGAAATAGACCATTCGAAAGGGGCGAAGACATCAGAAGACCAATTGCGTGGGCACCAGCCGACTCTCCAAAGGCCGTCACATGGTCGGGGTCTCCTCCAAAGGCTGCGATGTTTAGCTTCACCCAGGTCAGGGCAGCAAGCTGGTCTTGGAGACCGAAATTACCAGAGAAAGACCCTTCCTGGTCCAGACCCGGATGTGCCAGAAACCCGAAAGCATTCAATCGATAGTTGAACTTGACCACCACCACTCCTTCCTGAGCAAGCAAATTGCCATCGGTTTCTTTCTCGGCTCCACCACCAAAGACGAAGCCACCTCCATGGACCCAAACCATGACAGGTAGCTTGTCCTTAGCAGTCTTCGCAGGTGTCCAGACGTTGATCGTTAGACAGTCTTCATCTTGAGGTGTAAAAATCGGATACTGTGGAAGACCTTGCCAGCATGTGAACCCGAACTGTGTGGCATTGCGAACACCAGACCAGCTCGAGGGTGGCCGTGGAGACTTCCAACGAAGATCGCCCACGGGTGGAGCCGCGTAAGGGATCCCAAAGAACGACAAAATGCCTGCACCATTTCGCTGATTACCGATGATACGGCCCCCGACAATAGAAAGATTGTGATCGATTGGATCACTACCACCACAGGCGCAACAAACGATAAACACCGCGACGAGGAGAGCACTGAAATTCAACATTATGGCATCGCACAATGACTTTTGTCTGGCTCTCTGTTCTGGGAACCCACATGGTTATATTCTGTGATAGCAGAACCCTGTAACATGGCAATTCCGGAAATTTCGAACCCGTTGGATCACAACGGCTATTTCGTGACTGCTACAAAACCCGGTAGAGCAGTGGAGATCTTGTAGTATTTCCCCGCGATCACTTCCTGACATACGCAGGTCCCGCAAATACTTCCCACCAACCGTGGGACCTGCTTTTCATGCGAGGTTCCTGGAATGCACTGTAGCCCCCAATAGAACCGCAAAGATGGGGCAAAGTCACTCCATCTTTTCCAGATGGAGGCAGAAAATCGATGACTTCCGGACTGGAGTAGCTTATAGATCTCTCCACTCACCGAGATTGCCTGGCAGAAAGTGAAGCATTCTCCCATTGTCCTTCGGAGTCAACGGGCCGGTCCGTCAAAGGTGATCATGCATGGGCACTCGTGCGTGGAGAGAAAAGGAAAGGAGAGAGACAACAGGACTGAAAGCTTTTATGAAAAAGGACATAGCGTGATGAGACTGTGAATGCCGGCTTGTAATTCGACAGACTCTCTCTCGAACATCACTCTTTACAATCAATCTCATCGTCGCGCAGCCTGATATAGACTTGGGTTGGCCATATATGCGTAATGGGATTCTTTGTCCAAGGTGAGACACTGAAATGTCGCGGGAACGCTGAGCCAAGAGGAGTGGCGGAAAAAATCAACGTAGGTGTTGTTTAAGTCTTCGATTGTAGACATATGCTGGGTTCTCATACCTATCCAACGTCCTCTCAAGATACGTAAACCCTTGATGCCTCTTGGTCAATTGTCGTCCTAATACTTGATCGAGACGTCGCAACGAAGCCCCCTGCACGGAAATTCGGAATGAAAGCACGGACGATTGGACTCGCCGTCATCGGTATCAAAAGCGAAAGAAAACATGGTTCTTCATGCTGGGCAAGAGGCTCAAACAACGGTGGAAAGGTCATGCCGATCGCAATGCCAGCATGGCAAGAGACACTTTTACTCATGTCACCAGACACGAAAACTTGTTGGCCGGGTGTGTTGGCAATGTAATGATCCTGACGGATCCTCGGAACGAGATCGCCCAACACAACGTTAACTTCGACCAGATTCGCAGAGATTCACGCTGGGATCGAAGATCTGATTGGAACGCCCAGAACGAAGCAGGTTATAGAGCGGTTGTTTCTCGAAGGCAGCTTCACTTTGAGTGCATCAAGCGAATCGCTGTCGCTAGGATGATGCTGACACATTACTTCAGGTTTCGTTTGATTTGTAGCCAGAGAGCACCACATATCAAGACAAGACCCAAGTCTGATTAGGAAGACTTCCCTTGTCTATAGGAGCCTAGCTTCTCCATCAAATCTAAAGGTCCTCCAATCCTTATCGCAGTTGGCGTACAAAGCCCACAATTGTGACAATTGTCTTCGAACGGCTTAGATACAAGATATGAGTGGCGGGCATCTGTCTAGATAATGCAACAGGCATGCTTGAGATAGCTGATCAGCTTTACTCCGTATTCTCTCGGGATTAACGATAGTAGAAAGTGGATTGAGGTCTGGAAACCTCATGTTCGGATGCCGTCAATCCTTGCCCATAATCTTTGATTGATGTCCACAACGTGATGGACAACTCAGCGTAATTAGCTGCGAGCCCTGCAATCACAGCAGGTTTATCCAACGTGGGTCATCCATGTCTTGAACACATTCCACCTGATCTTTCTCGTAAGGATGGTATGAATTGGGTCACTTGGCGAGACTCGAGGGTGATTTGGCGGCGAGATTGCAGCGGAGAACGTTTGAGGTCCTGCGCCTCCGATCTGCGGTTCTGTGACGCTTGACGATCCAGGATTTATTCCTGGGATGGAATGCAGGTGGACTATCAGGAATCGCCGTTGCGAATGTGTTATAGGACGCCTTGCTTGGTTTCAAGCGGTGTCGCTCCTCATCTGTTCTCAAAGGAGTAAAGATTTGTGCCGCTCTTTGAGTCTGCGCAAACCATTCCCCGGATCTTGCGTGTACTCCATATTTCAGAATGCGAAACCGCAAATGAGAACGACCGCAATAGTCGTTATCCAGAGATAGAATACTCCACCGCGTCGGTCTTTGAGTTCACCATGCCCCACTCCTCCCGTGGGTGCCTAGCCTCGCACGCTGTCACTTTGGAAGAGCGCTTTGGGACATCACACAGCACCATATGAGACGTCTAACCGAAGATGCCAAGAGCTAACACAGGTCGTTGAGGAAGCCTAGGACCGCGTGCTAGGGTTCGAGGACAATCGCCCCAATGATCTGCGCCAAGCCTTGCGGCAGATACACCGCCCCCACTGATATACGAGCCTGGAAGATGTACGTATTTCGGAAAGCCTAAAGTCTAGGCAACACCATAGTGAGCCAGTCAAGGCATAGACCAAATCTCGTCCAATAAAGCCGGGGCCATTACGTCGAGCTGGTGGGTGATACAGAGATGTTGACCGCAGTCCATGGCATTGCCCAGGTGCAAAGGCTTCCGCTTTATATTTGGACATCCTCTTGTAGTGCAGACATTTCCAGTATTGCTATCTGCCTTTTCATCCGAGCGATTAATCTAACTCAGAACCTCTATCAGGATGCGGTTTGCGACTTATACTACCTCATCTTTGGCGTTCCTAGGGCTGGCTGCCATTGCAGTTGCACAAAGCAGCAACGATCTGTCCTGGATTCCCTTTGATCGCCAGAGGTTCGACGGAAATGTTGCTCTCGATACCAATGGCGATGTTCAACTGTTCTGGAAAACTGGAGACACAAACTCTACGTTCGGGATTGCCTCCCGATCAAGCGGCTATCTGGCTCTAGGTTTCAGCGAGACTGGAGCAATGACTGGCGCTGATATCGCTGTGGGATACAAAGATCAAGATGGTAAATTCACATTTGAGAACCGCCATGCGATGGGCTTCATTACCCCTGATGTCTCGCAGGACCAGGAGAACAACATGCGACTTGAGGAAGGTTACCAAGCAGACGGGGTTACTGCTTTCGTTTTCGAGAAGCAGAACAAAGCCACCTGTCTCAAACTCCAGACTGATGTTGAAAAGGACGCCTGGCAATGGTTCATCTATGCACATTCTGACGACAACACCTTTGCCATACATGGACCCGGCAATAATGGCAAGAAGTACGTCAAATTAGGAACAGGCAAAACCATCTCGACAAATGATGTTCGAGACATCGCTAATGCGAAGAACTTTTCTATTGTCCAGGGTGAAACGACAATCCCGACCGCGGAGACTACTTACTGCTATACCCTCCATAAAATGCCCGCGGGAGCGAACAATTACCTGCTCGGTGAACGACCAAACGACTCAAGTGCACTCCTTCACCACTTGGTTCTTTATGCATGTTATAATCTCCCTGACGAGTACATGGATATGCTTGGTAAAGAGCCCAACTGTAACTACGAAGAATTCTCGAACCCTTGTAATGGTTTCGTGACAGAGTGGGCTCCCGGCATGTCTGGTCGCACATTCGAACCTGGTTATGGCAAACCCTTCGGCACCGACCACTACGAATATGTGATGCTGGAGACACACTACAACAATCCCGAAGGGATTGAGGGCGCAAAGGATAATTCAGCTTACACATTTCTCTACACCGAGGACCCCGTCGAAACAGAAATCGGGACTTTGACATTGGGCGATTTGCAAGTAGAAGGATGGTTCCTCGAGCCTGGCAAGCCTCTCGTGGCACATTCTACAGTCTGCACGCCTGAGTGTACCGACCGCTGGCCCGCTGAGGGTATCACGGCTGTTTCGGTCTTCCATCACATGCATTATCGGGGTCGCAATGCGCGCGTTCAGATAATTCGAGATGGAAAAGAGATCACTCCTCTATCCACCCTCCGTGATTTTGAATACGGCTATCAGTTTTCCAAAAACTTGGACTCTATTCAATTGCTTCCCGGGGACAAACTCATTACCACTTGCGAGTTCGACACATCGAATGACACCGCCCCGGTTCCTGGTGGCCTACCAAGTAAAGACGAAATGTGCTTCGCATGGGTTGACTACTACCCTGCCAACAGTGTCCTCGCTTGCACACAAATCAACATGGGCAGCTCTCCCGAGAATTTGATCAATGGCACTGCAGCCCTTTGCATGGAATCCTCTGCAGAAACCCCGGCCGTATACACTTCACCATTCCTCACCTCCACGTTCCAGAATCTAACAGCCTCTGGTAACACCTGTCCTGCTGATAACACCACATCCGGATCTCCAAACCAAGCTGCAGTCTTGAGTACTTGTCCAGAGACAGATGTCTGTTTTTCGCTGAATGTGCCTGAGGAATCGGCCCGCTCAAATTCGGGTGACATCTACTTTCAACTCTCAGCACCAACGACGTATTCGTGGGTAGCTCTCGCGCAAGGCACCTCAATGAGTACCGCCAATATGTTTGTCATGTATAGTTCAAGTGATGGTCAGAACGTGACGCTCTCACCAAGAACTACATCAGGACATGTGATGCCAACATACAACGAGGGAGCTAACGTTTCTTTGTTGGAAGGGTCCGGAATCTCCAATGGCAGGATGACGGCCAACGTCCGATGTAGCAATTGCAACCAGTGGGGCTCAGGCACCATGAGCCTGCAAGGCGGCAACAGCAATTGGTTGTATGCACATTCCCAAGGCTCACCTATCAACTCTGATGACACGAGAGCCCCAATCTCGCAGCATGATGGGAAGGGTTCCTTCCGGTGGGATCTCTCGCGGGCCACTGGAGGCACGGGTGGGAATCCGTTCATCAATGCGTCATCGACAACGACAACAACTGGGGCTGAGGGACAGAACTCGTGGCAGAGATTATCCACACAGACACAGAGCCGTTATGTAAAGGCTCACGGAGCGCTGGCTTCCATCGCCTTTGTCGCTATCCTTCCCGTCGGTGCCATCCTTGTCCGTTTGACTAGCTTCCACGGATTACTCTGGACCCATGCTTCCTTACAGATCTTTGGTTACATTGTCTTCATCGCGGCAGCAGGGCTTGGTATATTCATTGCAAAGGGCGGTGCCTATCTGCATGAACCGCACGCAATCATCGGCATGATACTGCTTGGCACCCTGTTTTTCATGCCATTCCTAGGTACGATCCATCACAAGATGTACAGGAAGGTCCAGAAGCGGACAGTGTGGTCATATGGCCACATCTTCACCGGGCGAGCTATCGTCATCCTCGGCATGATCAATGGTGGTCTGGGTCTTCGACTGGCTGCTGCCTCAAGATCTTCCAAGATTGTATACGGTGTCTTCGCGGGCTTGGTGGGTGTCGCATATATCGGCGCGATGGTCCTGGGTGAGCATCAACGTTCCCGAACGTCCCCACACAACGTCGTAGCTTCCTCATCAGCCAGTGGTGAGGCTAAGCGACTCAATCGAGACGAGAGTGGTAGTGATTCATCTCACTAGACGACCAATCAAGAACCACATGATATTCTTAGGGCCAGTTGTCGAAAATAGTATGCTTCGTATGTTGAAGTTGTTGATGAAGGATTGTTGCAGCACAGCTCTCAGTGGCCATCACATTGGCGTTGGGAGTGCTTCGTACGAGGGTAGTGTCTGAGCTGGAGACATTTTGACCAGAAAAAATGGTAAGAGATGAGTCAAATGCTAGCCTTTACCTAGCATCACGTAAAGGACCAGGGGGAGACCTCATGGAACAAAAATTTAGCTCGCATCATCGAATGGAGGAACTCACTTATGCCACGGAGGCTATATAATGTCAAATAGTACCGCAATTCATTTGGTATCACTTGAGTCAAACCCATTGTCATGGAAATATTTCCCTTGGCCACCCTTCGAAGGTTGCCCTTTGGATATATCATCACTGTACGTCCTAAGTTTCATATCGCTGGCACCGCAATTTGAAGCGCTCAGTGATAGCCTACTTACTTCTTTTCACCAATTTTGCTCATTAGGTTCCGGCCTCTCCCGGTGAGCATTCAGGACATCCTGTGCTTCACCGCACCATTTATCAATGTCCAAGTCAAATTGAGGCAGTAAGGACACATTTCCAGTCTCCTTGAGCATGATCAGAAGTAAGTTCTTGGCCTCGACCAAATTTCCATCCATTGTGAGGATGTAGGCTTGCGATTGACGACTTTTGTTGACCACGCCATCGGTGAGCCCAAGTGTCTCGATAAAGCAGACGTTCTCCCATCCATGTGGTGCATTCCGGTGATGTGATTCACCTACTGCATAGCGACCCAGGTATATCAGCTGGCTCGCAACATCTATGAAGCATGTTGCAGTGAGTGGATTGGAGAAAATGAGGAGCCTTCCAAAACCTTGGTACGCACACTGGTATGCAGCTAGTGCTTCAGCACGACGATCAAGGTTGTACTGGGCATGGCTTATTTGATTAAGTACCTGATACTTTGACAAGTTTGCTGGATCATCCAAATGGTTAAGTGCACCCTCGGACTTCCTCGAATTGGACAAGTTTGAGGGTGTTTGATTGCGATTGAACGAAGGACTCGATATCATTCTGAGTAATAACCTACCTTTGGCTGGAAGGAGGGGCCGATGGGGCTGTGGCGGAAGCCATGGTTAATGCTGTGGGTCGAGCCGAAAGATCCACATTCATAGCCTTATCTACTGTGGTATTAGATGTAGGAGATCGCAGGATTGAAGATGAATGATTGTAAATCATGGTGGATTATAGAATATTCGTCCACATGGAATCGAAAAAGACTGCATCAGGCTAACACTGATATACTTGAACACCTCTGGGAGAGTGCAACACGATGCAGTGCTCGCTGGTCCTGTAAGCCGCGGCCATGCGAATGAGGAGTTGATTCCAGTATCCGTATTATGAAGGAGCCCAAGGCATCCTTTGTTGTGCGCTAGCCAGTCAGACGAGCACTCGACGCTGAATGTGCAAGTTTGTTACTCCGCGAGGCAGACAGGATCCGGATGAGTGCCCACTGAATGTCCAAGAGAGACGCCTCATTCTCTGAGCCGCATGAGGTACGAAATAGCGAGTAGTGGTGTTGACCTACTCGTAGGTACCCAAAGATTTCCAAGACTACAACATGATCCAGATCCTGCCTAGCAGCGGACGTGGTTGATATTGAATATGGTTGTTTATATAAAGGAACCACCCTGGGCAACGGACATTCTCGGTACTCGGTACTCGATGGCGGTGAAGAGCCCCCACGCAAGCCGGAGCATCAATGGTCATGATCAGGCTTGCCGGAGATGAAGATGCCGGTGAGCCTGAGGGTCGTGGCTCCGGGCCCGAGTGACCCCTATCACCCCTATTTATTTACCTACGGACCTAGGTATTAAGCCACTATTATTCATTAACTAAGTTTCAGGTGCTGCTTCCCCAACATTCCCCCCATTGCCTGCTACTTTTTTTTTTCTGAGGCCGGTAAACACCACAGTCACTACCTACAGGATCCTATTTATCACCACATCACCCACCAACTCAATGTCCACCGAAATAGCCACCCCTGGGACAATCCCAAACGGACCTCATGACCCCGAAAAGCCGGCCACTGAAATCACCAATGGGTTGAATGAACTCAAATTGAATGATCAGACTACACCCGTCACGACAACCAACCCAGCCTCTGCGCCCAAACTTCCTCGATCGTCTGCCGATGGTCTCATCAAGACTCCCCTGGCCGAGCCCCTCGAATCTTCACAGCCTGTCCCAAGACCAGCCCTGACCTCGGAGCAAGAGACCAAATATGCCACTCTACTCAAGAATGTACAAGCATGGACCGAGATTGCGGAAGCCTCCACCAAAGACGCAAAGTCGACTCCCATAACCGACTCGGAGCGCATGTTCCTCACGAGAGAATGTCTACTTCGATACTGCCGGGCTACCAATTGGGATATTGCACAATCAGAAACAAGACTGAGAAATACCTTGGTATGGCGACGAGAATACGGGGTGGAAACCCGCACCAAAGACTTTGTGTCCATTGAGAATGCGACAGGAAAACAAGTCATTTTGGGATGGGACAACCATGGACGCACCTGTCAATATCTCCGACCCTCCAAGCAGAACACCGAACGCAGTGATCGACAGATTCAACATCTCGTGTTTATGCTTGAACGCGCCATTGATTTGATGCCACCAGGTCAAGAAACCCTGGCACTACTCATCAACTTTGCAGAGACCAAGTCAGGTCAAGGAGCCACGTTGGCACAAGGTAGACAGACCTTGAACATTCTGCAGAACCATTACCCCGAGCGACTAGGGCGTGCCCTGGTCAGCAACGTCCCCTTCTACATCTGGGGATTCTTCAAGTTGATCACCCCGTTTATTGATCCTTTGACACGCGAGAAGATCAAGTTCAACGAGGATGTGGGGCTTCATGTTCCTCGCGAACAATTGTTGAAGGAGAGTGGTGGTCACGTCGAGTTTGAGTATGACCATGATTCCTACTGGCCTGCTCTGAATGCATTGTGTGAATTCAAGCGGGCGGAACAATTGGCGAGATGGGAGAAAGGCGGTAAGAAGATTGGAGAGTATGAGGGTTATCTCAAGGGTGCGGAGGAGAAGAGTCTCAGTGAGAGAGAACAGGAGGTCGAAGTCAAGGTCGAGAACTGACCTGGGACTATATTATTATTGTTGCCTTATATCTTTCGTATGGTGTTCTGGTAGACTGGGTACCTGGGTGCTTCAGGTACGTGATCCGATATAGTATCTGATAGAGATTGTCACATGTTAATTTCGACTCCCAACACCCGTCGCTGCTTTTGTCTGCACTAACTCCAGACAGGCAGGCTCGATCGCCGGATTAAACATCCAACATCCCATCCCACCTTTTCCTTTCCCGTTTCCCCCTCCATCATTTCCCAACCATCCACTGCATCCCACACTCACTTCCCATTACTGCTCCCAGCCTTGAGGATCGCTGTTCCCATCACCACCAGTGGCCGAGGGTGCCACCACCGTATCCATCGTTGTGTGCCTCAGCTCTTTTTTCCCCCTTAGGTTCCTCAGCCTGGACCTTGTGCCTCTCCTCCCCCGCGACAAAAACTAAGCCGACACGTTCCCCAGACCCGCTCACTACGACTTTTATTAATTCTCACCCGCTTTCTCTCTCACACGCTCGCTTTTCACCACCCTAGCCTCACGTTCAGCCCATCATACGATGCAGCTGGACCCTTCATCATGGCAGAGAATGTTGAGGTGACCAGAAGTCATAATACCACTCCCACTGCCATCCCTCCCACCAACAACGCACATCTACTATCCTCTTCCAACAACTCCTCATCGCCATCACCAAACTCGTCAACTCATCCTTCGCATCCCTCCCTCCACCATAGTCCACCTCCTCTACATGGCCATGAGGCCACCTTTGTGCGACCTGCAGATCTCCTGAGACCCCGCGCCATTTCTCGTCCCCTCACCCCGGCCAGATCCGATCGTCCTATCGATCGAGATGAAAGAGCAGGCTTGGTAAGATGATACAACTCGAGGTATTTGAATCTATCTAACCGGATTCCAGAAAGCCATCCGGGACTTTTTAAGAGTACGCACTTGTTATGAAGTGCTTCCCCTCAGTTTTCGCTTGATCGAACTCGACGTGGGCTTGACAGTCAAAGAAAGTCTGAATATCCTGGTTCAGTGCGGTATGTTTATGCTTGGATTCATGAGACCTTACAAGGTGCTGACCAGTGGTTCAGGAATCGTCTCGGCTCCGTTGTGGGACTCGACTACTTCTACCTATGCCGGTCTCCTAACAGTTACCGATTACTTGAATGTGGTCAGATACTACAATCTCCACGCCGATAAACTCAAAGATATCGACAGTTTGCTCCTGAGTGATCTTAAAGGTCAGTCCTTCAAACTCCTGGATATCTCCGCGCTAACCTGCTCATCAATCAGATGTCGAAAAAGTCCTCAATGTCAAGGCTCCCGAAACTTTGTCCGTGTCGCCCGAAGCCATTCTCTACGACGCTCTACGAAAACAGCTAGTTTCGCGTGCTCGACGTATTCCCCTGGTTTCCTACGACAGTGATACTCAAAGGACCATGGTCACCAGTGTCATCACTCAATACCGTATCCTCAAATTTATCGCTATGAACGTCAAGGAAACAGACATGCTGAGAAAGCCGCTGGAAACCATCAAACTCGGGACCTACGGAAAGATTGTGCGCTGTAGTATGGACACTACCGTGTTGGACGTCGTGGACGAGATGGTGACCAAGAATATCTCCAGTGTTCCGGTTGTCACCACTGAGGGTGAGATGATATGGAGAATCATTTATCACAAAACTCTGCTAACCTCGCTGTTCAGGAGTCCTGTTGAACGTGTTTGAAGCAGTAGATGTCATTGAAATTCTCAAGACCGGCGATTACGGCAATCTCACCTGGACCGTAGGCAAGGCTCTTTCTGCACGATCACAAAACCATCCCGGCATTTACTGCTGCTCGTTCGAAGACGGCCTAGACACCATTTTTGAAACCATCAAGAAATCACGAGTTCACAGGTTGATGATCGTCGACGATAACAACTATCTTAAGGGGATATTGTCTCTCAGCGACATCCTACATTACCTTTTGGTTGAAGGCCATGAGGAACCCAACCAGGCATGATGAAAACAACCGCCAAGAAACGATTGGAATGAAACAGGGTGGACTACTTGCATAGCCAGGCGTTTTTTCGAGGCCATGAATGGAAAAAACGGATGGGGGCAATCTGTCTTTCACTGGGTAATAATGAACTGCCACAAGGTTTGTGTCAATGGCTGGCGGGTTGGAACCCGAGATAGAACAGCGGTCACGATAGATTCGGAATGACCCAGGGTATTCGACACGAGGACGAGACAACTTAATAGTAGATATTCTGCCTAGGAGCGTGATGCTAGCAGTACACGATAGAGTAATGTCAGATCTTCCTGATATGGACCCGCACGTTACACTTGAATGACCAACAGATCTTCTCGACAGACGCGCTCAGGTTCATACTGGAGTCATATTCCCGGCCAGGTGACATGGTCAATAACACCTCCTCTCGTAGGATACGAAACGGCTTACAGCAAACCCCTATGCTTGCGTTGCTGGACACAACTCAGAACCTTTGGACACAGCAGTCTAGCGCAATCTGCTGTCGAGCTCGTCACATCGATAGGCCTTCTGATGGAGGATTCTGCACGTCCTGTCCTGTCCACAGCTTGAACGCCGCCGAGGCTGGTCAAAGGTCTGTGATGCCGATCTCTTGCGGTTGGAAAAGTTGGCTGGTCTCTCTGACCGTCATTGATAAGACCGGTTCTGAGGCTGATATTTTGCGTGGGCGTGGTCATCGTTGATATCGTGACTTCATTCTTCCGATCGTTGTTCTCGTTATTCCCATGGTGCTTTGGCCTTCCGCACTTTCTGCACATGAAACAGCTCAGAAACCAAGTAAGCAGTGCTTTCGCGACTCTGCTCATGTTCACAGAAATCCGAAGAAACTAGCGCTCCAATGCATTATAAGTTTGAAAAAAAGATTCGCAGATGCCTCTCATTTCCCGAACTCCGTGAAAGGAAAATCGAAGAACGAGTCCGAGTCCGCGGCCTGGTCGAACAAGCCCGCAAACTCGTCTCTGATATACGAGCCCTCAAACGCCGACGTCATGGAATTACTCCCGGGCGTCGGGTCGCTGAAGTCGGGAAACTCCATTCTGAAGTCGTCGGACTGCTGGCTGCTGTCCTTGGGGATGGTCATCTGGCGCGGGAGGCTGGCCTGTGCGGTCGTCGCCAGCGTCGCCGCCGAGGTGATCTTGGACTGCAGTTCCTCGAGCCCCTGTAGCCGTTTCCACAGGCGCATCAGGGGCCCCGAGCGCGTGCTCAGCAGGCGGATCAGCTTCAATGCGAGGTGGAACTCGTCGCGCACGATCGTCCAGAATTGGCTGGTGGCGTTGACGACCAGCAGCGAGAGGTTGCCGAACGAGCTGAGGACGAAATGCTTGAAGACGATCGGGTGCGTTCCAATCAGGTTGGTCGTCTGGTTCAGTTGCCACATGGTGGCGATGGAGCTCTTGGCCACGTCCGCCGCCACATGTGCATACCGTTCGTTCTCGCGGATCCTCGTCGATGACTGCAGTATCGGCCGGTAGATCAGGTTGCGGAGGTAGTTCTGCCGGATGTACAGGATTGTCGGAAGGTAGAGAGGATCTTGATATGAGTCTTCGTCGGGGAGCTGGATGTTGGCTCGAACGTACGAGAGTTGCAGTTCGTCCGGGACTTGGTTGTACCATCGCAGGATCTGGTAGTCGAGGAAGTCGATTTCATCTTTGGATATCACCGACGCCTTCTCGCATTGGTTGTTGAGGATTTGCCAGGCTTTGCCCGCGAGTTGCGTCCATTCCACCATGTTGGATAGGAACGGATTTGATATGTCCTGGTACTATGATGTTAGCGTTTTGTATCCTGTCGAGCCAGATTGATTGGACCGGAATCCAACAACCTACCATTGTATACAAAGAAGGGTCAATATGAGAGTCTTGGATGGAGTACGGAACTCCTTGGCTGAGACTCGTCCTCCGTTCCAATGTGTATACCGACCATAGGACTCTCAGTGCAATCATGCGATCACTTTCGTCTCGAAAGGTCTTGAGGATGGTTTCCCTCCGGTGCAAGCCCATCTCTAGACAGTGTCTTGCTGCGAACCCTATGATTCGAAAGGTCCGCACCTGGTCATCAAGGTGATAATAGTATAAGGCCTGGAGAAATTGAGTTAGTCTCGAAGTATTTGAGTCCACGATATTTCTTCGTACCACAAGAACCAGTAACTGAATTCCACAGATCCCATCAGAGTTCCAGAGAAGGCCTTCTACAGCCTCCGTCACGCTCTGGAACAGTCTTTGCGCCTGGTCGCTACGTCCACCACTCTCGAGCGTTCGTCCAATTGCAATAACGACCTTCAACTTATTCGTATGCGCGTTGAAGATGGCTTCCGCAGCAGCTAGACCTCTTTCCTTCAACTTACCCCCTTGAGCCGATTCGAGAGAGCCGAATACTCGGTTGGCTATATTCATCATTGTATGGTGGTCGAATATTGGATACGTCGAACCAGGGCCTCGGCAGAAGTCGCAGATCAAACGAAGTGCGTCCGCTCTTTTGATGTCCCAAAGTGGATCCATTGTGAGCATCTTCATGAACGCTAGAATATCAAATGAGATTAGCTTCGACATGTTCAGAGTAGATCTTTGGCAATGGTGTTCGAATCAGTCGGTGGAGTAGGCATCGGCTTAGTTAAACAATTTCTGACAGAAGTAACTTACGACCATACTGAGCAGGCTCGAAAGAGAACTGCCGTGATACAGCATCCTCCGGGGTGGAAGCATCGTTGATGACGGCGTTGAGACCCATGGCCTTGAGGTTGCCGCTAACGACACTCAAAGTGAATTCCGAGCTGGACGGGCCATAAAAGCTGGGGGATTGGTGTTCCGGTGCTCGATATGGCGTTGTCTCATCGCCCGTATATGTCTGAGTGGGGGATTCCGTATGGCTGCTCTGCTCCACAGGCGCACTAGGAGGCAGAGGCTCGTCACCACTAACCCCGCTGATTGGAATGACCTGGTTATAAAGACCATGGAACTTGTCAAACGTTGACCCGGAGGTCTTGTTCAACCACTTGGGCCTGGCGGACTCTTTCCGTCCGCGTCGATTGGCTTGTTGATAGATGCATGGCGCCTCCTGAGTGGCGCACCTGCGACACGGCTTCTGACCATCACATTTGATTTTCCGTCGCTTGCATTCGAGACTGTATCTCTATCAGTAATGGAGGGTTTCAGTCCGGGGAATTGCTAGTCTTCGTACCATGCACGAGTTGCGTAAGTTGCTCGCTTTGACTGTGTGCTCTGCTCGATTTCCTTCGCCAACTCCTGCAACTCGGGGTCCATCTGTCAGGTTTGTGGGGTCTCCGGATGTGGAAAATCGATCCAGCCTCTAAAATCCAATCGAGACAGGGTCGAGTTTCGTCGTCCTGGTATCGCTTGAGTATTGATCTAACTCGCCTCAGGGTGTTGAGTCACGAGTCCTTACGGCAATCTAAATCACTGGTCGAATGAAAGATGTGATGCAGGGGGTTAACATATTCTCAAAAAAGTTCATGTGTGTGTGTATGAGAGTACCATGAGTAGGATGGAGGTTGTCCAAGATATTGATGGGCCTCGGGCAGCGGAATAGTTGTCCGAAATTGGCAACGTTTTCCGCGCACGTGCGATCACGCTTTATTCTCTGAGCAATGGAGAGCAATAACAAATTGCCTTCCGAAGGGTATAGTATATTCTAGGAGTTATAGTACAGGTCTATAGTTTTATCGTCGACATATCGACTGTCGTTGCCGTTCGTCACACATAATGTTCGTACAAAAACTCGTCTCAATTAGTAAGCACTGCCTTCATTCTCGAGTTCCTTCTCGACCACCACTGGAGGTGGAACTGTCTTAGGGGTTGGTGCCCATTTGCTCTTCTGTCTCAACTTGGGGCCGTATATAGTGAAGATGATCGGAACGGGAATCAAGACAGCTGCAACGCAGCCCAACAATGTGGCAGCCCATTGGATCTCCATGTTCACGAACATCTGACGGTCGAAAAGAGGACTATATGCCATGTTAGAAATGTGATGATGTTTTGAAAAGGGTCGGGCTTACCAAGCGGCGGCAAAGAGGGATCTTATAATCGTATTTCCTGCTAGAGCTGATGCGGCACTGGAACAGGTTGGTTAGTCCTGGACAGCTTCAAGTAAATGTTGAAGTACTTACAACATGAGATAGGCATCCACAATATACATTGCGAGTGCCATGAAAATTGAAAGCAACCCAAAGCCGATGAATACTCCGGCAAGAGTTGGGACAATCCAGTGGACACTTTTGTAGGCACCCGTCCAACCAAACCAGAAAAGTCCAATAGTGAAGATGACACCTCCCACTGTGGCGAGTGGCAGCCTCCATTCCGGTACGGCTTTTTGGCCATTTGCTAGGTATTTCGCAACCCAGATCTTGTTGTACAGAAGAGAGCTCAGTCCACTTGCGACCATACCAATTGCCAAGCCCAAGAATGGGAGACTTCCAACCCCAGGGGCCATGCCATGAACACCCTGAAAGACAAGAGGCAACGCGGACAATGTGATATAGATGAGCCCATAGACGAAGGTCATATAAATGCCGAGCAGGATTAGAATTGGTTCGGTGAACAGCATCCGTAGTGGTCTGGAAAGATTCTTCTCAACCATTTCGTGAAGATCGATCTCGATTTCTTCTTGCTTGGCATGGATAGCCCAGTTTTTGGTGCCACGACGGAGTAGTGCTGCTTTGGAGACCAGGACTGTTGGTGGATAGGTCTCTTTGACGAACAACAGGATAAGAGCGAACGTGGTGAAGCCCATGATTGCGGACCAGTAGCTATCCCATCTCCAACCGAGATAACTTGTCACGGTGAAAGAGCCAACGATCGGTCCCAGCGTCGGGCCAATGAAGACTGAGACTGCAAAAACTGTGAGTGCTGGTCCCCTTTGCTTTGCATCGTATATGTCCGAGTACAGAGCCGCGACAACAACGATGGGACTGCTCCCAAAAACGCCCATGAAGAAACGACTGATCATGAGGGTCTGAACATCCTTGGAGACTGCCGTTGCAACCGCAAAGACAGAGAACCCGAAATTACCAATTAGCAATGGCAGCTTGCGGCCACGGAGCTCAGACAACGGCGCCCAAAACACCGGACCGACCGCATAGCCAACAAGGTACAACGCGCTTGATAACGAGGCGACTTCGACGGAAATATGGAAATGCTCTGCTACCTGACGGGTGGCTGCGGACAGGACCGAAGAGGCAAATGTAGAGCAAAAACATGCCAGAGCACCGATGGCAGCTGTAACAAATCTATGGCGTGTTAGGCTTGGCTTGCTCAACGTTGCATCGTGGGACTTACTTGGTCCTTGGGCTCCAGTTCATAGGATGCAGAGGGTCATGAGCTCCTGTATGACAAGATTAGGCTTGCTGAATGAGGCGCACATTGATTGGTGATGCCTACCATCGAAATCAACCACATAAGCTTCCCTTTCTGCAGGAATATCAGGAGGATAGGACTTTCCACCCCCAAATGCTGGCAGGATGTTGGTTACACTCCGGCTGCGGTGGCGCGACTCCGGTTCGGAGCCTACTGTTTGGACATGCTGTATCCGTTGTGATTGAAGGCGTGCTATTTCAGTGGAGTTTTGGCGTGCATTAGTATTGATGGTTGTTGCATGAGATGAATTCGAACCACTTGTATTGGTTGGAGCAAGTTGTCTTGAGGACCATGTCTCGGCTCGCTCGAGGCTTGTATCTAGGGAATTCATGATAAGTAGCAATGAAATGAGACTTGGTTGAATGCGGAATGGGGAGGTTTCTTTGCAGAATGTTGCATGCACCAAGACATGGCGAAGCACAAGAGGTTTATAAGAATGCTCGAGGAAAGGCTACAGCCTTGATGAAAGCGATGGCATCATCCCATGCAAAGCCATAAACATTCAAAACCGATACAAACCGCTGGTTTTCTGGATTATTAAGGTCTGCGGCCGTACAAGATAGAGACCTATGACCGAACTGGGTAGGTGGCGTTGGGGTACCTTGCAGGTCTTGTACCAAGCACATCAACCACATGCTGCAGACCATTTGAAGCAAAAGAGCATATCGACTCTTGACGCATGCTCGGTAATCTAGATAGTATGAGTGCTTTAGTGGAAGCCATGTGAAGAAGGCATAATTCACATTCACAGTCTCTGGTTGATCAACCAGCGAAGAGAGAATTGGAGACTGGTGAGGTTTAAGAGGCCCGAGTCGGCTAATAGAACTCGCGGATTACTGAACTTGAAGTTCATGGTCCTGACCAGTAACAAGTGGCCATGATTAGGTCATGGCCGAGGAGAAAGGTCCTCTACAACGGCCGCAACGATGCCTTAGGAGATCCGCAAGCAGCTTCAGGTGAAGACATTGCAAAATTGGGCCATACAGCGTCATACGAAGACACATCGCATGAAGAGTGGATGCCTAGGTAGTTTCATTACATGGTATCAATCTAATAGACTTGATGGCGGTACTCCATCAAATGCAAGCTGTCGGAGAGTAAAAGGTGGAAAAGGAAAGGAAAGCTGAGCAATCCCGACCCGTCGTTCTTATCTTATTGTCACGTGATCTGGATGTACATATAGACATAGTGGGGGAAGTTGTGACCTTCACGCGCCCTTGTACGTAACTGTAGAGCCTCTTTCCTCAGCAGTAAATAATGACGTAATGCCCAAGCTGAGACCTCGGCAAAGCTGCCCCGCCTCAAACTCCGAATTCAACACGAAGAAGGAGGTCCATCATCACATTAGAACGTATTGCACTTCTGCAGTGCAGATGCTATCTTTGCTCTAGACTTCCAGGTGAATTTTTATAGCTTTGCGGATATAATGTCATCTCGATCAAGACTGACTGCCATTAGCAATCAACTAATCAACACCACAAAGTCCTCCATTAGTGCGCTGCAATCCAGAGGTCTCGCCAGCATGGCCCACACTCAGTCCGCAGCATGTAAGGGTGTTTCTAGCCATGGGTATACTCGTGACTGACCATCATAGGCTGCAATACTCCAGCAGTCATCAGCAAGGGCTATGTATGGCCTTTCCATAAGTTCTCAAGCATTGCGCTGACAGCAGCGTAGAAGGAGAAGGGCGACTATATTACCGTCGATGGTCTGAAAACTTGTCGGTCGCTCCAAATTCAAGTTAGCATACCTTCCGATATCTAATCAGCAACCTACGCAGATACTACCGGACCTTCCTCTGCCAGCCAAGGCATTCTCGTCATCTACGACATCTTCGGCTTTTTCCCACAGACCCGACAAGGAGCAGACATTCTCGCACACTCGGACAAGGAGCATCAGTATCAGATATTCATGCCGGATTTCTTCGATGGTAAACCCGCAGACATCTCATGGTATCCTCCTGACACGGAGGAGAAGGGCAAGAAGCTCGGCGAGTTCTTCCAGACTGCGGCCGCCCCACCAAAGACGATCGAGCGGGTTAAGAAAGTCATGAATGAACTCCAGTCCAAGAATCCCAATGTCAAGAGCTGGGGCGTCCTAGGCTACTGCTGGGGTGGAAAGGTAGGTCAAAGACGCAACAATAGTAGAATCACTACGGGCATAGGCTAACTCGCCCCTTTAGATCGTCAACCTCGTCTCCCAGGCTGGCACTCCATTCAAGGCCGCCGCCAGCTGTCATCCCGCCATGGTCGACCCCAAAGATGCGCCAAACATTACGATCCCTATATTGTCGATTCCATCCAAAGACGAAGATAAGTCGGCCATGGATCAGTATGAGGCTGCGCTCAAAGTCCCCAATAAGGTTGAATGGTATCATGACCAGATCCATGGCTTCATGGCGGCACGAAGCGACCTCGAGGACGACAAAGTCAAGGCTGCATATGAGAAGGCCTATCAGACTGTACTTGGTTGGTTCCACCAGCACTTATGAGGGGATGGAAAACCGTGATGAGTTGTAACGTGGAAAAGGAGTTTTTCAAGACTACTGGAGACTTTTTGTTGTGGCCGAATAAACGGACAGCAGCCAGAAAAGTTATGTACAAGCCGGACCATCCAGCTAGCGCGCGCCCTCAATATGCCCCTTGAAAATTTCAATCGCTTTCCAGTTGCTACAGATCTTTTGATATCTCGAAATCTGAGTCAGTACCAGAGAGAATACTCGGTATACTAGGTCTCCGTAGACCAAGGACAGGGTACTCATCCGTACCTAACGTGATGTGAGATGACATCGACAGTCCCAGTCGGATCAGTGTTGGCTTCATGAACTGTGGTTGGACATTACCCTGTGGTCCTGTCTGATCCCTGTTTGCACGACTTCTCTTATGATATGTTTCAAGAGACGGCTTTGCGCCTCCCAGCAAGACAGCGTACAGGTGTGGGACGTTGAATGCCCATATTGTCGGAATATGAGTCTGCAATCAGCCAGCTTGTTGACGGCATGGTCCAATAACGGACACTTGGCCCAAGAGATTCCAGACGGCTTGACAAGCGAGCAAGCTTGACATCCAAGCATGGTCCTTAGCGTGGAAGACCTCGGTTCTACTCCAGATAGCATGTCCGAAGCACGATAACCTGTATCCTCCAACTTTAGTCCTCGTTGTCGTTGTCCAGATTTGGCTCGGCCTTCCAGAAGCACCACGTGAAAATGATGACAATCTTCAAAGTGGCCGCTGTCCAGAGTGCGCCCGCAAGCCCAACCGAACTATGAGCCCACAGACCACCAATCACTGCTCCTAGCAAGAGTAATACCGGTGCTGCAGCTCTCCGGTTCCTTTCATCATTTTGGGTGAGTCCAGCCAAGATCAAGGGGTCGGAGAACAGGTCACAGTAAATGCTTGTGAGCACGACACTGGTGAGGCTGTTGTACTGTAGAGCACGGCTGGTGACCGCTTGTCCACTGCTTTGAAATGCTACCAGGGCAAGAGGGACTAGCACCTCCCATCGAAGATCACCTCCTTCCTCTGTGTCAACAAGTACAATGACAGCAGCCGCAATGACCAAGACCAATTGAGCTGAAAAAGATGCAAGCAAGACCCAGCGGCGCTTCGGCGAAAAGTACCGATGAAATCGACTGAAGACCAGTGAACCGAAGCAGAAGAATGCGATTGAGGTGCCAGATCGAATCCACCTTGTTCCCTCAGTGGGCGCAACCAGACCCAGTCCCAGATAGACAGTATTTCCTGTCTGCATGCTCACGAATGAACCCCATATGAAAACGGCCGAGCTGTCCAGCAGCCCGGTGATGACGTATGACAGAAGTAAAATGAGGTCTGCCCAACTTCTGTCAATGTCTTGCTTTAGATATTTGGACAATCGAGTTGAACGTCGAGAGCTCTTGGGTTTTGCAAGCAACGGACTCTGTTCATTGCGAGAGTGTTGTGTTGGGTCGTCGGGCGACGAGTTCCCGTTGATTGTTCCATACCCGTTTGGAGAAGTCATGGTATTTGAACCAGTTGATGAACCAGGACTACCAAGCAAAGTTGAGGAGAGGAGTATTTTTTTTAAAAGAAGAACAAACTATGAGAAAGTGGCAGGAAATATCTGCCGGCTCCATTACCCCCATCGAGGTCAATCGCGTCATGCTGGAGGTTGAACGAGTTGAAAAGGCTGTTGATCGGCCCGGCAGAACGTTTTGGCGGAGCTGAAGGGGAGGCAGTCGTGACGTGCAACTCTGATTCGTACCTGCCCTGGTTGAATGCTGCAGGACCACCTCCTCCCGGCCTTCCGTGGAGCATTCATCAGCCTTTATTAAAGGCCAGAGCTCCTCCCTTAAATTCACCACCACTTGTAGTTGGAGCTGAACTCTTCCTCTTTACTTGTCGTCCTCTCTACCCTCCATCCAAAATGCAGCTCTCACTCCTCTTGTCGTTGCTTGCAAGCACCTGTTTGGCGGTTCCTATCCATGAGAGGCACCAGCAACCCATTCAGGCTTTTGATAAGAACTCCCCCTATACTAGAAAGCATAGGGACCCCTACGACCATAAGATTGATTCTTATGGCCAAGACTTGGAGCCCTTGCCATGGCGAAATGGTGACGGTGCCAGCATGATGGGACCTCGCAACAGGGATCGAGAAAGGCAGAATCCTGATATGTTGCGACCACCAACAACTGATTCTGGCAACTTGCCCAACATGCGTTGGAGCTTCGCTGATTCACATATCCGAATTGAGGTGAGCAGTCTTCTGTTACCGGATCACACGACCGTTGCTAATGCCCAACCAGGAAGGAGGCTGGACACGACAAACCACGGTCAGAGAGCTTGGCACCAGCAAAGAGCTTGCTGGAGTCAATATGCGACTTGACCATGGTGTCATCCGTGAGCTCCACTGGCACAAACAGGCCGAGTGGGCATATGTCCTTGAAGGAAGTTGCCGTATCACTGCCTTGGACACCGAGGGCGGAAGTTTTATCGACGATCTACAGAAGGGTGATCTATGGTATTTTCCACCAGGCCACCCACACTCGCTCCAAGGTCTCAGTCCCAACGGTACCGAGTTCCTCCTGGTCTTTGATGACGGCAACTTTGATGAAGAATCAACCTTCTTGCTGACTGACTGGTTGGGTAAGTCATTAAATTTCGTCCCGAGTACGAAACTATATTCTAACCGTGCATTCAGCCCATACACCAAAATCTGTTCTCGGAGAGAACTTCCGTCTGGCACCAGAGGTCTTTGACGCTTTGGACCCCTCAGACAAATATATCTTCCAAGGAGCTCTGCCCGGCTCCATTGATGAAGAGAAACCCAAAGGCAAGGAAGTCAAGAAGTCCAAGCTACAGTTCACTCACAAAATGATGGACCAAGTACCCCTGAATACCACTGGTGGTCAGGTCAGAATCACTGACTCCCTCAACTTCCCCATTTCCAAAACCGTCGCTGCAGCACATCTGAACATCGAGCCTGGTGCTCTCCGAGAGATGCACTGGCACCCCAATGCCGATGAGTGGTCATACTTTATCAGTGGAAGGGCTCGTGTTACCATCTTTGCCGCAACAGGTATTGCTCGAACTTTCGACTACATGGCAGGCGATGTTGGTATCGTTCCCAAGAACATGGGTCATTTCATCGAGAATTTGAGCGACGATGAGCCCGTGGAGGTCCTGGAGATCTTCCATGCCGACAAGTTTGAGGATTTCTCATTGTTCCAATGGCTTGGTGAAACACCCAAGAAAATGGTCGCGGATCATCTTTTTGCCAATAATCCAAAGGCCGCAAACAAGTTCTTGGAACAAATTGAGGATGCGGAGAAGGACCCTATCAGGGATGTTCTTGAGAAGTAAGCTCAGAGTATGAGCATGTATATGATTTGGCGTCCCGGGAGCTTTTGCTTGTAACTACAAAAACTGCCACTCTGAGAAGTGAGCTGCACCTAAGGGATACTTCGTACAAAATTCAGATAATGAACACGAGATGTTTGGATGCTCCATACCCCGGACTTGGCTTGCTGCAAAGGGGTTCAAGTTGCAAGCATGTGTTACTAGGTCGCTGGTAAAATGATTAAGCGGAACGAGTGGTCTTTGCTCACGGCAGTATTCCTGAGTTTTCAAGGACCCTACCATCGAGCTTGTTACCCTCTTCAGTTAGTCTCAAAGGTTTCTGGGAGGTCTAGACAGCGAGCCTCACATATCTGAAGCGGGTAAAATATTAATATTCTCCTCTTGATTACGTCTGGACAAGGCTACGCTTACTGCTGGTCCCCACCCGGAATATATTTTTGATTTGCTCCGATATTGACCATTTCGAGAAATGGCGTTTCACAGAATGCCACATACTTGTTACGTCTCATCTTGGATGAGCTCTGTCCTGTCTAATCCAAATATATCTCCGTATTAAAGTCTTATCAAAGCCTAGAAATCAACATAAACCCGCCCTTCGAATGCATTCAAAACGCCTTCTTCGCGCTTGTTGCGCGTCGTCCCTACCAGAAGCTGCCAATCCGATGAATCTGATAAACACTCGTTCAAGGCTGGTAGTTCTTTCCTCGAATCCGAGAAGTTGAGAACAACAAATGCTCGTCGGCTGCCATCGGCGCTATGCTTAATGTAGCTAAAGACATCTTCGTTGATTTTGTCCAACAGCTGGAATGTACCATGGACGAAGATATCCGCGTGCCGTTTCCGCAAAGTCATCATTTTCTTGTAGAAGGACAACACACTTTGGCGATCATTTACCTGACTCGCCACGTTGATTTTGCACGCATCGTCGTGAACCCGCATCCATGGCTCAGTGTTGGGAGAAGTAAACCCAGCATTAACAGAACTGTCCCATTGAAATGGGATACGAGAATGGTCACGAGCGAGAATTCGAAGTCCGTCCATTACTCGATCCTTCTCCCTCACATCAGAACTTCGTGCAGCTTCCTGGTAGAAGTTGTTGCTCTCAATGTCTTTGTACTCCTCGATGGGCCAAGTTGCTGGCATATTGGTCATGCCAATCTCTTGGCCTTGGTATAGGAATAACGTGCCTGTCAGCGTTGCCTGCCACAAGGCGATCATCTTCGCCGAGTTCTCCCAGTGCTCGGGCTTGTCTGAGCCGAAGCGGGAGACTGCTCGTCCATTATCATGGTTTTCACAGAACACCGTGGTCCAGCCGTCCGTTCCCTCAATGAATTTCTGCCACCTTTCAACGAGTGTCTTCATTTCGCTCAGTTTCCAAGGCTTGAACACATATTTGCTGCCGAATCCATCACCAGTGCCCAAGCGAATCATGTCAAACTGAAAGATCATGTTGAGTTCTCTCTCGGATGCCTTGACATAGTCCAACACTCTTTCTGGATCTGGAGTATTTGAAAGTTCCCCCACTGTCACCACATCATAATGGTCAAGCACCTGGCTGTTCATCTCTTTCAAAAACTCATGTATCCGTGGTCCATTGCACCACATATCAGGTGCAGGTTGCCATTCGCTCTTGGGATCCGTGATCGTAGCGTCGACGAAGTCTGTCCTTTTGCTGTACTTGTTCACTGTGTCCACTCGAAATCCATCAACGCCTCGATCCAGCCAGAATCGCATGGTATTGTCGTAGATCGCTTGGCGGCAAGACTCACTATCCCAATTCAAGTCTGGTTGATCAGATGCATAGAGGTGCAGGTAGTATTCCTGAGTCAATTCATCCCATGTCCACGTCCCTCCGGCGAAGTAACTTCTCCAATTTGTGGGCGGTTTTCTGTTGCCATTCGCATCGTACCGAGCTGGCTTCCAGATATACCAATCCCGCTTTGGATTGTCTCGCGAGGATCTTGACTCCTTGAACCACTCGTGCTCCTTAGAGGTGTGATTGACAACAAGGTCCAAGATCAATTTCATCCCTCTTGAATGGCACGCCTCGACCAGGTTGTCGACATCTTGAACAGTCCCGTATCTAGCGTACACTTTCTGATAATCGGAGATATCATAGCCCATGTCAGCCTGGGGACTTTCAAACATTGGTGACAGCCAGACGACATCAACGCCTAGATCGTGTAGATAGTCGATTTTGGAGACCAGGCCAGGGATATCGCCCCAGCCATCGTCGTTGGAGTCTTTGAAACTTGCCGGATAGACTTGGTATATCGTCGCTTCTTTCCACCACGGGTGGGATACTCTCGATATCATCTTGTCTACAAGCACGATGAGGGAGGGGATTGAGATTACTGTGAATGGCACTTATGTGTCGCACTTTTCTGGAGACATACCTGCAGCCAGCATACCAAGACATCGGATGAATCCAGATTCGTTTAAAAGCAACCGTTGCTGGTTGGGGTCTACGCACATCATTACTGGAACCGTCATGCACTGGATTCGCGCCGAGTGAGATGATCACTACGAGTACCTTGGGCGCAGGACCGCGATTGCTCCGAATCTACTCCGTATGATATGGCTGGCTACGAATTGTCTCCGAATAGACTCCGACTTACATCCATCTTGGCAGAAATAGGATCGACCTAACGGCTCGTTTGCAACTGTCTTAACGAGAAATGTAGCCAATGGCGCAGTTCAAAGAATTCACCGCCTGCGTCAGAGGCTTATTGTGAGGAAATACTCTGCAAAATCATCCTGATCTTAAATCGAGAAAGCGTTGATTATTCCGAGCTTGTTGTCACCCCACAGCATGCAATCCTTGAATGCCCGTACTCCAGACTCCACGTGGAGTGTGACTATGGTGGTTCACCCGGCTCACGCTTGTCTTTTCCAGTCGCTTACAGCCATGATGGCCGTCGATAAATACTGGTAGGTCACCCACGGAACAGGACTTTCCTCCAGATCTTCTCGCATTGCATTTTTCCACAAGTCCATTGTTGTATCTAGATAGTTCTCACAAGCAGATCTCATCGACATGGCGGCACCAAATGCAAGCAACAGCGCGTCTGTGTTGAACGAGAAAACAGTGGATCAACGAGAGTTCAATGGAGCCACAGCATCACACACAGAAGGCATTGGTCTTGTCGAGGAAGCTAAACATGCCTCTCAATCGGAACAACAGATGAGTTTGAGAAAAGCCATCAAACTATATCCCCAGGCAATAGGATGGTCGGTTCTTCTGTCCTCCACTTTAATCATGGAAGGTACGTTGCAATGAACTCTCCAAACAATGTTAATAGCGGCTGACCGTATGTCCGATGAACAGGTTATGACCTTGCTTTGCTTGGAGGCCTCTACGCGTCTCCACAGTTCAACAAGAAGTATGGCGCGTTCAACGAAGTGACAGGCAAATGGGCGATTTCTGCAGCATGGCAATCTGGTCTGTCGAATGGTGCTCGAGCCGGGGAGATCTTCGGATTGCTCTTTGCAGGCTGGGCTTCAGATAAATATGGTTACAAAGTAACGACGATTGGATCTCTTATCTTGATGATATGCTTCATCTTCGTCTTGTTTTTTGCGCCGAACCTGAAAGTTCTGGTCGTTGGAGAGATTTTGTGCGGTAAGCCAGAGCATATTCACCCATCCGACGATGACACTTACATCCTTAGGTATCCCGTGGGGCGCGTTTCAAAGCGTGACGCCCGCTTATGCATCCGAAGTAGCTCCAACTGTCCTCCGACCATATTTGACAACCTTCATCAACCTTTGCTGGGTCATTGGACAATTCTTTGCCCAGGCGGTGAATCGAGGGTCCGTACAACGACCCGATCAATGGGCATATCGAATTCCATTCGCTGTCCAGTGGGTGTGGCCACTTCCCATTCTCGCCGGGCTGATCTTCGCTCCTGAAAGCCCCTGGTGGCATGTTCGTCATGGAAATCGTGCGGCAGCTAAGCAGTCGCTGCTGAGATTGACTTCCAGAAACCAGCCTAATTTCAATCCAGACGAGACTGTTGCTCTCATTGAGCATACTAACGAACTTGAGAGATCTATGCAGGAGGGTGTATCGTACCGTGATTGTTTTAAAGGCATTGACTTAAGAAGAACTGAAGTTGTGGTCGGTATTTGGCTTGTCCAAACTCTTGGTGGACAGAATCTGATGGGATACTTCTCATACTTCCTGTGAGTGATGCATTCTTCCTTTCAGGCTGGTACCAGAACTAACAAGTTCCTCAGAGTACAAGCTGGACTCGATCCCGTCAACTCCTTCTCCCTCTCCATGGCAAACTCAGGTCTTGGGGCCGTGGGCACGATAGGCTCCTGGTTCTTGATTAGTCGAGTCGGTCGGCGCACAATCCACTTCAGTGGACTTTGCTGCCAACTAACGATTCTGATTATTGTCGGATGCCTATCCTTCGCACCAGCAAGTACCGGCAAGTGGGCAATCGGTGGAATGCTAATTCTCTTCACCTTTGTCTACGATTTCACTGTTGGTCCAGTGACATACTCATTGGTCTCCGAGCTGTCCTCAACGCGACTAAAAGCGAAGACAATTGTGTTGGCGAGGGCGGCTTACAATGCCAGCAACATCTTCGTCAACGTCATGACGAATTATCAACTGAGTTCGGCCGCATGGAATTGGAGCAGTCGCGCAGCATTCTTCTGGGCTGGCACCTGCTTGATCTCTGCTATCTGGGTGTACTTCCGTCTTCCTGAGCCCAAGGGACGCACATACGCTGAACTTGATCTCCTATTTGAGCAACGTGTTCCTGCTCGCAAGTTCGCTTCGACGAGAATTGACCCCTATGCTGAGACGTCAGCCAAATCCCATAAACATTCTGTCGGAACGGACGATGGTGAGGTAGTTGACGAGAAATTGTGAGCGAGGACAGACTGGCATTCAGATAGCTTAATCAGAAGACTCGCGAATATCTGCCGAGTATTTTGGCATTATATTTCCTGGACCATTTCTGATTTGTTCGTCTGGGATGGCCACACTAGGATTTGGGGCTAGACCAGTCTAACATTTGAATGCCTTCGTAACGTACGTTAACCTCACCTTTCGTAGACTCACCCCAGAACCTAGACTATTGGATTACAATATGATCTTATACCGACATAATCTTGCTAGCCGATGAGTCCTTGACTAAACCTGCTCAATGAGTCGCATTACAGTCACCAAAGCATGCGACGCATGCAGACGCCGCAAAGTCAGGTGCAACTGGGGCCAGCCATGTTCAGCCTGTAAACAAGCCGACCTGCAGTGCACATTCCTGCTGGCTCGCCAGAAGAAAGGACGAAAGGGCGATTCTGCAAATGTCATCTCAGAGCTCCGTAACATCCAATCTGAACCCATTCGTTATGCTGCGCCGTCAAGCCCGGAGCCCGGGCACAGTCTGCACTACACTTCGCCCTCACTGTCAGTTGAAGCGCAAACGAGCCCCCGAGGCCTCGACTCTCAGCTCAACAGAACGTTCTTTCTACGCAATACTGGCCTTCTACCCGAGAAGATTGTCGAGTTATGTACCGAGCTGTATTTCTCACAGATGCGGTCGACTGTGCCGATTCTGACGCGCTCATTCGTGAAGCACGCTACTCTGTCGGCCGCTGGTGGGGGTGAACTGGGAGAAGAGGCATACTGCCTGTTGTGCTCATTCTGTGCCTTTGTTATCCTTCAAACGGGCAGCATTACTTCGCAGCAATTGACACAGATCGACATCCAGCATGCACCGATTCCGTTTGGACAGCTACTTCTCCGAGAAGCCCTGTCGGCTCGAAGCCAGTTGGATATTCTGGCAACACCAACTCTTCGTACAGTCATGCTTACTTTCTTCATCTATGGTTGCCACTCGGCATTGGGGAAGCATCGACTGGCATGGTTCTTCCTACGGGAGGCAACAACATTATATACTTCTGCAACAATGGACTCAAATGATGGTCTGACAGACGAAGCCTTGAATCGGTTATACTGGCTGCTCCTCATATCTGAGAGGTGAGAAGGGCCTTCCTCAAGTTCTGGGAACTGCTAAATAGTATCTAGGTCGCATGCAATTCGTCGCCGCCGCCCAATAACGCTCCAGATTACCCCACAGGTCCCATCACTGGAGCAGACGGTGAGCAACGACGCAGAACTTACTGGTTTTCGTTACCTGGCAGAGCTGTTTCGTCCCATTGATGATACCTTTATTGCCCTCTGGAATAGGGCTAGCAGCAACGCAACCAAGGGTAGCTTGGTTGAGCTTGAAAAGAGTCTTCGATCGACGGTGCCGTCGGCACTCGACCTGGTGGAAACTCAGCTGGCAAACATCCGAGTATCGCAACAATGGCTTAGAGTCATTGTCTGGCAATTATGCACGATGTTGGGATTCCTCTCTAGCGATACTGCCGATGAAAGCCTGACCTTCCGGTACCCGTTACGCATTGCCCACGATCTGGCAATATCAACATGGAAGCTACCTCTTCATAGTATGCAAATGCATGGCATCGGACTAACGGAGAAGGTCTTTGACATCGCCTTCACACTTGTCGACGTGATAGCATACATACCTAGTGGCGAAGCCAAGGTGAGCGGATTTGAGATTGGGCCAGAAGATAACTTGAAGCATTTCCTTTCATTGATATCACAGCTTCCTGGTGGCGAGAGGAAGTACTTGCCTTTGTTGATGACCAAGGTTGAGCAAACTCTGCCTGACATGACGGCACCACTTGCCAGACATCTACGATTGCCTGTGGACAAGAGTTTTGCGCCGACTGGAGATACCTAGTTATGAAACAATGTGAGGAGCGTCCTCTAGCTTACCTCCGGTACTGGTCCAACCTAAGGACGGTGACGTGCCTACGGGACTTAGGAAGCGACCCTCCACGCTCCACGGGCGAGCTTTCCTCGGTAAGACTCCTGGATTTGGTTAGGTATCGAGCGGCAAATTGGCAATTGGAGAAGCATGGGCTTCAAGTTCGAGGGGTTGCATTTCACCACCGAGGCTCTTACTACAAATGTGCACCGCGCCGGCCTCACCAAAAATCTGCTCAATTTATTGCATGGCACATCCAATAGTTCTTTTCTTCACTACACTTTTGGAAGAGGGCGCGTTGCTTCCGATGTCTTTGTTTCGAATACCTCCCTGATGTGTTGCGCTCGATATGGCTACAGTACTGCCTCGACAGTCAAAGAAGAGGCCTCTTCCAAGAGCGAAACAGGCTTGTGCAAGATGTCGCAGACAGAAAGTAATCGCCCTACAGTCCCTCACCTGCGCCTCTACCCTGGACTGACGATGAAATAGTTGAGAGTGCGTTCTTCTCTCATTTCTAGAGAACATCGGCCTAAAGAATCTGCCTCATAGTGCGACAACGCCCGACCTTGTGCTCTCTGCGATCGCGCAGGTGTAGAATGCAGAGAACAGGAGACTACCGTCCGGTCAGTATTAAGAGCCCATATTTTCTATAGTTGTTCTCTAGACTAGGGCTGAGAGTGTCAGAACTCAACGAGATCCCATTGCGTGGGCTTCCCCACGCCCTTCGGAGAGTCTGTTGGATTCCTCTCCAGGGCAGACACAACCACGACCTTCCCCTCGGATGGCCCATGGCTCCACATACCATGCATCGAGCCGCACTAGAGAATCAGTGTCGGAAATGGATATTGAAGAGCAGGGAGGTGCATCGCCCGAGATATATCGGGATAGGACATCTACCTACGAGGTCTTAGACCAGGTATGCAGATGATCAGTTCTAGCACGTTACAAACCTATACTGAATTAAGACGACAGCTATTCCGAGAGCGTAATTCATCCGCAACACTCCATCATACCACGGCTGCAATACCAGGAGGGAGCCCCGAGGCGAGGACATCTGATGCTCGGGAACTCTATGTTTCTGTCACAGACCTCATCGGAGAAGAGTTGCCAGCTCCAGATATTGTAAACTACAGCCTGCAGAAGTATTTGAATGCTGTGCACTGGTTTATGGTTCTGTTTCACGAACCTACCTTTCGGATCGAATTGCAACAGATCATGTCGACTGGTTGTGTTCAAAAAGATCGGGCCGCCTTCTTGTATTTGGCCGTACTCGTAATTGGAGTCGGTGCAAGGTATGCTGCAGATTCAGTTGATGCCCCTATGAGCTACCAGAGCTGCGGTTTCGACGGTCTGGGATTGAGGTTGATCCGGCTTGTCGAAACCAAGCTCTTGGACATCTTCGATGAGTCTGGCATTGAGGCTGTTCAAATCGCGATAGTCATGTCGTCGTATTACCTTTACCAAGGACTTCCGAAACGAAGCTTTGCCCTGCTGGGGAGTGGTCTGAAGGTAGCACTGTCAATCGGCCTTCACAGAGAAAGCAGCTGGACTATGTCAAATCCTGTCATCAGAGAGGTCTGGCGACGACTCTGGTGGGCTCTATACACAGCAGAAGTGTGCGTTGTTATATGCTGTACTCTGTTCCATCACTGACCACTCGCACAGATTCGGCGCCATCAGCTATGGAACACCTTGTTTGATGCAGGACAATGGATGGGACGTTGCTCTCCCTGGAAATATCGAGGACATGTCTCTCACCTGTCCTGGATTTGACTCTCAAGAGACCTATGGGGGCACTACTGTCGGGCCTGTAAATGTGTTTTCTTACCACCGCTACAAATTCCAGCTGTATCGCCTGGCATCTGCGATCACCAAAAATATCTACTTACGGAGTGGAGTAACGTTGAAAGACGTTGTGGCGGAAGTCAAACGTATCAACCAGAGACTGCTTGAATGGGAGAAATGTATTCCTCCAGAACTGCGGCCAGAATCTCTAAAATCACTCGCTTCCAGAGAGCAATATCGAGGGACACTGAAAATCTTTCAATTGCAGGCTCTCGTTCTACAACTATCCTATGACAATGTTCAGATGGTTTTGCATCGCCCTCTACTGACCATGAATCAAGTACAGAGATGGCCCCGGTTTGTCAATGACGCTCGGGAAACCCCTGGCGAGCCCCTCAGAGACTCGACAGATGAGGTCAACGATATGATAAAGTCCAGCAAGTGCCAGTGCTGGATCTCGTCACTAAGAACGTCAACTATTGGAGACTATCCGGAATACCTCATGGCTTCAAGGAGCACTTACGGTGCGGCATATGCGGCCATCCAGTCCTTTACCTCTGGTGTCGTTCTGGGGATCTTCGCATTATCAGATCCTCTATCAGATCAAGCCCATCAGGGTAAACGTGCCTTGAGCAAAATCATCAAACTTCCGAAGCTTTACAAATACCGAACGAAAGTATCTGACCAATGTGGCCAAATCTTGGAAGAACTCCTCCGTTTGATCCTTTCGGAAGAGATGAAGTCACTGCTTGTCGATGCAAGAGACTCAGATGATAGCGCACAAAGCCCGGCCCTGATGTCGAACATCAGTCTTGCTGCTGATACTGGGCCCTCTACATCTCAGAACGATCATCCAGGTGCTATACCTGATTCGTCCAGAAACAACGGAGTTCACGATAAAGATCCGTGTGCAGCTAGCCTCAACCCTTCAGGTGAAGATCAACCACTTTTGTCAAATCAAGGCCCAGACTTGAACATCGACAGCGATCTCTTCGCACTTCAGTCTGTACTACCATCAGACATCCATGATGGAAATTTCAGTGATGCACTTCTGTCATTGCAAGATGGTGAGAACTCCTGAAGCCCAATTTTCGTACTCTGCTAAACTAGTGATAGTGTTTCGAGACAGCAGAGGTGCGGCTCAGTCAACCGTTCCATATAGTTCCAGAACGCAGCTGTCCGGGGGAACAACACCCACAATCACCAATGCACTATTGCCGGCCTCGCAACTACAAGGTCCTCCGTTCCCTCGAGCAGCAATCCCATTCGATGGCACTTCACAGGCATGGATCTGGGATGATCTTCTTTGGCTTCCTGAAGCGTCATGAGCCCGGAGCAAGGTTATATGTTCACATTTCTTCGATTCAACGCCCTTTGAGGAATTTTGTGCTACTGGATCTATCGACATTCTGAGTGGCAGTTCTACCAACCCTGGAACACGGAAAGGAAATAACAGTTGCAACTGCACCTGGCTAGAGTCGGCTAGAGTCTTGTATTGATTCTACTTTGGCTGTGATGACCATTCTCTGAAATTTCAAGTATAAGGAGTCTTTTCTCCTGTTTCCCAGCACACCAGTTGCTCAAATAGCTCGGCGTCCGAAAAGCTATCGATGCTGGAGTCTTGATTACTAGTCACTGCTTTTGTACTTGGGAGCGAGTCCATCGAAGTGGTAGGACCTAGAAGGCTGTAGTCCCAATCTACCAGAGATTTGCTCTCCTGTTCACCCTCCAAGGTCCACGCTCTTACGGCTGATCCACATGTGGAAGGCGAGCTTGCTGTTGGAGATGACTGATGTCCAGATTGTGCCGAGCTCCCAACATTCCAACTCCTCGAATTTGGACCCGTTTTAAGACGTTGCGCAGCTGCGTTTATCATCGAAACAGTCGTGTCTGCAAGGCTGTACACTTCTCCCAGCTGGAGGAGCATATTCCAACATAGATAAAACCTCTGAAAACTGTGATGCCTGATCTGTGGTACATCGGATGTGCTGTAAAGGAGGTGAGTGACTATGGCTGGCTCCAAGGCAGCAGTGGCTGTTTCGGGGAGGTACAACAAGAGATCCTCAGTGTACAGAGCACCGAAACTTGCAGTGATCCCCTGTGCTGCCTGGAAAACGACTTTGACTGCAGTGCGACGAATATGCTTCTCTTTCTCGTTTTGGTTGGACAGAGAGAGCAGAGGTCGATACAGTGTCATAAGCGTCATGGAGTAGTAGGCCGCTAGGAGGGAGTTATGCACCTGGATTATTCTGCCCCTAGATATCGATGCACGTGTTGAGTATTTAGATTGTTGAACACCCTCTGGTAGAGTGCGACACCAAGTCTGGAGTTCCTGTGCAGAGCTACTGATATCAACCCAATTGACCCCCGATGTCCTTGGAACCAATGAAATGGTTTTATTGGAGAGTGTCTGAGCTCCAGATATCCTCTGAACCGAATATTGGATCGATAGAATTTTGTCGATATAGTTCGAGAGTTGTGCTAGAGCCATACAGCAGTTCATGACGGTATTTAATGTCTCCAAGTTCAGCTCATTGCTTCCCAGGTTGCTTTGTGTTGCCTCAAGGAGAGACTCGATCTCGAAGTCTTCCAGCTGAATCATGGAAACCTCGGAACAGGCAGTCTGGACCTGTACTGGTCTCCTGAGAGCAACAGCAAGCAATCGATCTCGCATCACCAACGACCACCATGTTCTTTTGAGAACTTTCTGCCGGCTGTTCGTCTTGGGCCCGGTCATTGGATCGAGATAAAGTCCCATTCCGTTCGCGTGCGTTGTGGCTATTCCGATCCAATAGTAACTGTCTCGGATCTGGTCCCCATCGCCGTCCCAAAAACTCATCAATATCGTGGATTGAACAATTGAGAGGTGATCAGACTCTATATCAAAATCATGCAAAGCCTTACACCGTTCATATAGCATCCTTCGAGTGTCCTTCCGATCTTTCACGCCAATGTTCAAATCGCAGTATGGTGATGCCGCGAGCATCATAGACTGGAATACAAGCAGGCTCACCGGTCTAGCCGCCGTGTCACCGGAAACAGCCTTGATAATGTTTGAAAGGTCCAACATTGGCGTAAAAGGATGAACCCACATCGTGTACGCCTGTAGAAGTCTGTCTCTCAATTCCAGATCTGGAATCGTAAAGCAACCTCGTCGTTGTAGATACCTCAGATCATCTGCAGGCAAGTGATCGGGTAAAGCTGTAATATATGGCGGTAGCACCGGTATCGACTGCTGCTGGTCACTGCAAAGAGTTTGTGCTGGTGATGGATATGCCGTGATGACCTGTTCGAGTAGGTCGTTCTCGTCGACAAGAAAATCATTTACCTCAACATCTTCAAGCGAGCCCAGTTGACTCGAAGGGAAGAAGTCAGCAGTGCTGAATTCAAAGACATCGAATCTTGGATTTTCGACTACCGGCTCCTTTTCTTTCGAGGCAGCCGTGATACTCGAGGTATGAGCTGATGGTGACTGTATATCTCCAAAATCGATGATAGCATCGCATATGGGCCCCTTGGAACCAGAAGCGCTGCTGATCAACGAGGGTGAGAGAATTCGATCTCCCACATGTCGTCGTTTACTGATCGGGACCGTACACGTCTTGTTGTCCAGTCTACAATTGGTGCATGAAGCTCCTGTTCTCGTCACGTCGCACCGGACTTTGCGCGTCCTACATGACTCGCATGCCTTGGGAGCTCGTTTGTTGACTCCAGCCCTTGTAACCGATTCCGATACCCGGAAACCCATCTTCTAATAGACTCGGCAGAATACAGCTCTCCCTGTGAGCTGAGACGACAGACGTGCAATGCAACAGTTGAATTCGAGCAAGGAAGCATTTGACGAACAGGGCGCCCCAGGTATTATGATCGGGAAATTAACTTTCTGCTTGGACTTAGACAAGATGGTAGTTCTATGGAACTTAAAACAAAGTCGAAATCATTTCTTAGTCTTAGCACACATCTACAAAGAGCCCGTGTTTGTCATGGGCAAGCCACCATGCTCACCAGCGTGACTGCATTGGCATTCCGGTGGAAGTTCTTCCGGCTGCTTTCCGGTAATATGCTAATCCCCTTGATCTGAACAAGACTAGCCGCTGCCTGAAGTTTGATAGTCTGTCTTTCTCCATTACAAGTCTTGTAGCTCGTACGCACCGGCAAAAAGAGGCTTAGAGGTCTAGAATTCTGCAGCCATGAAAGATCTCATAAGTGTGATTTGTCGAGCACTGTCTCAAGACAATCGAGCTCAGAAATTAGTGCCTGCGCCAAAGCAGTCTTTCTTCAAGAAGAACGGATAATTGGACGATGACCAAAACTACTCCACGCGGGCCAGAGAGTTTCAAGCGGGGTAGATAGATCGAGCTTCATCAATCTGTCTTTAGTATGGACGAAGGCTTGAAACTAGCGCCCGCCAAATGTCTTGGATTGGATAGCCTTGCTTCCGAGAATGTCTTCCGATCTTGGCGCTCAGCCTTGCTTCCGACTTCCGTCTTTGTTTACGACATCAACTTCCGAAAAGTTACGGTCTGGATTCGTGGTCCAATCTGCTTGACAGATGGAAGGTTGCACACCTGAGCATCTATAGGAGTCCAGACACTCGTGACAAGAGTATCACGTTACTTCCGGCTAGGGAACTGACGGCTGTAACGTATGGTCCACCAGCGCCGTCCAGGTCCCAACGGGAAAAATCTACTCTTGCTTTTCCAGTCTGAAAATTGATCCGATGATTTCCCCACCTTTCGTGTCGCCGATTCATCACGAGATGTGACTACACCCCGTGGGGATATGAAGATGCACCCTGGACATTCTCTGAAAGTAGTTGAGCACATCCCGTTTGCGCACGGCTTATGGCCGCATTGGGCTGAAGAAGCAGCCTGATGTCCAAAGGTCGGAATGTGTTGAGGAATGAGGATGGCAAGTCACAAGAGACCGTGTTTATAAAAGGTCTTTACCTTTTTATGCAAATCGATACTTGCCATTTATCCAAATCTGATTCTGCTGCTGCGCGAGAATTGCATATCGACACGACTTGGCAGACATGCTCTCCAGATATATCCCCAATGCTTTTAATTTAGCTGTGGTCATCTTCGTGGCCCTGGGTTCGACTGCTTGCAGTTATGGCCTGGCTGTCATCGGGTAAGCCGCAATCCAGTAGGAGTTGGCAAACCACAGCATGAAACTTAAGCATATGAAGTGGCCATGGCCGCTCCTTTGCTTAATGGCAGCGGCTAACTCTACACTCCAGATCCACAGCAGGACAACCGAGCTTTTATAAGTCCATGGGTTTGGCTGCATTCGGGGAAGATGGTTATTCAGGAACTGCACAATGGCTAGGCGCCTTCAATGGTGTGTGGCATCTCCTCCATTTATCCTCACCGTCGTGCAACAGTGACTTACCAGGCTATTCAGGGCTTAACTCGGCAGGAGCTGCTCTCGGAGCAATCCACAATGCCTGGTCTGCCGACAGGTTCTCTCGAAAGCATACCATGCAGATCGGGGCCATCATACTCATCATTGGCGCTGCTCTCTGTGCGGGAAGTGTGGGTAAGACGATGTTTCTCATTGCCAGGTTTGTATCTGGGTGGGGTATTGGCATTTTGATCAGTGTTATACCTATGTGAGTGCATATGGTGCTTAAGAAGAGTAGTCTGTGTCTTATTAATTTGCCTACAGGTATCAATCCGAAGTGTCCACGCCTGAAACAAGAGGGTTCATGGTTTCGATGCACGGTATGAAGTTCCACTCCGTCCTTCCAAAACAAAATATCTACTGACAAATGCCTAGGGATTATGTTCGCAGTTGGATACGCTTTGAGTGCCTGGGTAGGATTCGGAGTCTGGTTCATCTCTGCCTCTGGGTCTACATCCACATTCCCCTGGCGCTTCCCACTGGCTTTGCAAATCCTTCCAGCCCTTATACTACTTATTGGCTCACCCTGGCTACCATACTCGCCTCGTTGGTTGATGCAACAAGACCGAATCGAAGAAGCAAAGGCCGTACTGTTGAAACTACACACGAGATCTGGACAAGAGTCGGAAGACCATACAATGCAAGCCAACATCGAGTTCGAACAGCTTCGGGCGCAAACCGCCTTGGACCAGGAGATGGCTAATCGCCGCTCACGCTGGGAATTGATCAAAACTCCAGGCAATCGTAAGCGAGTCATGATTGCTACGATTCTCATGTGGGGCGATATGTTCATGGGTCCCATCTTTGTTGCGAATTACGGGGTGATTCTCTTCACGCAGCTGGGCTTGAAAGGCTATGTTCCGTTGATGTGTCTATCATTCCTCGTCACTGCAACATTCCCCGGTAATGTCATCACAGCTTTATACGTCGACAGGTTTGGCCGTCGCATCTTCTTGTTGATTGGATGTGTCGGAATCACGATGTGCCTCATGTTTGAAACTCTGCTTCAAGCACTTTACCTTCAGGGCGACAATATTGCTGGTCAACGTGCGGCAGTCTTCTTCATCTTCCTTGTAAGTACCACATGCCTGCCAGGAGTGTTGATTTGCTGCTAGAGTGCCACTGACCATTACTTGCACTTCAGTACGCCATCTTTTGGTCAACGTTCATGGATGCTACGCAGTATCTATATCTGTCGGAAATATTCCCAACTCATATTCGTGGACAAGGTGTGGCTGTAGGCATGTTTCACTATTTCGTTGCGACGGTCATCATACTCGTTGTGGGTCCCATTGCTCTGGACAAAATTGGTTGGAAATTCCTGTTCGTCTTCCTCATTCCCACCGCCTGCTACACCGTCGCAGTCTACTTGTAAGTGAACGGTCTTACCCAAGCACACACATTGCAGACTAATCGATCTTCTTTAGCCTCTTTCCCGAGACTTGCCAGCGATCACTGGAAGATATAAATGCACAGTTTGGTGAAGTAGTTGCTCTCCCCTATTATCACGACGAAAACGCCGATGGAGACAATGAGGGCAAAAAACCACAAACTACAGAGATCGAAATGATAGGACGTAAAGGTGAAGAAGCTGTCAAGTCCGTCCCTTAAGACGATAGCAACTAGAATTGACTCTTGTGGTGGATATGGTTGATTACCGAGGTGGCTTGAGCGTGGCATGTGGGAAACACTGGAGACCTGGTGGTATCATGGCACTACTGACGTTATTTACCGCTTCGAAAGGAAGCCGGCGACAGCAGGGTGCTCCAGGAGGTGTGATTGAAAGAAGGTTCTTGTCATAATTATAGCGGGGATTGCAAAAGCTGTGATAGCATTTTGAAAAATACACGCCAACAGAGGATCATGCAGTGTTGTATGTCAGCCCATGTCCAAATTTGAAAAGAGGATTCTCTGTGTCAAACGGAACGTCCTCTCGACTGTTACGGACAGCCTCCATGGAACGTGGCAGATCGAATGGAAGTTTCCCTTCCGGTTGAGTGTCTCCGAATAAAACATCTAAGCATGCGTATTCACTACTGCCATAGTTGGCAATGAGAGCAGATGCGTTGGCCGCCAGTTGCGTTAAGACACCAGGTCGGTCGAGATACACATCAACCACGACAATTGGGACAGTCTTGAAGATACCTTCTAGACGTTGTAGCTCGTCCCTAGGATACTCCAAACTTCCTGCGTGAAAATGTGCCTCGAAACCACCAGGTCGTGGTTCATAAGGACACCGCAAGCGGAGGATCGCAAGATCGGCTTCCTCCGGCTTCTCAACCAAGTTTAGGCCACGCTTCTGGGCCGCCCCCGGTTTCAAGCCCTCAGCATAAATCTTCTTATCTTGCGAATCACTTTGTGAGAGTGGAAGAGTGTTAGATTTGTTGGTCAGAAGCGTCATGGACTTGCGCTGCGCAATTTCTCCTTCATGCACGAAGTCTGCCCTCCCAACGACGTCTCCTGCCGTATCGACATCCACAAAGGGATTGTCGAAAAGACCGAGTGCGAATTTCTCTCGCAGCAGTCGACTCACAGATTCATCAAGCCTTGCTTCAGATACAGCTCCGGTTTCGACGGCCTGAACCACCAGCTCTGGGCGGGTTTCCCCTCCAAATTGGTCACATCCAGCGTCAAGGATTTTGGTCACCCGTTCAATTTCACTGAGACTTTCACATCCCCAAGCACGTGCAGGCATCGACTGACCTAATATTGTGGCGTCAGAGACCAATCCCCAATCTGAGCAAATCACTCCATTGAAACCCAATTCCTTTCTGAGTATCCCCGTGATTATCTGCTTGTTGAAGGCGAATCCGACCTCTTCATACTGCGTTCCGACAGGCATGCCGTAATAAGGCATGATCTGACTTGCTCCGGCTGCAATGGCCCTTTTGAAAGGCTGAAGATGGTACTCAAAGTTGTTGCCAGGATAGACTTGCTCTCTGCCGTAATCAAAATGAGGATCTTCGCCATTCATTTGAGGTCCTCCACCAGGGAAATGCTTGACCATAGTTGCGACACTTTGGTGGTCAATGTGTTTGTTCAATCCCTGGAATCCTCTTATATAGGCCTCGACGTAATCTCCAGCTAAATCCGCATCTTCACCAAATGTGGCAGTGATACGTGCCCGTCGGTACTCAGTTGCTAGATCGACTTGAGGATGAAGAGCAACACGTAAACCAAGTGCCAAATACTCCTGTCTGGCACATTCTGCGAATCTTTGCACCAACGCAGGATTCCTTAACGCAGCAAGTCCAAGAGGTTCTGGCCACTGGCTCAGGCAGCCAGCGTTGAAAGCCGTGCCGACGTTTTGAACGAAGTGATTTCGTGGATCTGACGAGAGTGAGACTGGAATCCCTAGACGGGTATTGTCTAGGACGTGCTGTTGGAGTAGGTTGTGCCACTTGGCTACCAACTTTGGATCGCGAATGGGGCCGATGAGATTGAAGTGTGACATGAGTTTCTCCTCTAGGAGAACTGTGGTCGCAAGTAGACCGAAAGCTGGGGTTGCAGGAGCCAGACCACCCTCCGGCCCTACGCTAATCATGTTATGAAATAACTGACCAGCTTTTTCTGCAAGCGTCATGCGAGAAATAAGGTCGGACACACGCTCATTAATGGTCCTTCTCGCATCGCGATAAGGCACTGCCTGATTATTTTTCTTCTCCATAGTATCACGACAGCTTCGTTGCCGCCGACGAATTTAGAGAGGTTGTCGTTTTCCTGCGCTATGTCGTGATATCAAGGTTACTAGTTTGTCCATGTTCAATTGCACCTTGGGACGGGGTGCCTTGAAGTTTAATGATTAGCACCTGCATCTTCTCCGCATTTCGACGACAATGGAGAAAGTGCAACCGACGATAATCATTCATACTTAGTAGTTGGGATTGTTGAAATTCCTTTCAAGTCCAATGGTTTTCGAGCAACGTTGACCCGACCGTTGTCACAGAGGCCGGAGTTCATGGTTTTCTAGACAGCCAAAGGCATTCAATCCCCCATACTTCACTTGTGCGACATTCGGAGGGATGACACGTTACTAGTTAACACCCTGAATTGTGTGCATTACTCTACCTCAACCTCTAAAGGAGCGAGCTTCGATATAATTGTGCTGGTCGCTTTCAGTCTGGAGGTAGTTTTGTGTAGTCCTTAACAAATCTGCCAGCCTTTAACGAGCCCAGAACCAGACCTCTTATCTCGAAGAGGCTGAAACACGTAAGCCAATTAGGTGCTTAGTTAGGCTCGAAGGAAAGCGCTTCGTAGCCAGCCGCAAAGAGTTTCGGATAGGGGGAGATTGCATCAATGCACTTTGGGTAAGTGGAAGAGAAGGGCTTAGGGCGGAGGGGCGGCCTTCCGGGGCATGATGATGCCGACCGTTGCCGTGAATTGCATAAAATTCAGCCAACACTCCATACTGATATAAGAACTCGGAAAATGGAGATTCTATCCGGAAGGGGTACTTCGATTAGAAGACAATACCAGTTCTGGCTCAAGGTGACCTTGGTTTCTTGTTTCGTCTGCTCCTACCTACACGGGACAGCGTCTCCCAAGGCTGAATGATACGCGATGCGGCTGTGATCGGATCACTTTCTCGTCCGAGTCTTACCTTACCTCATTCCACTTCGTGTCAGCCTTCCTCGGTTGGTCAAAATCAGGTATCTTGATCATCAGTCAGCGCCCTAATGCCGCTGAAGCCGATAAGATTATGACCAGGTAATCAATCAGATAACTGACCATATCGTCCACCCGGTGCACGATGATCTAGTAAGGTAAGAGGTGTTGAGTTTACAAATCATTAAGTGGCCTGAATTCTCCCGCGCTGTGCGGCTCAATCAAGCTTTGCCCGAACACCAGATGGGCGCGTGACTCAACGCTCCCCTCTTCTCGGTTTCAAACAAAGTCCGGCTTTTGTGAATCTTTTATGAATGGACCAAGGGTGAGATTGACCCTGTCTACAGATTGTGATAGGTTACTGACTTGCAGATGTCGACCCAAGTACGCCGTGACCGAAGCCATCACTTGTGACATGAAAACCCAGGCGTGGAGCCTGACTAGTGCAAATCGCTCAGCCTGATGCCAAAACCCGTAATATCCGCCGATATTCACGGCGTCTATGGGTCGAGATGTTCTATGTGCCCTCATTCGCTAGTGTCGTCTTGTGGACCAATATCGTTGTTCTGCGCTGGGCCGTCTTCATCGCACGATACCATCATGTACAGCCTTAAGCGACGAGCAAGGCTGACTAGAGGCCCGAGGGTTCCGATCATACTGGGAATGCTGTCTTCATCTCGAGAGGTTCGCTCTTTGGTTTCAATATCTCTTCGACATCCATTCAAATTACCATACTCAAACATATTACCATGAGGCTATCGCGATTATTGATATCTCTCTCCGTGTCCTGGGCTGGTGCATTCTCATTCAATGCCTATGACCTTGGACTCTATGGCCTCTATCCTCGTCGGCATTTTCAATCTGTCAATCTGGAAGCACCAGCCCTGAAGACAACAAAATGGGATTCTCGATGTGACTCGGGGAATATTTTCCTCACTCCAAGAGGTCCCTGGGTGACAGGTCATGCCAGGGGTCCGATCATTCTTGATGCACGTGGTGAACTGATATGGATGGACAACAACGACTTTGAGCAAGCGATGAATTTGAATGTGCAGAGCTATAAGGGAGAAGAGTACTTGACTTTCTGGACGAAGAGCAAAAAGAATAAACATAAGAAGCATTCTAAGAAATCATATGTTATGGTAAGGATAGCATCAATCTTGCACCACCGTCATGAATTCAGCACTAAAGTTTTAGCTTAATTCTTCCTACGAGGTAGTCCACAGAATAACGCCCCATGGCAAAGGGCTCAAGGGGGACTCTCATGAGTTTCGCATCACCCCACAAGGCACAGCACTCATAACTATCTATCATAAACACCAGACAGATTGCACCAAACTCGGCGTAGGGGAGAGTTGCTGGATCCAGGATGGGCTGTTTCAAGAAATCGACATCGAGACTGGAAAACTCCTTTTCGAGTGGCGAGCAACAGACCACATAAGCATGCACGATGTGTTCAGCAAGCCTTGCCGCAAGGATGGATATGGAACATCAAAGCAAGATGCATTTGATTTCTTTCATATCAATAGCGTGGATAAGATCGAGTCTGGAGACTATGTCATTTCCGCCCGTTACATGCACGCCGTGGTCTGCATCAGTGGAAAAACAGGCGAGATCTTGTGGCAGCTGGGTGGCAAGAACAACAACTTCAGAGACTTGAACACTGCACTCGATTTCGCGTGGCAACACCATGTGACATGGCAGGGGAATAACACGATATCCATCTTCGACAACCACGCCAACAGTGTTGTCCACAGTCCATCGAGCTACAGCAAGGGCATGGTAATTCAGCTCGACTTGGAAGATATGACTGCTAGTCTTGTGCAGAAATACATCCATCCAGACAAGATCCTCAACGTCTCGCAGGGCTCTGTGCAGATATTACCAGAAAGCGGCAATGTACTTGTGGGCTTCGGTAACTCACCCACTTACGTCGAGTACTCGGCTCAGGGTGACGTCTTATGCAACACCCATTTCGCACCCCACATCGCGTTTGAGATCATTGACTTTGGTTTGGCAAAGTCGTACCGTGTGTTCAAGCATCCATGGATTGGGAGACCAAACACAACGCCGGATGTGAAAATCAAGCATGGGAAAGCGTACGTTAGCTGGAATGGAGCCACTGAGGTCACGGGCTGGAGGCTTGAGACTGCGAGAGGACTACTACAAGAAAATGATGATGGCTTCGTGACGGCCAAGGAGTTGAGTCGTGATGGCTTTGAGACAAGCTTTGCACTTGAGAAAGCGCACGGCTATGTTCGACTAGTCGCGCTGGATGCTAACAACAAGCCAATAACATATTCACAAATCATCAAAGTGCCTCCACCTTCATCGGTAAGTCTCAGTGTCCGAAGTATTCGTCTCAGGTCGCTAACTACGTCTAGAAACTACTGTCGTCCATAGTGTTCTTGTGCTTGGTGGTGAGTTTGACTGGAGCCCTAGCCTTCTTGTTGCCAACTTGGAAGACAATCCGAGTCCCCCGTCGCATGCCACGGCTATCACAACTCAGGAGCCGCTGGTACACTGCCACGAGGAAGAACAGGGAGTTCGATGCCGAATCAGAACCATTGCTACTGGATGTTAGGGATCCTTGAGAAATCTATCCGGCTCTGCACAAAATTACCAATGGAAGTCTTGCGCTCCTGGTACGCCCTATGTAGAGTTTGGTCTGGAGAGCTGGCATTTCCTTGAACACCGAGTAATCGGCATTATTCGTAAGGCATCATGCTGATCTGCACAAGGCAAGATGCGGGACAGCCAGACTCGAGACACCCACTGTGCAGGATATCCAGGATTACTAGAGCTCAGTACGCCCGAAGCAGATCAGTGTTGCCCGAGGCTGACAAAAGGCTTTGATCGGGAAATATCATACCTACCTCTGCTCCGGGATGTCGGAGGCTCGGTATCCACAAAGGTGCGCCGCAAGCTGACTTAGATCACTCTCCGAGTGTATTTGATATGTAAGATTAGTCTCCAATAGAAATATTCCCGCATCCGAGTCCATGGATAGTCATGATCTTGGCAGATGTGCAGGAAGCGTCCTTGACTCACAATGAGGCTCTGTGTTGGACATTTTTAGTTAAACTCATAGTCACAGGTCCCACTCAAGTGGAATTCACGCCTTTCCTTTTTTAGGTCTCTGCATGGTCAGAAACGTGGCATAAAATCAACAGCGCTCGGTGCCGGATAAGCCATAACCGAGCGGGAGATATGAACAAAAGAGGGAATGCATTGTCAGCTTGCAAGGATGATATAAAATCAGCGCAGTTGATGAAGCGAAGCCTTACGGGGCAGATTCACAAGCTGGCAATGGGTACCTCGGTTCTGTCGAGAGGGAATGAAGGTTCCACCTGCTTGTACCGCCCGCTAATCCGAGGGGGATTATCAATCTCGATTCATCACCAAGTTCAATTCAAGCAGATCAGGTAATGGTCTAGTTTGACTTCCCGTTTTCATGCAGTACTCAGGGATCCATGTAAAGAGGTGAGCGTCAGTAAATCTTGCTGTCCGCGGATATTGAATATCAAAGGTTTGAAACATTGTCAGCATATTTGATTCTGGCATAACCGCGTCCGATGGTAATCTGCGAGGCTAAGCACATTTTGGACGTTCTGGCTCCAGAGTGCGGGCACTATGAAAGTCTCTTCCCCATGACTACGGTTCAATTTGGACGTCCTTCACTTTCGCCCAATACCTTGGTCGAGAAGACCACTCCGTTCGCCGTTACAAGCGTGATTCTCCTCCCTTGAACGCAAGGATACTCTGTGCGAAAGCATATATTGTATGGGTGACGGTGACGCAGTTGGGTGGTCAATCGGTACAAAGCCTCGTAGTATTTCCACTGGCACTGCACCTTGTTTAACAGCACCGGCATCGTCCCCAGCCAGAACAAACCCAGAACTCAGCACTGCGGATTTTGCACCCTTTAAGCTCTCCCAGAACCAAACATAATCATGTATCCCACAGCTAGAGTTTGTTAGACGTCCATCTGGTCGATCTACTCTCAATTGCTCATCTTTTGCATCAGCATTGACACGTTGAGCTAAAAATTATTTTTTCAACATCTGATTGCGCCCCAGTTCTTAAAGTTGGCGTGGAATTCCTGTAAATGAGATTTGTTACTAAGGCCAAGAAGTCGTCGCAAGTCGCACAAAGCCGGCCCTCATAACGATCTAGTTTCCGCCCGAGGAAACTCAATAAGCTCTATGGACGTACGAGGTACCTACGTCCGACTTCGTAGATCTGAATCGGACCCCATCGCGGAGGATTCTCCAGATCTGAGGTATGCATATTCCGGCATATGCCGCATTTACGGGGAGGATTCATCGGACAGTGACTGCTTATCGACGAGATCGTCTATGTTGTTGGAAGAAACAGGCTCTTCGTTCGTTGGAGTCTATGATCCAAGATCGAGCAGCAGTGGGCGAGTGGATGAAGAAGACCTCCGGACGGAGAACCTACCTTCGTTGCTTGCCGTGTCACCATCTAAACAGGTTGATATTGGCACACAAATATCGAAAAGCGAACCGTCGCTCAATGATACAAATAGTGCCTACGAGGCAGCAACGTCCGTTCGCAGTCTGGCTGACCCAGCCACTGATGCCATTGTGCATGGCCAGCAAGCCAGCCATCAGCCCAAGCTCACATTAAAAGATCAAACGCAGATGTTGATCTGCCAAAAATCTATCCTGCGCGACATCTGCGCGGTATCTGCGGAGGACGTGATAGTCACTGTACCCCAGGCGGCGAGCGTGGAAGACGCATTCGCCTGTTTGACACCCGTAAGGCAACAGACCTCTCTAAAACCAGCGTCAGCTACCCGCAGCTTCAAGGCAGTCCCCAGCCTGAAAGTCCACTAGAAGCCCTGGAATCCAACACCCACTTGGCCTTGACGGTTGGAACTGCGGAGTTAGAGTCGTCCTCTACACCACCCGTAACCTCCTACGCGGAAGCGGAGCCGGAATTGACCTCGGCGGGACTTCACTCCATGTCGGAAGAAAAGCCGAAACTGACATTGGGGGTACTTGAGCTCATGTCTACCCAGCCAGTGTTAGAAACAACAATTGCTTTCCCTGGTCCCGCGGACACCATCTCACCCCTGAGTGATATCTCGCCCTCGAGTGAATGGCACGAAAATCAACATGCGACTCCCACTATTGTCGTGGCAGAGCAAAAACAATACAATGTGCCTCAGAAAGAGCCGGGAAGATATGTCCATACAGTGTCAGCTACAGACAAAGTGTATGAATCATATGAATCGTATTGGAAAAAAGCTGAAGGGTCACTTGTGGCTGCCACATCACTGAAGAGTAGTTTGACCGCTGGAACAAACAACGAAGACTCCTTCCCCAATGCGCAAGTAACATCGTCCTTGATGACATTATCTCCTGAAGGAAGAAATCATATATCTCAGGATGTATCGGTGGACTGTAACCCGGACAAGCCGATCTTTGGATCATACCCGAGACGATGGAGCAATAAAAATGCTGTTCTAACGTCCTCGAGATGGTGGAACATTCCCAAATCAATTGAAGTGAGCCCCGATATACCGTGTCAGAGAACGCCGGATGTGAAGAGGGGGTTGATTTGCATTGGAGATTCCCTAAGTGGAAAGACCAGTCTTTTACTGTAAGTCGCGGCCTCATTAGAGAAGCGAGTCACCGACGCCACTGACACATCAAATCTTCACAGTCGGCAAGCGAAAGGATATTATCCATTTGTAGGTTTCATGCATTCAGGGATGCTGCCCACCTTCATGTCAAGCCTTCTACTTACCAGAGCAGTTAAGTTCCGGAAGTACCACGCTCTGCTTAGGCTGTTGTACCTACGCTCGAGTCTCGCACGAATGGATTGAGCTCGAGCTCATGGACACGCCAGGAGAGGAAACCTTGAACCCGCGCCGCCAGGAATTTTATGCGGGCTCGCACGTGGTTTTGATATGCTTTTCTCTTGTCGAATCCGACATAATCGACAACATCCAGGAAAGAGTAAGCGAAGATTTGGAGATCGAAATCTTCCTAGCTAACACGGATGTGATATAGTGGGTAGACGAATTATCGCAATTTGGACAATTGCTACCTACTATCATGGTAGGCTGTCAATTAGATCTCCGCAACGATCCCGACACAATCGAAGGGCTCCTACACACGAACCAACATCCTATTACATCAGCAGAGGTATGTCCACCCTTTACTTCGCCTGAAGTCGATCAGGCCAGTAGCCTCACAAAAATTCGCTGTAGGGTAATGAGATTGAAGATTGGTGCCATCAAATACCTAGATTGTTCTGCAAAGACCGGAGAAGGGGTTCAAGAGCTTTTCAACTACGCAGCACAAGTTTCCCTTCTCGCAGAGGGCGAAAGGCCTAAATCTAGACTTCTGCGCAAGTTCTTTCAAAAACCCCCTTCACCAGATCTACGCAAGTCTCCGTCGTTCTCTGGTCAAAAACGAGGCAGGCCCTCGACGTAGGAGTTGTACCATACCACACTGAGGATGAGCCGATGATTTGATTCACTCGGAACATAGTCTGGACTAGGTACTCACACTGAAACCCCTTCATTCGGCATATCATTAATGGAATTCAGGGGACCACTTCAACCACATTTCTCTGCCACATGGGTACAGCTGCAAACTACTGCCTCGTGATAGTGCAGAGACACAAACTGCCACCCCACGGGCTTGCGGAGCAGCACGCCAGTTATACCGCCCCATCAATGCATGACATGGCACGTAATCGACACACGCCTCAAATCCGTGTGTCTACGTAGCTGGCGAGAGCCTTGTGTACTCGCTAAGACGAGGATCTCTCCTTGGACCGATTTTCGAAAAGATTCACTCCCAAACATGTGCAGGTTGAAAATCACTTCATGATTGAACCAGAACGGTTCCGGCTTCAAGGTTTGACGCCCCGCGACAAACCTCCCCACACTGCCCCCTCGACCCACACCCGGGTGGCATTTACAACTGCCGACTGTTCGGAAATCAAGGGTTGACGCGAGAGATATGTTAATTGTAGATATTCATTGCATTACTATTTCCTAATATCTGTGAGGTGCAGGAGAGCATGGAACTTCACCTGCAGCAACAATAATCTAACGCGACCAGACTTCACCCCTCTGCGCCCGCGACAATGGCGAGCATCAGCTCACATAAAGTTGCCGTACTCGTGGTATGTGTCATGCTGGGTGTCGTATCGCGCAATATGAGCCACGTTTTGACATAGTGCAGAGAGGAGAAAACGGATCATATGACTTCGAGCTCGCGAACAGGGAAGTACCAGCACTCCAACCAACCGATTTGCTTGTGAAGCTCTCGGTCTCTGGAATCTGCGGTTCTGACTTTCTCCTTGCCTCGGGAAATGCTGGACCAACTCGAGACATACTCGGCCATGAGGGCGTTGGTCGAGTCGTCGAAATAGGATCTGAAGTTCCGCCTTCTCTGGCTGGAATAGGAGCCAGGGTAGGTATTGCATGGGTGAGGGACATATGCGAGAACTGTGCGTTCTGCAGAATGCCTGGCGGTCAGGGTGAAGGCCATTGCTTGGAAATGCTATGCTCGGGTTTGAAAAGAGATGGCACGTTCGCGGAATATGCGATTGTGCCCTCTAGGTTTATCGTGCGAATTCCTGAAGGTGTGCCTGACCACTTGGTTGCACCCATTCTTTGTGGTGGGGTCACGGCCTATAAGGCTCTCAAAGTCAGTGGGGTTTCCTCAGGACAGTGGGTTGTGATATCAGGGGCTGGTGGAGGATTGGGGTCCTTGGGCATTCAATATGCCAAAGCCATGGGATGCCGTGTCATCGCCGTCGATGTTGGAGAATCCAAGAGGGAGTATTGCCTTCAGACAGGCGCAGAGGCATTCTTTGATGGACTAGAATTTGATAAGAGTGCAATACTGGAACTGACTGGTGGTGGAGGAGCGGCAGTAATAGTGACAGCAAGTTCAATCTCGGCATATCAGGCCGCTCTGGACTTGGTGGCTCCAAATGGATCGTACGTCTGTGTGGGCATCCCGCCACCAGGGAAACAAGTTGGCTTTGATCCCATCACATTGATTAGCAAGAATATCAAACTCATCGGTTCGGCGGTGGGGACGAGACAGGATATCTGGGATGCGATTGAGTTTGTTGCACGAGGAGAGGTCAAGCCAAAGGTGGAAATGGCACGTCTAGAGGACCTTTCGCAGATTTCAAAGAATTTCGCGCAGGCAAGTATCCAGAATGCAGATGTTGGTACTCTTGACAAACACTGACTTTGAGAGTAGACTCTTGGAAAACACGTCATCCGATTTTGTGAGGAGTCTCCAGCTTGATTAGAATTGGAGGGAAGAATCCTCGTGTTGCAATGAACCACACGCATCACATTCACATGCTCACGGAGTAGTAATTGAAGTTGGCAGTCTCGATCTTCGATTGATGGCTCGCCGTGCTGCATGTACAAGGATCATAACTGGCCGTTCGGAAATCCCGGTCCGGATTCTGTGACTCGATTGGACTGAAGGGCCTCTTCCCCGCAAAGCAGGCCGTTGTCAATCGACTTACCACATCCTTGTCATTCAACAACAATCGTTGCAACCATTGGGGAAAACTTCGCAGTACGAGCTCGAAGCTTCTGCACCAAGCGTAGTGGAGGAATGAGCTGTATCTTATATCAGATGACAAATAAAACCCCTCTTGCCAAAGGATAATCTAGACTTCGTCTTGCCCAGAACCTTCAGCTGTAGAATTGACCAAACTCTTGCTCCCTATGCAACTCTGTAAGCTTCTCAAACACAAAATCATTTAACCAAGACAAAGGATTGCATAGCCAGAAGCACAACACAATGGCAGCACGACCGCTCCTGGTTGGGCTTGCATCCGCACGGATTGCCATATTGAACACCGGGCTTCGCGGCACTGTGCCTCAACGGACCTTCCGGCCATCAATAATTCGAAGGGCACCTACCGTAGCGACCTCAACGCCCTCAACAAGCAACACAATCATCACCCCACCACCAACGTCTTCCCTTCCACCTGAGGAAGTAGCATATGAAACCAAGCACGCCGCATTTCTCGGTGAGGCAGACAGTAACGACGGACACGAGGCATTCAGGGACGCCTACGGAGCGCCATTACCGGCGCTGGATGCTCAGAACTCGGCATTCCTGGGCGAGGCAGACTCGGACGACGCATTTGAAGCACAGAAAGCAGCAGATGGTGATAAACATGAACCACTCGATGCTTCCCAATCCGCATATCTGGGCGAAGCAGATAGTGATGATGGATTCGAAGCGGACGTCGAGGTGTACCCTGAGGAACATCGACACAGGATTGAAGATACCAGTGGGAGTGGATTGCATGGGCAGAGTGGTGAGCAGGATGGTAGAATTGAGTGAGTTGTGCACACTGGGAAATCCATTGATACTGTTCGTGGGTCAGTGAAACACGGTTCTGGTTGGATTTGACCTGAAAATTGAAGAGAGCTATCAGCCTTTTGATATATCTGTAATTTTTCACCCGAGTAATGTGAAACATCCGAGTCACTATTATCAGCTTGTGCCTCGAGGACCGAGGATAAAGGAACGCCAGGACTAGCACCCGATGCCGTCAATTGGAAGCCATATACGAGGAACAGAGGTTGAACTCTTTACCGGAGCACACGAGCCCCAGCTACTCCTTCTCGAAGCTATCATAGTCCTCCTTGGACATCAGGCCCTCCAGCTCTTTGGCATCCGTGATTTCAATCTTGGCGAGCCAGCCATCTGTTTCGGGCCCTTTGTTGATTGTAGCCGGCTTCTCTTCCAGTACGCTGTTGTGCTCAATGATCTTGCCCGAGACAGGTGTGAGGATGTCGGACGCCGACTTGACCGACTCGACTGCGCCGATGACATCTCCTTTGCTAACCTCAAGATCGATCTCGGGCAGCTCGACGTAGACCACGTCGCCGAGAGCCTTTGCGGCATACTCGGTGATTCCCATCGTACCTGGGGTGGACACGGTCAGTCTGTGACTGGAGAGTGAAGGAGCATATGATATCGTGAATAGAGGAGGACAGTACCGGTGACACCATCAGTATCCATCTCAATCCACTCGTGGTCTTCAGTGTATTTCTTAACATATACTATAAGTCCCAACATCAGCTTGGGGATCCGACCGTGGGCTGCAGGTCTACCGACAACTTGACCGGGCAGAAAATGATCTGCGCGCACCGCCGATGTAGCGACACGTTTGTGATCTAAGAGGAAGGGATGAAGTCGTAAGTCGTTGACTGGCAAGTCGAGAGACTAAGGGCAGCAGCCGGCTCAATGCTGAGTTGTTCATGGTGAAGATACACTGGGATGTAGAGCTGTCTTCTGCGACTCAAAATCAAAGGAGGAGAAACCCAAAAGAATGTGAGCGCTCTGGCAGTCACTGGCGGGTAAGTGCGCCCTTCAACTTTGATGTTCAAGGTCAAGTTCAACTGGCAGTGCTCTGCATTGGCGGCGACATATCCGCCGCTCTGTTCGGCGGAGAGGCTGCGGACTTAGTCTTGTGTTGCACCGTATCTTTCTAAGTCGTGGCTATGTATTGTACTCCACCGTACTTTTAGAATCTCGAATTGAAGCTGGCGATTCTGCCATCACCATGGACAGACTTCCCTTTCGCTCAACACCACCAACACATCCCGACCATGCTTTACGAGCTGATAGTAGTCGCCCGGCCGGGCAACGTCAGCGCCGTCAAAGAGTACATACTCCCCCATTCCGACTCCTGTCCACTCATCAAAGCCACATCTCCATCTCCCTTTCATCCCGTCTCAAATCTCAAGAACTAACCTCCTGCTCCCAGAATCGCGCGAATAGCGGGCTCCCAAATCCTCAACAACCGGGGCGTGATCCGAGGCCTGAAGAACTGGGGGCAATTCGACCTTCCCCGACCGACAGTCAAACACCAAGCCCACCACCGACAAGGTCACTACTTTGTGATGCAATTCGACTCGTCGATCCGGGTGCAAGAGGAAGTCAAGCGCACGTTGAGTCTCGATCCACGCCTGATACGATATTCGGTCGTCAAGATCGGCGATAAACTCGGCGGCGTCAATGGTGCCATCGAGGATGTGACGGGCCAGATTCCTTGGAATGAGAAGGGTGAAAGCTTCGATTATTTTAACAACATCCTGGGCAACCAAAGTCTCACGGCGCCACATACTCCCCCTGCAAAGGCAACGTGAAACCGAATAAAGACAAAGCAAAGGAGGAGGAGCAAGGGACTTGATCATAATATCTACATGTCGAAAAGAACGCCCGCTATAACAGGAGTGGTATCATCAAAACAAGCTCCATCGACCACCTTTGTCCTTGCCCGGAGAGGAGACGCCCACACCCGCGCCCGCCGCCTGCTGAGACTTAGTTCTTCCTTCCAACTGACGCAGACTCTCAATCTTGGACAAGACCAACTCCAACATCTCCTTGCGCTTGATCACATCCAAATGGCGACGAACCTTTGGATCTTCACGGGCGAAGCGTTCAATCTCGGCCGCATCCAGCTGGCGACCGAGCCGGATATCCAGCTCGCGAGGGAAATTGTAGTAGAACTCTGAGAGAAGCTCGACGTTTAGGAAGAGCACAGCCGTGGATGTGAGCTTGTCTGCCACCACATCGAGGAATACTTCGGGGCAGTAGTATTTGTTCTTGACATTGGCGCACTGCTTCGACTTGACCGCTAGCAGTCGCATCTTGATCATCTCGGCGCGATCTCGGAGGAAAACCGCTTCTCGGCCTGTAAGATATTAGTTTCACAACCAGACATGTTATAGATTGTACAACACTTAAACATACCTGTTTCTAGCAGTGCCGACGAGAAGCCCCCTGCACCTCCTCTCCCATTACCCTCAAGTATCACATCTCCTTTGCGGACCCGATCGATGAAGCCCGTGACGTCTCGTAGTTTTCGCGAGCCGACCGAGGCTTCGAGTTGTTTTTGCGCAGCTTCACAAGCTTTGAGCTCACCTTTCAAGACGGTCGCGACGTTCTCACGACCTTTTGCCCACTCGTTGTTTTCCACCTCAATTTCAAACTTGAAAGGCTTGATGCAGTTCTCCACTTGGTCGCTTGTGCTGTAGAAGCGATCATTCAAGATACTCGAAGAGGCATCCACAATCGCCCGTTGTGCGTATGGATGAGAGGCAAAAGTAGACGTGGCAATCAACTTGTCAACCTGACTTTGCAGCTCAGAGGCCACCACGGTAGTCGCAAGTCGGCCAATCCCCAATTTCGTCAGCTCCCCAGTCGATGCATCCAATTTACGCTGCCAGTAAAGCGAATTCGGGTCTGACTTGGGTAGATCTGACAAGGGATCGGCCTCGTAAGGTAGTTCCGACATCTCCTCCAGTGGCTTGTTCCAATATCGCTTGGCCAATAGATCCATAACTTTTTGGTCCAGTACTTCTTTCAACAACGCTCGAACTTGAGGTCTACCGAAATGTTCACTGAACTCTTTGAATGAATGCTTGAAGCTATCAAGACTCTCGGCCAAGTAGGATTCCGCGCTCAGGGGTCGGTCATTATATTGTACTTTGAATTCATATGTTGCTTCTTCCAATTCTTGGACAATTGCTTCTCGTGTGCCAGCGAGACTTGATGCCATGGTTTGCTCCAGCACGTGCATCAATTTGTGTCTCAGGGTCGTTGTCCCGACAGCTAATTCTGATTGGGCCCCGAATTGTACTGGGTGGGCTGAGAAGTATGCGTTTTCGTTCTTGACAATGGCGTTGGTTATATTTTGACCCGACCGAGAGAACAGACCCGCCGTCTGGGGTATCTTGCAGACCACTCCCACATAGCCTAATCGCAGTGGGTATTTCCGATCGGACAAGATCTCGACACCACGGTTGGCATCCACCAAATCCATCTTGGTAATGACTCCAATGGTTCTCTCACCCCTTGGGTCCACTCGACGGCTTGCTCTTAGGGCAGTGGAGTTGGCCAAATCGACGTCGGCAGCGGAAATGGCGAGGATAACATTGGGAGGTTGGATATATTTGTCGCACAGGTCGGCAATTTTCTGTTTGAGTTCGACAGGTTGGTCTTTGCCAGAAACCTGAATATAACCCGGAAGGTCGATCATCGACAAGTCCGGGACATTTGGGGAGTAGATTGAGAGTTGTATAGGATCGTCAGTGACACACTGTTCCGCCGGCACAGCCAGATTGAGGTCGGTCAGCGTTCTCTGAATTTGGGAGAAGTCGGTAATCTTGCCTAGACCAAGGGCCGGGAATTCTCCATACTCGGCCTTTGCATCGGGAGTGTTGACCAGAGTCAATTCTATCGGCCGCCGAGTGACCATGTTTGAACCTTTGGGTAAGAACTCATGACCGACAATGGCCTCGAGCACTGAGCTTTTGCCAGACGACTGAGATCCAATGACCACGATGGATGGTAAAGTCAAGGCACCTCCTTGTCCAACGGTGTTCAAAATGCTCCGGATTTCGATCATCTTCCGCGTCAACACCATCATTTGATCGTCCCGGGCGATTCTGGCATCTTGTCGCTCGTCTTGATCTTCCGTCTCGCCCAGAACCAGAGCAGCCCCAGATGCAGCAGCAACACTGCCCACCTTTTCTTTTCGGGGTGGTTCTGGGCCAGACCCTCCTCCGCCCGAACTCTCCTCTTTCTGGAACAGTTGTTGTAGCCACTCCGGGAGATGTGCATCATCTTTAGTACGCTGCCAGCCACTGCCTATCTGGTCCGCAATACCCATGGCACCACCATATAGACTGGAAGATGTGTCTGAGACCTGATCCCCTGCTCGTTTCAAAACGTCCATAGCATAGGTGCCCGCCTGGGCTGCCTGATACTGGATGTAGGCGAGACCGGCGATCATGCTCGCACCGAACATTGCCGGAATGCGAGCCAGTTTGAGAGCGAGTCGAGGAAGAACCCTCGCAAAGGAAAAGGATCGAATGGCGGGGACATTGTGGATGGTGTTGTAGCCGGGTGGCCATCGTCGAGGCGGGACTCGTCCAGAAGGCCTCAACATGCCACCGGCAATGGACTGGGCATGATTGTGTAAAAGACGTGCGCGAGCGACGGTGCGCTGGCGCAGCAAAGGTGCGACCCTGGTGGAGAGAAGCCTACCATTCATCACCGATCAGGATCCAGCATCAAGGCCAAAGTTGATGAGTTGAGGAGAGATAGAATGGGTTGCGGTTCAAGTCTGGCATGACGGAGTGGGCAGTGGAACCTTGAAGTGGATTGACGATTCGGACGTCAACAATTGCAGTCACATGTCTTGTTAGTCAGTTCTTAGATAAGCGACGTCGGAGATCACATGATCTGAGGAGAGATCATGTGACTTTGATGACACGATCTGACTGGTGGAGCACGACATGATCCTTTTTGGTGGCGGTGAGGTCCTCCCATGGCCACTCTCAATCCCAACGGGTCCTGTCTCAGCCTTGTACCAGGTGGCCTCACTTGAGCATAAGAAGAGTCTCCTTTCCAATTATCCATTCAACTTCGAAAGCTGTAACCTCTTTGAAAATCCGTCTGGAGTTCCTGGGTCACTGGTATCTATATTGGCGTTGCTTTCTCCTTCTGGCAAATACTTCTTTTTCAAGGGCGATCTTAGGTCATCAAGGGGTCCGACCAGAATGCCAGCAGTTGTGCTCGTGACTCACAGCTTGTCTACAGATTGATATTCGTTTTCATATTCTAGCACCGTTGAACAAATCTCCAGCATCAAATGTGTCGATTTCTAGTAAGTGCCTTTTTCGTCTTTTCACAAGCTCAACAATACTGACTGAGTCAGGTCTACAAGGGCTCCAAGCCGATCATTCTTTCCAAACTCATCACAGAACCATCACACAGCATTCTCACCCAGTCATATGACAGTCGTCTACGTCTTGACAGTCGACGTCCTGTCAATGGCGATGGCTTTGGTGTAGGTTGGTATACTGAGGCCGAACTCGGTCCAGATCCATGCATCTTCACCTCAACCCTCCCGGCATGGAACTGTGTCAATTTGGAACGCATTGCCCCCAAGACGGCCTCGCATCTGGTCTTCGCTCATGTGCGAGCTACAACTGAAGGATCTCTCGCAGAGAACAACTGCCATCCTTTCCAGCACAATACTCTCATGTGGATGCACAACGGCAACATTGGGGCGTGGAAATATGTCAAACGTCCTCTCGCAGACTCATTGGGTGACAAATGGTTCCTCGAAGTCAAAGGAGGCACTGATTCAGAATGGGCATTTGCCTTGTTTCTGGACACACTGGAAAAGGAAGGTGTGGACCCGTCCTCCGAACCAGCCGATGGCTTCGAGACCAAAATCCTCCGACGTGCCATGAAGAAAACCATTGCCAAGATAAACGCCTTCGTCAAAGCCGTACCTGCCGAGCATCAGCTGCGCGATGTTGAAACTCGCAGCCTCCTCAATTTCGCAGTCACAGATGGCCACTCGGTCATTGTCACCCGCTACGTCAGCAGCAAGACCGACGCTGCAGCCAGCCTCTATTATTCCTCCGGCACCGCCTGGGTCGAAGGCAAGACCAAAGGACAGTTCAAGATGGAACGACGAGACAAGGCTTCGGACGTGGTCTTGGTCGCCAGCGAACCACTGACTTTCGAGCGTCATAATTGGCTGTCCGTCCCTACCAACACCATCGTTACCATCTGTAAGCAGACGGTGTTTGTGCGGCCCATCAAAGACGAATTTTACGTTGCCGACCCTTCGACGGAGCGGTCTACAGGATTTGCTCGTTCAAAGGGCCTGGTGTCCAAAGCACCCGGTGGTGGTGCATTGACCCCATCTTCTGCCGCTGCTACGCCCGCACAAACTCCGCTGCCGCAACCTGAGTTGGAAAGTAATGGTACAGGATATTTGGGACAGGCAGCGCCGGGGGACTTGAATCACCAGTTGTCGACTCTACATTTGCATCAAGTCGCCGTGCCGAATGGTAGTCAGCCAGTGGTGGCTTGAGCATAGCGAAGTGAGATGGTCAGATTGTATTCGGAGAAAGGGAAGCAAAAAGCCAGAGCAAGCACTGTGGGCAAATAGAAGAAATGGGAAAAACGGGAAAATTGATGGGCAAAAAAGACATCGGCCAGAAGGAACAGCAACATGGAATAGGAACGTTAGAATGATACCCGAGATATTGAGATGGGCTTTGAGCGAGGCGTTCAGCTGGGGATATGAAAAACAAGACATGAATTTGAAATACTAGTATCGCCCTCTTCTTATCTTTTAATCATCACCCTTGAAATCTGCATGTCTGAAATATTTCATCCCGACCCAAGCCACCACCACCCACACCCAGGCCATCACACAGGTTAAGACCAGCATTGCGGGATAGTAGCCAACAATCGGCAAGGTCGGATCATCTTCCAACTCTGGCGGTGCGTAGGGTGTCTCTCCGACATCCCAAGCCCAAGACCACACCCCGAAACATGAGCCCATGCCCACAACGAAGACGATCCAGGTCACAATCAAGATGACATAGCCCCAGAACGCAGTCTCAGAGTAATCCCAGACCTCTTCACCCGGGGGTGTGCCCGCAACCGAATGTGGCTGAGAGGCAAGTGGAGAGCGAGCCCGAGAGCCAAACATACGGCGTACCGGGTCTTGAATGGGAAAATATGAATCTCCAAAGGACGATGCCACGGATGGAATCTTCCGCAGAGAAGGCATTCGTGGTTGGACAAGGTCTTCATCGTCGGTAGAAGCGTCGGTCACCAGCGTGGGACTGATGATCGAGGCGGCAGAAGACGCTGGATCCAGTGAAGCAATGCTGCTGCGAATGGAAGGGATCGAGACTCTAGAGAGCGTCCTGAATGGCCATGAGGGAGGCGAATCTGGAGACGTGGGGCTCAACAGGTCTATGCTTGAGCGTGGAGTTGGTGCCTGTTCCTGGACGGGTGTTTGCACGGGCGTGGAATTGGCGCTTGATAGGGGCGATTTCTTCATCTCCGAAGCCTTTCGATCTCGACCCTTTCCCAGAACGGTTTTGCGTAAAGATCCCTTTCTCTTTCGCTTGCTCTGCAACTGAGCCTCGGCCATAGCGCCACGCCCAGTGGAGAAGGAGTCTGAGCCATCTTTGTCATTTCCACCTCCATCGCCCCTGTCCTGGTCGCTGCTATTGGTGCGCAGGAAACTCAAGCGGGAGAGGATATTGCCTGAAACCGATCTTTTGTGACTTGGATGACCGTCTCCCCGTTTCTTGGATTTGGGGGTGGCATCTTTGGGGTCCTTCTCTTGACTACTTATCTCCTCATCGATCTTGGGAAAGGGGATCGGTTTGTCCCAGGATTCAGGTGCACCATATCTTGACCCGTTCATTGGAGGTCGTACGTTTCATAGAGAGCATGGTGGACCACCAGCGAGGCCAGCGTAGTAGCAATATTTCAAATTTCAGGTTGGTCACGGTGTGCAAGAATAGAACAGAGACCACAGTGGGTAAACTGAGAGGAATTGCGGTTGAATTGATAGGGTGGACCATTGATTGCCTCTACGGGGAATCGAACGAAGATCTGCGCTGCGGCCTTCCTGAATGCCAAGAATAGCACTTGGCCTGATGGAGAAGCTTGTAAACACGACTTGGAACCTGAAGTTGCAGTCGTCCTCGGCAATCACAACCCCGCGTTGTTGTAAAGTCTCGTGAGGGACCCTACTTGTTCGAGTAGGTAGCTGAGATACAGGCATAAGCGTGGACCTACTATCTATCCGCCGTCACCCTGGCGTCACCTTGTCCACCACAATCTATCCTCAGCGTCAAGGACCTATTACAAGCTCAGCTGCAAATATCTTACGGTAGGGTCTCAGTACTGCATACACGAATCAGGCGGCTGAGTTGAAGAACAACGTTGTAGCTCCGTCCAGACTCCTGAGTCAGTATGTTCGAGGTGGACCGAAGCTTAACCAGCCTGATGACCCTCGGCAAGCTACGGGCGTAACATTCGGCATCCTTCATACTACCTATTATGTCTAGATCCTCAGTCTCTTGTGAGGTCGGGACTTAGCATCTCTCCTACATATATTAGTCAGTACAACCAGGCCGAATTCCTCATTGCGTAGACCACTGCATTCCAAGATAAGAGCACTCATCTGCGAAGCATCATGGACAAATTCCAAAGAAAGACTCTCAAGACCAAGAGGTCTTTTACTTATACTTATTATGTCTCTCCTCATGGGGATTCTAGCAAATCCATACCAACTCTATTTTTCATTCACGGCTGGCCCGACGGTGCGCACCTGTGGAAAGATGTAGTGGCCCAGTTATCCGATCTGCCTAACAGGATAATCATCCCCGACACATTGGGCTATGTAGGCACTGACAAGCCCGCCGATACTGAAGCCTACAACCAAAAAGGGCAAGCCGATGACCTGTCGGAAATTCTGATCAAAGAAGGTGCTCAGAAGAGCATCATCATCGGCCATGACTGGGGTTCCAGCATAGCTCAGCGAACCTACCTGCATCACCCAGAGCTCTTCTCGGCTGTCATACTCTTAAATGTTGCATATCTCCCACCAAATCCAGAACCATTCGATCTGGACCAAACAAATGCTTTCACTGAGAAGATATATGGCTATCCTCAGCTTGCCTACTGGGAACTCTTCGGCTCCGAGGAGGGAGCCAAGATCATAGAGAGCAACCTTGAATCGATGTGGGAGGTTCTCCATGGTGACTCCGAGGATTGGATGAAGAAGATGTTCTGTACCAAGGGTGCCATGAAGAAATATCTGACCGGTGATGAGCACGTTCCACTGAAATCGTATGCCCAAGAGCCAAGATGGAAAGATGAATTCTTGAGCCAATTTCGCCGAGATGGATTTGACGGACCACTTCGCATGTACAAAGCGGCAATTAGCAGGGCCCACCAGGAATCAGACAAGCTCATTCCCAAGGAGAGACTGGTGATTTCCGTGCCTGTCCTATTCATCGGCTGTACTGGCGACTTCGTCTGTCGTCATGACTTGATTGAGATTCCCAAAAAAGTAGGACTGTTGCCAGATTTGGAGGAACAGTCGATCGAATCCGGTCATTGGGTTCCCATGGAGCAGCCAGGCCAGGTAGCCAAGCACATCAGAAACTTCCTTACCAAACGCTTTCCATAGAACGGCTAGTAAAGAATGGAGCAACTCACGTCTTTGAAAAGGTCTGTTCAAGAAGATTACACATATGAAATGGAAATTGGGCACACGATGAAGCTCATGTCTATCGATCAATGTTTAGCAGCACCAGTTATTCCATTCTTACCCCGAATTGCGGTCATGCATTGGCCATCAAAGCTCGATCAGAATCTTTCCTACCCCTCGCGAGACACAACTCAGCATGCTGGAGCTCTTTTCTTCATTTGTCAATCCTGTTCCTCTGTGTTCTATCCTTCCGTCTTTGACAACTAATCTGCACGTTCCGCAGTTCCCAGCCTCGCATGACGATGCAATATCAAGCCCGGCGTCGCGGAGTGCATCCAACAGTGATTGCTCGCCACTAACCTCGACGGTTCTGTTGGTCTCAGACAACTGAACGGTGAATGGATCTCCAGAGGTCGAAATCTCAAATTTCTCAAAGTGCAATCGGTCCTGGCTGATCCCAACGTAGTTGGCTGATTCTGCAACGGCATCCATCAACCGCTCCGAGCCGCAACAGTAAACGTGAGCCCCAGACGCAATTCCTTTCAGAGTCTTTTCGACATCAAATACCTTCCCTTGTGACTTGTCGTAGACCGTGACATGACCATCAAGCTCGTCAAGGTAATGTCGAAGAGCAATATCCTGCGATGTTCTCACCAAATGATGAATATGGTATGGACTACCACGCTTCTGGCAGTGCCGAGCAGAGGCGATGAACGCGGTCAACCCAATCCCACCCGAGACGAAAACATGTCTTTCGGCGTTCTGTGCAAGTGGAAAACTGGACGTTATTTTACCCACAGAAAGTACATCGCCAGTTTGCAGGCGGGTGTGGATGAAACGAGAGCCTCCACGACTACTCGAACTGTGGGCGACCGCCAGTTCAAACTCATTTGTGTCACCGGAAATAACGGAATATGCCCGTACCAATTTCCCTCCCAGTCGGAGACGAACATGGGATCCTGGCTGAACGACTTCTGGATCAACGACCGGGTCTTGTGCCGTAAAGGTGAGCGACACAATCTTGGAAGTTTCTGGTGTCTTTTGGGTCAACCTATAGTCCGACCAAGCATCTAGAGTCAGTGAGTCACCTCCTCCAAGGCGTCTCTGCTGATTCTCATACTGCTTCTTCAATCTATTTGCGAAGATATCATGGATTTCCGCTCCGAGTTCCTTGATTTGGATCAGCTCTTTCATGGCATCCTCGTTCCGCATATCATGGTAAAGGTAATGCTGAACGCGAGCGACCGTCCATTGAGGATTCGGTCTTTCGAGGAGAGTCATCTTGTCACCAGTCTGAATGGTGCCCTCTTTGAGAATCCGATAGAACCAACCCGTTCGGGATAACTCCTGTGCTCTCCGAGACATATCCTTGGCTTGAAATCGATGATTCAACTTATAACACGGCTGTCGTGGAATAGTGACCTGAGCGAGCACATTGCCAATTTGAATTACATCGCCTATACAAATGTTTCTCTCGTTGGCATACCGTGCAACCAGGTTCTCCCCGAATCCACCTGGCCCGAAGAGATCCTCGCTTGCTGGAAGTTCTTTCCGCCATCGATCATAGTGCTGCAAGCAGTATTGCAGCAACACTCTATCCGGTCCGCCACCATATTCAAATGCATGCTCATCGGCTCCGATTATTAGTTTCGTGACGTTGATGGGCGCATTGTGAGTGCTTTTGTAGATAGCAGTGCGGATCTTCGGCCCAAACGCAGTCTTTATCTTCCCCGTGCGAAGTTCAACCAGTGTTTCCGATGTCCATGGCTGTTCGAGAAATCTGATCGCCTCCGTGTCGGTATCCTCGTAGATGCCCATTTATGTTTTAGTGTTCAAGAAAATGGGTAATACGAACACAATCCTACACAGAGCCAAATCGAGCGGGTTGGGAATGAATCGATACTTGAATTGTCCACGAGCAAGTAGGCAGGGTGTGACTCAAACCCATTGAAAACCCAAGGCATCAGCGACGACACAAATTTCGAGGCAATGGCAGCCTGTGGGAATGCGCCGATATCCGGTCATATTTTAGACCAACCCTGTCCTTGAGCGAATCACTCCACTGGAGGATCGCGCCTTTCGGTTGACTGACTTGTCCGATAACCATGTGTGAAGTCGTGCTTGAGGTTGACGATGTCGGGTCAACTTTAAAGGCTCCTCAGCCCCTAGATCAAGATAATCTACACCCAACAATAACAGTTTCCCCTGATAAGCCCCCTCGGCCCCAGGTCTCAGTGGAAGATAGCTTGGGCCCTGCGCGGCTTAGCCTAATCTTGCAAAATGCTTATTTTCACACCCGAGTATGCCTTGTCCTTTTATCTACCACACGTTAAAGGATGAAATACATATCTTAGATCTTCCCCGGCCAATACTTACAAGCTAAGTATATTCTCTCTTCCGGATCTATACGTTGAAGGATAAATCCCCCTCGGTGCAAATCGTCCACAAGTCTGACCCGCCGCGGGGTAGCTATTGTGATCTTCAAGGTATCCTACAAAATGGGACAATGGCCACAAGCTTCGTTTTCAAGCTTTCGAAGCAGCCCCGTCACTATCCTCGTCCGGTCGATGTTACATTTGACCTGTTCCCCCACAGACCCTCGCTGCTAACGAGGGCGACGAGTCAGTTATCAATCTCGCCTATAACGCACGACCGAATGAAAGATTTATGCAGCGTGCAAATCTTCGATGCACATGAGTAGTTAAATATTCCCCCACAACATTGCCATAACGTGTCACTATCGACATCGATCATCAAACTCGCTTGCAAATGACCATAGAATGCCAAGTTATAGATTCTACAAGGTTGAAAGTCTGTTCGGGCGGATGATCTGCCGAGCTTCTATACTGTTGCACTGCTCACAAGTGTTACCGCATCGGATCCCATCTCCAGTGAGGGGAAATGCTCAAGCTTTACCCCGAACGCATCACTCTCGACGATTTATGACTCGCACAACTCTAACGGGTCTGCTCTAATGCCACGAGACCACTGCCGTTCTCCACTGTACAACATGACAGAGGCGTGACTGAAAGTTCAAAAATCAAGGTCATTTCCCTTTCGCCGTCAAACCGTTAACACATCTCCTTGATTTCCTTCCAGATAGCTCGCACAATGAAAATAGGAACAAGATTCGTGGCGTCTTGCCTCAGCCTGGTTGTCAGTGTTCTTACTCAGGACTATTCCACCTCACCGCCAGTATACCCCAGTCCTCCAACACTCGGAACGGGATGGGAAACTGCGTTCGAACAGGCGAATACATTTGCCGCTAACCTCAGCTTGGAAGAAAAAGCACAACTCGTTACTGGCACGTCACCGGGGCCTTGTGTCGGTAACATTGGAGCAATTCCCAGACTAGGATTTGGTGGTCTTTGTCTCCAAGACGGACCATTGGCCATCAGACTTGCAACATATGCTTCTGTTTTCCCAGCTGGCCTCACCGCTGCTGCTTCATGGGACAGAGGGCTAATATTTGCGAGAGGAATGTTCATGGGTGCTGAATTCAAAGCAAAGGGAAGTCATGTTGCCCTTGGCCCTGTCGTTGGCCCTTTGGGTCGGATAGGTTATGGGGGACGCAATTGGGAAGGCTTCTCTCCAGATCCATATTTGACAGGAGTTGCAGCCGAAGAGACAATCCGAGGTATGCAACAGGCGGGTGTCCAAGCATGTTTGAAGCACTACATCGGGAATGAACAAGAGACACAAAGAAATCCGGATGTTTCAGCCAACGGCACTACTATTGAGGCTGTTTCCTCCAATATCGACGACCAGACTCTTCACGAACTCTACCTGTGGCCATTTGCAAATGGAGTCAGAGCCGGAACCGCCTCGATTATGTGTTCGTACAATCGGTTAAATGGTTCTTACGGTTGTCAGAACTCCAAGACCTTGAATGGTATCTTGAAGACAGAACTTGGCTTCCAAGGATATGTCATGTCTGATTGGGGTGCCACACATGCTGGCGTCGACGCTATCAATGCAGGTCTCGATATGGATATGCCCGGTGGGTGGTATACCCCTGGGTTGTGGTTATGTTTCACGCGGCGCTAGTAATTTGATTTGCTAATTTGTTGTTGATACAGGAAGCACCGGAGGAAGTCCAAATGCATCGTTCTTTGGTGGAAACTTGACACAAGCAGTCAACAACGCTTCCGTCTCCCAGTCGCGCATTGATGACATGGTTCTCCGCATCATGACTCCTTACTTCTTCCTCAAACAGGATGATTACCCACCCATTGACGGGCAGTCCCCTGCGCTGAACAACAATAATCCGCAGAATTATCGATATCAATTCACCCTCGGGGAGTCAGATACAGATGTTCGTGAGGATCATGCTCAGCTCATTCGTGAATTAGGAGCTGCGGGCACTGTACTTTTGAAGAACGTGAACAATACTCTGCCACTCAAGGCTCCACGATCGATAGGAGTCTTTGGAAATGATGCTGGAGACCTGGTCAACGGGGAGTACTTCTCTGGGTCGTCATTCGCAAATCAATTCGGCTACGGTGAGTTTTCCCAGTGTGGTGAAATGCAAATGTTCCTTATTGCTTACCATGATTACAGAATACGGAACACTTCCTATGGCAGGAGGCAGTGGTGCGGCCCGTTTGTCCTACCTTGTACCACCCCTTGATGCGATCAAGGCCCGTGCCTTTCAAGATGGGACCCTTGTGCAATACATCTTGAACAACACAATTCTGAGCGGTCCGGCCAAGGTTCGCAACCGAGCAGATGGACTTGGATTCATTTTGCCTGTCCCGGACGTTTGTCTCGTGTTTCTCAAGACCTGGGCATCTGAGGGAGTCGATCGATTGTCACTGGAGGCAGACTGGAACAGTACCGCAGTGGTCAACAACGTGGCCTCGTATTGCAACAACACCATTGTCATTACCCACTCAGCTGGTTTGAATGTCCTCCCATGGGCGAACAATCCCAACGTCACCGCCATCCTCGCTGCTCATTTGCCAGGACAGGAAACAGGAAACTCTCTTGTCGACATCCTCTATGGAGCAATCAATCCTAGTGGCAAACTACCTTACACCATTGCACTCAATGCTTCAGATTACAAATTTGCTCCTGTAACCAATTCTACCGAGTTGCAAGGCACAGAAGATCCAAATGCCTGGCAGTCCAATTTCACAGAGGGCCAGCTAATTGACTATCGACACTTTGACTACTACAATCAATCAGTGCTGTATGAGTTCGGCTACGGCTTGTCTTATACCACATTCAACCTATCTGATTTGCAAATCGAGAGTACAGTGTCCGGAAAACCCGTCACTGCCCGTCCTCCACTCGCAGCGACTGTGCCGGGAGGAAACCCCACACTTTGGGCAGTGCTTTACGTTGTAAACGTTACTGTCACAAACACCGGCAACACGGCTGGAGCAGCAGTACCTCAATTGTACCTTTCTCTGCCGTCAACGTCACAAAGCAATCCAACTCCTGTTAACGTTTTACGAGGGTTCGACAAGATCTTCCTCCAGCCAGGAAAGAGCACCACCGTACAATTCCCTTTGGCCCGCCGGGACCTCAGCTATTGGGATACTAACTTGCAGGATTGGGTGATTTCATCAGGTGCAATTGCGGTACACCTGGGTTTTAGCAGTCGAGACTTGAAACTGCACGACCAAGTGACAGTTCTAGTCAGCGATTAGGAATCTCGTGGACCAAGATTAGGCTAGTGATCTTTGAGGTGGATTGAGTTATAGTTCTAGTTCACTCGACTAGTTTAAGCACAATTGATAAATCCACATCGATGATTCACCGGCCTTGTCCATCTCGAAATATCACAGTTAGACGAATTGGAATAAAGTTGAGATATTCTGTCCAAATTCCAGCCTGAAGTGAATTGAATATCTTTGTCACCGACCTCGTGTCCAAGAACAATATATGGCCAGATTCGACATTGACTGTTTGTGTAGGAGTATTGTAAACATGTTTGGTTCATTTCACACGCCTGCGCACATGCCGATAAGGAGTGACTCGCGCTTCCTAGGACATCGGCGGATAGATTGTCCCAGAAATCGCGGGACGGTGTGCCTTGTAGACGAGGCTGTCGATACTCGAGAACTTCTGAATATACTAGTGGTCCCTGACGGAACGTCAGCCTGAGTGACCGTGGAAGAAGATGAAAATACCGTTTGTGCTCGTCTAGTACGCTCCCAATACCATAAAGATCTCAGAGAGTCGGCGGTCATGCGGTGAAGCGATAATAAGGGATTGCACCATCGTGGTTCACTGACACCTAACGCCTCGAGAGAGTCTCCGCTGAACATCGGGTAGAGATCTTCAACTTTAACACCAGTCTTGTCAAGGATCGCATAGCCCAACACAGCATCTCCGCAACAGTCGGCAAGCATCCACTCTTGATATTCTTCGCTCAGGAGTGTCCCATCCCCAACGAGATCTTTCATCAATCCTTGTGACAGTACCATCCCAGCACCGCCATACGCAAACCATCTACCATGAGACCCCGTGGTTGCTGACCCAAAATAATGCATGTCCTGCCCGTTGAACTGGTCGAGGAAGCGGAAGAGGTTGTCCCAAAACATGTACACGTCGGCTTCGAGAAATACATACCAGCTTGCATCGGGGCGCATCTTATAGGCTTTATTTATCATGGGTAGGAATTTGAATCGATCTAGCTTCCATCCTCCGTTAGAGAGTCTAATTGGCTCCCCTGAATCGTACGCCGTTCGCTGTTTCTGATAAGCACCGAAATCAGGATGTTGAAGGTACGGTTCAGAAAGGCCCTCTAAGACATCGATAAATTCCCGATTGTGTATTCGCTCTGAAACATCGGAAAACACAATTAGATTTCGAATGCAGGACGTAACAGAGATCAGATGGGCTTCATTTTTGTCTCGCTGTCCCACTCCCGTTTTGAGGACTACCTGAACTTTTTCGAGCCACTCCAGTGGGAAATTCGAGCAGAGGTCGGACTCGCTGCTAGATTGGATGTCACCCAGAGATGGAAATATAGGCAAAGTGGTGTCGTTGTAAGTTTCGGGGTGCTGAGGTACCGAGACTTCAAGTAGAGGTTTAAGGATTGTCTGTTGTAGTTTTCCTAGTTCGTTCCCAAAAAGCAGAAGCAGAAGCACCAGCCAAAAGGCCAATACAACAGAAAGAATGATATATCGTATCCGTCTCTGGCCAAGCAAATGTACCATAGCTTGCGGTTGAATACATGGTCTGTGGTGGGTGAACAGTCGATAGAGCCAAGAAGCAATACACTCGGGGTTGATTTAATGGTGAAGGGCAGGACCTTGTGAAGGATCGCCGCTCGATTGCCTTGCACCTGCGAAGTTCTCAATTTGTGCATAGCGAGATGGCCTTACGATCAAGCTACAAATTGGGCAGAAGCATACGTGTGATCGTGTAGGACGAGTTCGCTCATGACGTGTCCTTGCTGGGTGCACAAAATTTAAACCTGGTTAGGATAAGGCCACCCTGATTCCGAAACAATGCAATCCCCCTATGATACAGTTAAAGCTATTAATAGGTACATCAGAGTTTCTCAGCCTACTAATATCCATTAAGTAGATGCTGCTTTTGATGACTCGTACATTAGACGACGCGAAACCTTATCACTTAAGTAGGCGGGTGATCGTAACTCAACCCTTTCGCCTCCCCACCCCAGAACACAACCAGACGCTCTAAGAATAGCCTGAGTCATGGATTTACTCTCTAGCCAAAGACATATAGAGATATACTTCCATTGAACAGGTTCCAATTGTCCCGGTTGGTGGCTTGGAGGCGAGTAAACAAAGGCGAGCTTCCGATGGGAGGACAAACACGGAGTGGTATTTGGAAACAGAAAAATTCAAGTAATGATAGTACTGCATTTTCCATATCTGCTAACCCCTTGAGATCTATGTACAGCCTGTGTCATAAAAATCTCCAGGTACAAGGATGGCCGAGACGTTCCCTTCGTACCCCAATTGGACCAAAGACTTGGAGGTCGCATTGAACTCTGGCCAACCATACTCCAGAAGCCCTGCATGTGGATCTTTCACAAAAGCTAACCAAGCTTTTTGCATATATTGGCTTGTCAGCTTTTCAACTTCAGTGTTGGGACCTAGCAGGTCGGAGGTACCGAAGACGATGGGCAGCTCGCCTAAAGCAGGATATGTCAGCATCAAGAAATCAGGGGTAGTACTAGTACTTTTATGCAGGTTATAAAGGAGCGGAGGGTTGGAAAAGGAAGACCCACTAGAATGGTAGGCTCCTAGCCAGGGCAAAGGATTCAAGTTAGGGAATTCCCCAAAATAACGGTAGCGCCAGGATGGCACGTCCCATTTCGTTCTCGCCCTTAGATATTGTTAGCGGCGATGTGTTGAGAGCTACTTAATCGCAGGTCCGTCCGCTACTTACTGTGCCGCCTTTCCGGCCGGACATGTCATCGCATAGAGAGTCTGGCTTTGGATTACAGTTTCGTTAGGTCCGTTTGGGCTGTATGGGAGCAGCGTCGCAAATTCGTTATTGTTGTTCCCAACCAAAAGTGGCTACACGAATTCTTGTTAGCTGAGAATGCATGATGCGTTGTCGTTAGTCAAGGATGTCTTACAATTCTGGCGAACTTCCCGTCGCGTTGCAGCCCACTGTAATCAACGAAACTGGTCTCGTTATCGCCGGCGGGGGTGAATGACAAGCTTCGTCCACCATTCGTAGAGACATTGTACTTGTTCAGCACTGCAATGATGTCCTGAGCACTGGCTTTCTGCACGCAGGTGAAGGCCTCGTCTGCATCGGTTTGATTACAACCAACCTGCTGAGCCACATAGGTAAAGTTGCTAGTGTCCGCTGCGCTCTTCCCTATCAGTGTTGCAACGCCAGAGTCGGCTATGAAGCCCTGAACAATCGGGTCATCGGACCATGCGTATGCGTACTTGTCGACCGAGGAGCCACCCGCAGATTGACCCCATAATGTTATACGTGACGGGTCACCTCCAAAGGCAGCAATGTTTTCGTATACCCATTCTACGGCTTTCCGTTGGTCCAGCAGACCGGGATTGAGGTTGTGCTGATTTAAACTCGCAGCATTAGGATAGCCAAAGATATTCACCCGATAGCTAGGTAACATTAGTAGTTACGTCGCGCGTCATCGTCAAGACAAGTAATGGTGGATAACCTACTTGATGGAAATCACAACGACGTCTTGGTTGTCCCGAACGATATTGGCGCCGTACTTATACTGCGAGTTGGCACCGCCTCCAGTGAATCCACCCCCGGGAATGTAAATGATCACAGGTAGTGATCGGTTTGCCACAGCCCTTGGGGCCCATAGAATAAGACTTAGGCAGTCTTCGGCAGTAGTCGCGCCGGGGGCTAGCAAGAAACCAGGTAGATGTTCTGTGTACGCAGTAGGTTGGCCGTTGTTAAGTTGAATACATGATGCTCCGTATTGTGTACCATCTAGGATCGCCACCTCTGGCTTTTTAGTAACTGGTGGCATGAACCTGAGTTGATCAACAGGAGCCTCTGCATATGGAACGCGACGAAACGTGCGAACGTTAGTGGTATTCGGCTCGACGATTCCCTGAATGGTGAAATGATTCGTCTTGACAAGCAAGTCTGATTCAGCCTGTGCCGCCACCAAAGCTGTGAGCAGCCCCAATGAGGTAGCTATCGCATTTAAAATCATTTTGCAGTATGCTTGTCTTCGCTGCAAGCGGACGTGTGCATTATAAGTTATGTATTGGCTCCCGAGTCCATTTTATATCGCCGACTCCCTTCTTGCTCAGCCCATCAAGCAATTTATTAGTTCTCTACGCTCGTGACGAGCCTCTTTCCTGGGGATAAAAGCTTTCCCACCAAGCTCTAGACATGCATAGGTCTTTAACTGCTTTGGGAGAACTTTATAGGCGATCCTCCACTCCCCACTATGTACCCCTGCCAAGAGTAAAGTTTGTTAACCATGAAGAGAAGCTTCCCCGCACTGGTAAGGTAAAAAGGGCATTGGAGAATAGCTAAGAGCTCCGTTAAAGGTAGTATCGGATAAGAGTATCGGCAATAGTGTTCGACATCGTCATTTATCTTTCCACATTGTGTCATTTATGGGAGAATTTTATGCTCGCCACGGTCTTGTATTTGCCACGGTCTCGAGATTACCTAACTAAAAAGGCCTCTTTCCAGCCGTTGAGCAAATCAATCTAGTTAGTGACTTTGAGTCCGTTGGCTCATCACTGATTCATCGATCATATACATCTAAATTGTGGGCATTGATCAGAGAAATACCCTCGGCCCGCCATGTGTCGGCTTCCACGCAGCTTGTTACATTGGCGTCATACACGAAATTGACCGGATTACCCAAATCGTACGGCGGCCAAACCGGGGTACCATAAATTGCGGTCTCAGATCTCCACGAATTTGGATCTCTTGTCGCTGTGAAGCTCACGAAGTCACCACACATCAACCTCGCAAGATCTCTGTAACTTTTGGGCTTGCCCTGGAATGGAGGTAGCCGGACAGGGGCATAACCAATCCCGTCAAGACTTAGCATAGCGAATGCCACTTCGACGAAATGTGTTGCACCTTGTTCTTGGGTATATCCAGCAGGAATGGCGTTGAACCGATATGAGTACGCTGGTAACCCAGCAGTAGCCCATGTCTCAGTCGTCAGTCGCCGACCGGCGATGAATGTCGAATCGCCAAAGTATGTTGCTACCTGTCTGTAGTGCGCACCAAAAGGAGGACCAGGCCGATACTCGGGAGGTAGGTTCTGGAGGACATTGGAACTTGAATTATCGGGATATACTCGCAAAAGCTGCTCAGCGAAATTTGGTGGAATACGCGATGCTGCTCAAAGTTAGTGAATATAGCCCACTAGAAAATGTGGCAAGCTTTTACCGATCAGAGCATCTTTGAAATCGTCGGTTGTGTTGATTTGCCGAGGCGAGAACGACGTCCCTTCATCTGAGTTGGTACCGATGATTATGGGGACATGAACGAATCTGTTCTCAGAAAGTTGTATAGATGAATGAGTGTAGATCAAGTCGTTGTCAATCCGAGGACCGAATGCACCTGACAAGCCGGTTGTATTGATGACAGAGTTGAGCTGCTCAAAGGGAAGGCTGCGTAGGCACGGAAGGGTATCGGCAGAAGCAGCGCATCCAGTCTGTTGTGTGATATTGTTGTATTGTGGCTGTAGAGATCGGCTTTGTGCAGAAGAAAAAAGAGGACCACCGCTGTCCATAATGGCTGCCCGGAATAGCCCATCATCCCTGCCATTATACGCCGTGAGATGTAAACCCACGGACATGGCTCCAGCACTTTGACCCCAAATTGTCACCTGGGAACTGTCGCCTGTGCGGGTTCAAATGAGTACCTCTGACGCTTACAGCTTAATGTGCCGCTTACCTCCGAAAGCCGCAATATTCTCTTGGATCCAATGAAGTGCGAGGCGTTGATCACGTATACCAAAATTGGAGTTGCCACTCTGAATTGTTTCATCCGATGAAAGGAATCCCCATGCACTGAGACGATAGTTGAGGGATACTGCAATTATTGGATAGCCAATTTGAACTGAATGCTCGACGAGAAAAGATAGGTTGTAACGCAAATCTGGTGCTCCGCCTTGAACAAATCCTCCCCCAAAAATCCATACAAGAACTGGTAGCTTTTCATGTTCGAAGTTTGAGGGACGAATAACATTCAAATACAAACAGTCCTTGATTTGTGAGCTATCAGTACTCGTACGAGCGGTGGCGCCAGGGAATCTGGGTGATCTGATCTCACCTCACTGATATTGTAGCCCATCTGAGACGGCTTCATCCAATATCAGCCTCCACAAAATCATGACTGGATCTGTTTCTACTCACCCCATAACCAACACACTCGGGAGAATAGGAGGTTGCGAGCCTATTCTCACTCCAAGTAGAGTTCAAGGACTTTGGATTTCGAAACCTTCCGTCACCAGTCGGGCTCTGAGCAAATGGTATTCCCAAGAAAAAGTCTTGATTGAATTGGGATGCATGGAGCCCTGAATATGTGCCGTTGATCACTCTTGCGGTAGGAGACGCATTGTACTCAAACCTAGAACTGGGCAAGGCAGAGGTCACTGCAAATAGAATGCTCACTATCCAGAGTTGATGACTGCCAAGCATGATGATAATGGCGAGAACGCTGGTCTCGAATCATGTCGAAGTTCCTGTATATATATCACCACTGCGAATGATTCATCGTCGTGTCGATCTAGCCAGTAGCTCTAGAATTTGGTGGAGATCACAAGTTCGCTAATTTTTGCGGATATATCTTTACCAGACAAAGTGTTACTGAGTATTGATCATCGTATGACTCCATGCCTCCAGGCTTTCAGAATGTGTCTTCTCCAACTAACAAGCCGAGGTAAACTTACAAAACTTATTGCACAAACGGTAGTGCCCAACTTCTTCATTGAGGGGATGGGCGAAATCAACCTATGAAAAAGACCCTCGCCTGCACTTTGTCATCGGTGACTCGTTTAGACTGGGAGTAGCGTTGTGTTATAGTTCCTCAGGCCCAAATCGTGACGGTGAATAACTATTTCGAGAAAGAAAAAAGTAGCGAAGATGGATAAGACATTATCCAGTTGTTCACCGCCAGAAACGTGCTGTGCACTATGGCGCAGAACTGCTTTGAGGTAGAATCGGGGATTAGGAGAATGGCCGACAATCGTGGGATGAAGAAACAATATCAAATTGCTGGAATACAGCCGTCACATCAAAAAATGTGTTACATAAAGTACGCTCGCAAGCAGAGTCAGTTCCTACAGGAGGAACCAACGTCCATGCCGCCTACCTTTGGATCAGGTCTTCGTGAGCAGTTCCTGAAACGAGAAATGCGAATCTGCTCTAACATTAAGTAACACTTGGAAATTCTTGATCAATATATGTATATACATGTCAGAATGCAATTGTTAGGCGACAAATACGAAAATGAGCTATGCGGGGCTGGAAAAACATGGGCCCTCTCGAGTTCTCTGGGCGCCCCGCATTCCTAGGCAGGCTTAAAGAACTCATGCCAAATGGTGCAACCTTCTCTTTCGCTAAGGTGGAATTGATCAGGAATTTACCGTAGCACAACCCAGTAAATGAATAAACCCTGGGAACAGAACCACAACTCGGCAAAAGAGCAGCGCCACCGAAGGGGGTCGAGCTGGATGTAAGAGAGATGGCGTTAACGGGAGATGCCCAGCTGAGACTACCAGCGGCAGAGAGGAGACTCAAATGTCCTCACTGTCCACGAATATTCAATAAAAACGACCATTTTAATCGCCATGTTCGCTCTCATACAAACGAGAAGCCCTTTGGCTGCAAAATATGTGGCAGATTCTACCCACGTCGGTATTTATTCATTCATTCTCAAGTTGAATGATAAGATCTTTGGCTAACCAATCTAGTGACACGCTTCTACGCCACTTCAAAATGCACGATGTCCGCCGTGGGTACAAGTTGCAGTCTCTGATAATTAGTCGAGAAGAAGCTGTCAATATTGAGAACCATGATTTGGAAGATGTCCCTCCCCGTGAGGAGATACTCATGGCTCGGCACATGGATTTTGAGATTGAGGGAGATTCCAACGAACCTGAGGAGCTGTATCTGCGTGGAGAACCGACAAAATCTGCACCTCCTTTGCTCCCGGAACAAAGTGGCCCGACCCAGCCAGGAACGAACGCTTTCCAGCCCGCGATAGCCTCCCCAAGTACAGAGTTCAACCCTAGGGTATCTAGAAATGCAATGACGACTCCCGGTGACCCAGCATCCGAAATTCGCAGCTTAGCAGATGTCGTTCATCCACAGATAGAAACCAGTACGACTGACTGGCTTCTGGATGAGACTTTTATGAACATATTCGATGACTGGAGGGTGGATGCTCCTTGGAGCGAGGCTGAGAACCTACCATTCCCAGAAACAACCTATGCCACACCATCCTCTACCGGAGGTATCGCTGCTCATGCGACAGTGTTAGATCTGCGGCAGATTTGGTATGTTCAGGTCGGATATAACATCGAAAATCTAGATGCCTACTGCGACAAGTCAGGGCGACGGCTGCCCACGAAATCCACATCAGAGATTGATGAATCGTTCCGCACTAGCATCACAAAAGAACTTGGTCTCTTGCCATCCACAGAACCATTACCATCAATCGACTTTATGGTAGGGATCCATGAGATCTCTTGATTTTATGTTGCTAACATTCTAGCAGAACCTTTGTATCCAACTATTTTTCACCCGCTTCAATGTTGCAATCCCGCTAATTCATGCTCCAACTTTCAGACCCAGTTTGAACCATGTCCTACTTATTCTGGCAATGTCGGCCGCAGGGGCAACAACAATGCCAGGAGCCAAAGCGAAACGGATTGGCTCGAGCATCTTCGAGCGAGCAGCGAAACTGGGTTTGAGCTATCCGTGGGAAAGGGCACTTTCAGACAATCCGCAGTTCACGCCGTGGAATATAAAAGGTTCGACGATCAGTCAGAGCATCGCGATTTTGTCAGAAGACCCTTCCCATCGAGCTAACGCAGCGGCATACCACGGTTGTCTTATTTCGGTAAGTAAGATCCTCAAAGATGGTCAGAGTCACTGACCCTCTTCTGCAGATTGCTCGGCATTTCAAAATATTCACTGAAGTTCCTGAAATTGAGTTGCCTGATACGATCTCTGATCCAGAACTAGATATTCTATGGAGAAAATGGGCCATCTTTGAGGAAATGAAGAGGTAATACAATGTTTTCTTGATGATGGCTCTCAAAACCGTTGCTAAACTCTCGATTAGAGCAGCTTTGATTATACATATTCATGATGCCGAGCTTGCGGCTCTGTTTCACCAAGAACCGGTCTTCAGGCACAGTATGAAACTTCTTTCTGCTCCAGCGCCTGACAATGTCTTCCAGGCACGGACCGCCGCAACTTGGGCAGGAAAGTATAGACTCCACCAGCAAAGTCGGTTGAGTTATCAAACCAGCGATACTCTCGACTTGAGTCCCCAATTCCAGAGCAGCCACAAAGCAATCACCCTTGAAGAACGGGTAAAACATCAGTCCACGCTCTATTCCTGGGCAAGACTCGCTGGTATTGGTGCGACTGTCTGCGAATATCGGCAAACCAACACCCTTTCTCCAATGAATGTTGCTGAGTTGGAGCTCTCCGTTCTCAGCTGGTTCTCTTTGACCGGTGAATGCTGTCTTCCTAAGCGTCCTCAAGAACAACTAGATTTGCCATTCGGCCTTCGACCACTCTGGCACCAGACTTTCATTGCACTATATACCGATCTGAACACATTGGAACATCTGACTGGTAGAGACGGAATAGCACCTTCGACGCGCGCCTTACAATACATCGAAGCATGGATCTCCTCCCGAGAATCGCAACGATGTCTGTTTCATTCGTTGTGCATACAGCAACTTGTTAGCTCTGGTAAATTAAACGCCACCGTTGCGTTCCACACGCCAAGGGTGATTTTTGCAGCTGCTCTTTGCTGGCAATGTTTTATCGTCTACTCTCAACGATTCCCAATCAAAGCCAGCATATCCGGAAGTTACGACGATATATCTGAGTACCTCATGGGATTGCCAGAAGTGGAAGCCATGCGAAACGATAGTTCTCATCCAGCACTGTATCAAAATATCGTGCAGAGGGCCATTTTCGAGCTGGTGAGGATACTCCAATCCCCACTGCCCGAAATGAAGGCGAGCACTTTGTGCGTCCTTGAGGGAGCTCTTCGTCAAATGACAACGAACGGTATCTCGAAGAGGTTCGCAGACATACTTCAAGTTTTCATACTTGGAGACACCTAGATTGGCGTGCTGACCGCAATATGCTCCAAATACTGTGTTTTGCTCTCCCTGTTCCTCCGCGTCCCACTTCCCACCTCACGCTATCACCTCATTCGTTCCCACATCCCACATCCCACTTCCCACGAGATGCCAATCGCGACCTCAGGCGGAGGGAACAACAAACGCACACGCTGATGAGTTACACAGTGTGTTCTGTACCACGCTACTGACCCCTCATACCAACGTCAATATAAATCAATGATTCTCCGACTCTTTACCTGTTCAACGCTTATCACCAAGTGCCCTTTCCAGTAGCTGAGATCTTGCATCCGCAATGCGCATCAGATCCCATATTACCAGTGAAGATGGAACAGTATGGTATTACGAGCAGGAAGGTTCCGGTCCAAATATTGTACTGATCCCAGATGGTTTGGGCGAGTGCGAGCTTTTCGATAAACCAATGTCAATCATCGCAGCCCAGGGGTACACAGTCACAACTTTCGATATGCCCGGGATGTCGAGATCGTCTAATGCGCCCTCGAGTACATATCAAGATGTCACTGCCCAGAAATTGGCAAAATCCGTTATTGGTGTTCTGGATAAGTTGAACATCAACTTTGCTTCGTTCTGGGGTTGCAGCTCTGCCGCCTCGACTGTTCTCGTCCTATGTATCGACTTTCCCGACAGAGTGCGAAATGTGCTTGCGCATGAGGCCCCGATGATTACCCATGACTTTCTCAAGGATCTGCCGGCGACCGACCCGGGTACCATTTCTTCGTCGATGGCAGCGATCACCAGGTCAATGTCTTCGAATGAGACTGCATGGGACAATCTTGGAAGTGAGGTCCACAATCGTCTAAAGGAAAATTACGTTCGGTGGGCTCACGGGTATCCCCTCAGTATTCCACAATCTTGTCCAACCGATGTCGATGTCCTGCGAGGGAAGCCAATAGACTGGACTGTTGGCGCCTCGACTCAGAATCAAATGTTCTTCGACAACATAGTTATCGCAACGAAGGCGGGCGTTCCTATCTCGACGCTTCCTGGACAACACTTCCCATATGTATCACATCCAGATATCTTCGCAAATCATGTGGTACAAACAACCCGCAAATACCTGTGACCGGCGTGCAGAGTTGTTCGTATTGGTTCAAAATTAGCCGCATTGGGGGAATTCAGAAATGGTGATGAATGACGACGTCAACATGGTATATCGCCTCAACACAGGATGTATTAATGTCACGAATCAGACTTATTGGGTTGTTCGTCAACACTGCCTCATCTTTCGGCGTACAGCCGAGAAACGAGGACTGAGATACAGAGATAGTTATCCATAGTATCTAGATATGCAACACGTTGAAGGCTTTTGGTTGCTTTAGTGAAGACTAGCTCAATTCACGTCTGCCAATATGAAAATTGTTATTCCGCAAACGCAGATGAATACCAAAGAACATGGCTTAGTGAAGTTCCAGTTGGATCAAGCGCACGCTCAAATACTTCGCTAATCAACCTGCTGGCACATAGTCTACCAAGGGCTGTGAATTCTAGCCTAGTCTGGGATCACTCGAAGGATTTCATGCTCAAGGCAACAAAAACGTCCGTTGGGGGTATGAAGCGCAATTGTTGCCAATCCCAGTCAGCCCGGCAGCTTATTACCTGACACCCAGGTGCATGCTTCTTTCCAGAAGTGTTCTAATCCTTCACCTTGACGATAACGAAACGGCAAGAGACTCTCTGAAATCTCCTGAACTTGTTTCCAAGATTGTTCCTCGAGCGGTATTGGACTATGCCTGAGTTGCTCCGCAAACCACCATCGGTTCGACTTCTCGCGGGATGTGAATCCTCCGATAATTGCTGTCCAAAGAAGAACTCGTGGATATAGATCCCAGTAACCGAGTCGATCGCAATCATCCATGGCAAGCAAGAGAGCTCGAGAACTGTTTTCATGATAGAGACAAAGCTGTCCCATTGGCTCAATAGACTCGGCAATGAATACTTGAACTGCAAGTCTGCACAACTTGAACAAACAGTCACCAGAGTCATCCACGCTCATGGCCTCGTTCTGAATTGCTCGTCTAGTCAGAACCCAACGCACTATGTCAATTCCTGCTTCTGGGTTATTGATCATCAGGTCATACGTTGCAAAGAGTGCTCGAGCTTTTGAAACCACATCCGACAGAGCCCTTACAGGCTTGGTGTTTGGTAGAAAGTCAAAAACATTCTCGATTGCGGGGTACTTTTTGATGGTCATTGCATCCCAGTAGCCACGAAAAGAGTGTAGTGACTTATTGGTGGGGACTAGAGGAGCAAACTGGGGCTTTCTAAGGTTGCACATGGCATCGTGTGTGTCAATGCTGGAGAATTAGCACGTTTGTATCTGGTGGTTGGGAAACGTCATACCCCATAATAAGTTCTGCCAGGTTGTGAAGCTTAAACGTCTTAATACCTCCCCTCTGCTTGGTCAACTGGATGAGAGCTTTCGCATGCGCAGGTTCCCAGCCTCCATTGGTGTAGAACTCATTGTCCCTGTACATTGGGTCTGTTGATCGCGCTAGTCTTATTGGGAGATCCGTTGAACCGACCACGGCCAGCACAACCATGGCGAGAAGCATTGCGTCCGATACAAATGCACCAGGCTGGCTCACTGCCAAGCGAAGGTTCGCTATCGAGTCGCGATAAGATGTGATGCGGAGTTGTCGAAGTGATTGTTCTTGACAGCCGAGAAAGAGCTGATAGCTTGCGCCAGCATACAACATCGTATGCAGAAGACAGTTGTCGCCCATAGCTAAGGTCATCGTCTGTGATAGCCATGTGGTAACGGCCGACTTGTGGGTGGAAAAGGCAAAGGCAGGCCACTGATGAATTATTGCTGAGTATAAAATTAGCTATACAATCCATCTGAGGAGTGGCCCGTGCAGCGTTTACCAAATTGCAAAACCCCCTGATTTTGAGCAGGAATCGTCTCGTCGGATAAAGTATTGAAGGGATCTACGCATCCAGCAAACTGTTTCTCCGGATGAAAAGCTTTCTGCAAGCCGAAAATTGATGTTCTACTTAGAGCACCAACATTTCCGCCAGCGGCAGGCTTTTTAGTGAGGTCTGATAGTCCAAGTTAGTTGCCTGCAGTCACGTCAAGACAAATTTTCCCGAACCTTCCAGTTGGCCCTTAGCTTTTTTAGATCTCCTTTGCCGATGATTGAAGGTTGCAGCGTGTTGAAACCGCCGCACGTCCTTCCGTGCCTGTTGCCCAGGCTTCCAGAGGAGGAAAGTGATTTCAATGGGCTGTTCGACCTCTTGTGCCATGTGCAAAAGTACGGGATCTGTTCAAAAAAGGGAATTGAGAAGGTCGTGTATGCAAAGAAATGGAGGGACAAGGCCCGGAAGAAAGAGCTTAACATTGTGCCAACTCGTTGGGACCAGCGTCGAGCTGAGTTTCTGACCAGTGGTGGGCAGCTAGGCGCTGAAAAATGGCCCGATGGAACAGCTGTGTGCTGTATCAAATGGGTGATTTAAGAGGCCTAGAATGACCTAGATCTCTTTCAGCTGAAAGCTTGTACCAACGCCGGGCGAGCCACTAAATAATGTGGTTGGCTAGTGAAGCTTTGACTATCTTGGCAGCTGATAAGTTTGAATAGCATTGTGTTTGGATTTCAATTCCCCATTGCTCGGACCATCCCCACGGACAGGCAAGTTGAACGGGAACTCATGTTCGTCCCCTGGGTCAATGCGGAGCGCATGGGGCCAGTCTCACGGACGCCGGCAACGTGTGCAATAGTTGCTACCTAAGTACTGCTCAATGACTCCCAAGTTCGCGCTTGGCAGGACATGCCATCCGAACCAGATATCTTTCAAGGTAGATACCTTGATTAAGCGATGAGTGGACTACTGGATAGCAGATCCGAGTCTCGTAGGTTTCAGAAGACGATGAATATTCAAGCTCGAACCACTCCCTTCAAGACCTCGCTCATAGTGGTGGGCGCATCACGGCCTACTGCACCGCAAGATAGATTCCTATCATAAGGCAAACGGTGTCATCTCGAAGAACTAACGAATGATCCCCACTTGATTAAGTCTTTCAATTATTGGAAATATTTTGTGTCTGGACAGAGTCACATTGAAACCCTGGGAATGCAGCAGATGTGTGAGCAAAAGAAAACAATGCCTGAGGGGTATCATGTCAGGTGAAAGGAGTATCAATGGCTTGCGAACATGCAGCTTATAAACTCACGTTTGAGCCGACATCGAGTCTACACCAGGCAATCTTCTACTCACCACTTCCACCAATACCATTCTGCAATGACAAGCGGCACCATGTTTTCCCTACACTCACTACTCATTCTACTTTCGTTTTCCGCAACGAAAGTACTGTCATGCTCTCGTGTGACTTATCATGCGGGAGTCGACGATCGGATCACCGCCGGCAGGTCTATGGACTTCGTGGCATCGACAAATTCTAGCATGTACATCTTTCCGGCTGGCTTACAACGCAACGGGTCCATTGGGGAGAACTCTAAGTCGTGGACTTCTAAATATGGTTCCATGGTGACGACCATGTACGACATGGTCAGCATTGACGGGATGAACTCGGAAGGTTTGACTGGGAGTCTTCTGTACCTGGGCAATAGCGACTATGGCGCTCGCAACACTTCACGACCCGGACTCCCCATCGGATTTTGGCTGCAATACTTCCTGGATTTATATCCCAATGTGGCAGCAGCTGCGGAAGCCTTACAAAAAGAAAACCTACAAGTCGTTACCAAGGCTCTAGTCCCTGGGGTTTCATCAACAGCTCACCTCGCGCTTTCAGACAAGTCCGGTGATAACATGATAGTCGAATACCTTGATGGAAAGATGGTCATTCACCACGGACAACAGTACCCAGTCATGACTAATGATCCGTCATTTGATGATCAATTGACGTTGAATACGTACTGGGGCCCTATATCGAACGTATCTCTACCAGGAACGGGTTCCCCTGCCGGTGAGTTTTGGCTAGCTTACGCTCAGAAATCACCCGAAATAGTCGAAAGACATGCTAATGACTATCTGATCATAGATCGTTTCGTTCGACTATCATACTATAACTCCTTGGCGCCCGAGTCAAAGGATCTCATGACTTCAGTTGCAACCACTGCGGCTATGATACGGGCCGTCAGTGTTCCGTTTGTCCCTGAAAGCCAAATCAACACGGGACTCGACATCTGGCCAACATTGTGGAGAGTCTACCAGGATTCCAAAGACATGGTTTACTTCTATGAGAGTTCCATGGTACCAATTTCCATTTACATGAAATTTTCGGACTATGACCTCTCGTCCAGTGGCAAGATCATGCGATTGGGATTGGCAGAGGAGTCGTGGGAAGATCTGTATGGTGACATGAACGGAAAATTCACAAATGCCACTGCATTCATTCCTTTAGGAGCAGGGGGCTGAGTACTCTTTTCCACGAGTTAGTGAAGACCGATCCGTGACTTTGTATCACAACTGAAGAGTTGGTGAATATATCAATGTTAGGAACAAAATTCTGAAATAAGGCATCGCGAAACAGTCCGTCCATAAATTTTAATCTTTGCCCGCTCGGTATAAAACAATGTTCCTGGGGCCATTAATCCCCAACGTCTAAATCGAACGACACTCCGAAAGCTCTTGTTCATTGTTGTGGAACTTCACCACCCGTTGTACCTTATTGCCTTTCCCCATCCCGGTGACGGTCATGCTTCAGGGCATTCTTTCCCCAACTGCAGATAATTCCAGCAAACTGATTGCATTGTTAGCATTTCAAGTTCGTTGCCATGAGAGAGACTTACTACTATCTCCCAGGTCATCACCAAATGAACTTTTCAAGACCTGTTCCCCAAAAGTTGTACCCTCACTAGGATGATACGCAACCGCCTGCTTGCCTATTGCAATCGCCATCATAGGTGGAATGGTATCGAGTTCTTTGAACTTAGGTTGATCTTGGTAAAGTTGTTGAAGCATGAGTTGGTGAATGTTATGAGCGGCATATTGTCCCATATGCATTGCAGTGCCGCAGCGCTTGATGCCGGACCAGCGAGCAATATCTCCGATCGCAAAATGATACCTTGCATTCGAAATCTCGGGAAGAAGGTTTAGCCTGACGCGTTAGCATGAATCAATGCAGACAGCCTGAAATCGCTTACGAAGGTGTCACTTGAACATATTGCTGGTCATCTAACGATGCCTGCGGCATGTATGCAGTCGAAGGGACACTCTTTGACATGGCATGAATAACGCATCCGCAGGTTATATGTGCCCCGCTGCTCAAAATAAGTTCCGAATATTGGGAGCCATCTTCATTCGTCAAGTTGAGAGTCTCCAGGACCCTTTCTCCCAAGATCAACTCAACACCAGTTTCCTCGAGGGCGAGGCGAGATCTCTCTTTGAAATCATTTGGCAACGGTTCTGAGGATAGTAGGTTCTCTCGAGAATGGATCAGCGTCACTCGCTGTGTTGGCATCACCAATTTTATTTCAGCGGCCATCTCGATGCCAACGGCCCCTGAAAATGGACATTAAGCAAGGAACACCAGGACAAGAAGAGGAATTACGAACCACCACCGACAACGACGACTCCATTCGCTGCCGCTTCAACCGACTTGATATGGCTCAAAGTTTCCCCAATATAATCAGCTTTGGTCAAGCTCTGCGGTACAACAGGCCAGGCTCTCCGCAATCCAGAAGCACCAACGAAAAAGTCGTATGGGACTTCTGTTGGTAATTTACTGTTGGCTTCTATGATAGTCGCCTTCTGGAGCTTGCTCTCAATTCTCTGAACACTGCCTTGGATTGTCTTGATGTTTTTCAATGCCGGAATCTCATCGAACCTTCGCCAAGCCTTTTTCGCAAAGTCACTGGATGCAAGGACTAATGGAGAAGAGATCAAATGGTCTGAATATCGGCCGAAGCTGTTAGTCGATCGAGGGATATGAGCAAGTTACCAAGTTGACTACTCACAGTATCCGTCACGTTCGTCAACAATCGTGATTTCGACACCAATTTTCCGAGGATCAGGTTCGCCCTCCACATTGTACTCGAACCGTGGAAATCGACCGGAACATAGATCCAGCAGATTCAAAGCCGTTCCCAAACCAGCATAGGAGCCACCCGCAATCAGCACCTTGATCGGCCGAGCCTGTAGCGCGAAATTGGAGGCCACCATGTTGATGATAATCGGGAACACCACTGAGGGTCGGAGACTTGGGGAGCAGGTTATCCATTTTGAGGATTCCCGTTTGAAGTGATTATATTCAAAACACTGTGACAATGATATCTAACAAGACAATATGTTGAGAAATGATTCGCCGATGTCGGGACGGGGGATGATAGCCTGGGCGTTGATCCAATCTTATCAGATGTAACCCATTTTCAGGCTCCAGCGGCAGGCAGAGAAGTCTTAAATTATGGAGAAGTCATCCAGTAAACCACATGCCAACTATTCGTGAAGTCCAGGGTAGTGAAAATGACTTTCGCGGCTTTGCTGGATTTAACGAAGAACTAATCCCTAGCCTTCCGTGAGTTGCTGTGGGGAGTATTGTGCTATCTACGCTATCGGTGATGGTCTCTCGGCCCGCCTCGCCGCCAGTCTTCAAGCATCACGAATTCCACGCTCTGCGACCCCTTTTCAAGTTGTGTCTGGTGTTCAAGATTAATTTTCACCACCAGAGTATATTATTGCTAACTCTATTCCAAAACAGGAGCGTTTTTTGCTCTGTCAACTGTGGCTTCCTTCATGAATGGGCTGCGAGCTCGAATGCGCCGACCAAACAAGATGATTACCACAGGTGCAAACGAAAGGACAAGTGCTAAAAATCCAAGAAGAGTGCTGCCCCATTGAAACCCGAGATTTGTATACATGCTCTGTGCCGCGAGTGGAAGAAACGCTGCAAATATGTTTTCGCCCAGCACGATCGCGGCAACCGCGCTTCCCGCGTATTTGCTGTATGCATCAACAACATAATCGGCAATGGCGATCACCACCACGTTTGTTCCAAACCCAACCATGGCAAGGCCAATTGCGGGGGCTATCCACGGAAGGGACTCGTACGATGTCCATCCATACACAAACATACCTCCGGTCACTCCCACAAAACTCCCGACCAGGCTCATGTAGAGACGTGCTTCTGGTATAGGAGATCCCGGAATCTCCTGATTTCTTGATCCAGACGCAAAATATAGCTTTGCGGATATCAAAGCACCGACCCAGCCAATGCACTCGCCGATGACCACAGCGGCTTGAACGTAGCCCGCCTGAGATGCGTTCCAGCCATAAAGTCCAGCAAATACCTGCTCAACTGACTGCGTGAACAAGTAAACCGTACCGACCATGAATGCTGACCAGATTGTGAAGACAAAAACCACAGGCTCGGTGACCAGCATATAGATAGGTCGACGTATGCTATCGCTAAGCTTTTTCAGGAGAGGCTTTTCCTGCTGCCGTTCTAGCGTACGATGCTCCGTGTGTGTCTTCGATTTGTTCTTTGTGCGCCTTTGGAGAACGACAGAGCCTCTTGTCTCCACAAAGAAGAAAAAGTAAACAGGAGCGAGACCGCCATACCAAATCAGCTGCATGTATGAAATCCACCGCCAACCCAAGGATTGGAAGATGATGCCCCCAATAACCGGTCCCATGCTACTACCAGTGAGGTAAGCAGTCACATAGAACGCCATTGGGATCGTACGTCCACGTTCGTCTTCCCAAATATTTCCAATGACGCTAGCTGAGGTATTCGCTAAAATCGAAACGCAGCCACCAGAAAAAAATCGAGAAACGATCAAAGTCGCGAAATTTTGTGCCACAGCCTGTGGAATCACAAAGCATATGAAGACTCCATAGGTCAGCAAGAATCCCGCTCGAATACCGAAGTCTTCCATAAGTGGTAAAACGACTAGGGAGCAGACTGCACCTCCGAGAGCCCACGAAGTAACGGGCCAATAAGAGTTGGGAAAACGCTCATCGCTGACACCAAACTCTTCATTGATCGCTTCATGGGCCACGGTAATGATGGTTCCGTTCAAGAGCGTAGTGAAAGTTGCTAGAATGGCAATTGCAGTAATTATCCATTTCTTCCTCGATGGCCAATTGTATGGGTTGTCAGGATCTTCTGAGCCATACCAGTCCAAGGAATCGGTGTTTGAGGCGTCCCTTCGCAGAGTTACGTCACGGCTGGTTTGAACTCGAGGGGCGGAAATGCGGGAGAACTCCCTATCGAGCTGGGACGGAGCATTTGTCAACTCATATGGCGATACTGGCATTAGCGCGTTGTTGGCTTGAGCGCTGGAGGGATTTTGGTGAAGCGTGTCTTAACAGTCCAATCTATCGGATAGAAAAGAAAAAGAAGACATCATGTATCCATGGGCTCATCAAGAAGAAAAGCTTTGTGCAAATCTTCATCGTTACCTAAGCATTTTTTTTCGGATCTGAGCGAACTGTTACCTAATTGCTCCGCTGCCATGCCTGTAAACCGGCTGAGGTCGCCACTAGAAAGCAAATTGCGACATGCGGATATTCTACGCCGGAAAGTGGTATTGAACAATAAAAATCCTGCCCTCTCGTCAGAATTTATGTAGCAAGCCGGCTAAAGAGACAACAACATGCTGCTTTTACAAGTCTGACAATTTTTGGATAAATTTCAGACATCGAGGAGTACCATAAAAGTTTTGCTTGGCCTCCAAGCAAATATGTCGGTCAGCCGGGGCTGTAGGACGAGTGCTCAACAGGCACGAATAATGTCAGCGCTCCCAAATGAAGTTACAAACCATCTCACAGTGGAAGGTCTGCTTTCACGTCATACCACTTTCCTTGTTGGTCTGACTACTTAGCTCATGATGTTAGATCAAGCTGGCCGAAGCTTGGCCCAGAAATCTTCAATTAACAATGTGACTTCGGGGACTTTTTGGCGCACAACCTCGTGGCCAACATTCCGGACGACACTGATGTTCCTGAACCCAAGCTCCTCGAGTTCTTCCTTGGTGCATACGTCATCTGACTCACCAAGTACCACCAGAAATGGGATTCCACTGCCTGCTGCCCTCTCGAAAGCAGCGTTTTGATCCATTACACCACCGTCCCTGAAGATTGCAACGACGGATGCGATGTGTCCAGGGTGGGCCTTTTTCTGCCATGCCTTCACTGCTTCGGCAACCACTTCGCCACGTTCGACTCTCTCTTTCCAATCAGCTGGAACTAACAACTCGCCGCCCTGGAGAAAATTCAAGATCCATTTCCGCGCTGCAGCTTCATCGTCGCCACGTAGATGGGCATGCTCCTCGGTTGTAAATGCAGATGATGGAATGATACCGGCAGGGGCAATCAGAGTGAAACTTTGTACTCTTGATGGTCGCGAGACAACGTATCCGACCGTGAGAGCGCCTCCAAATGAATAGCCCACAAGATGGGCGGAGGGCCATTCCAATCTGTCCAACAGGAAATCTAGTAAGTTATGGAACAGACTTGGCTCATGCGGTACAACAGGAGTATCGCTCAATCCATGGCCCCAGAGATCCACCAGCACGAAATGGGTCGCGGGAAATGATGCTTGCAATGCTCGCGCAAGTGGAAGGATCCCTAGAGCCGGAGTTTGTACGCCATGAATGAAAAGCACGCGCTCGGGCGTAGACGAGCCATCTTGTTGCGAAAGTGGTGACAAAGGTACTAAATCGTAGTATACTGCTTTTCCGTCGCTCGTGTGTAGATAAGTCGCTGGAGGGAGTAGTTTTCCGAAAGTCTCGGTGAAAGCTTCCTCAGTAGGGCCCGGGATTGGTGAAGATGGTGACTCCGATAGTGCACCAGGGCGTGGAAGAACAGTTTCCTCAGTGAGTGAAGCCATTCTTCATCAGGATTGATATGTCGAAGAAGACCCTTGGTGCAGGGGAACATTGAGAAGGCTACGGGATTGGGCTCATGATAGTCAACGAAGCCTCTGAAACTCAATTAATAAGCAGCGCCCTTCGTCAACCCTCACCCTGACACCAATCGATTGTCCTCATGTTACCAACCCACATTACGATATGTATCTATCTCGCTGTCTCATGAAGCTCATTACTTTAAGCATTCGAATAGGAATTAAGACAAAGATATAGTGCCAAAAGCGTATCTCATTCCCGCAATAGGAGCCAACTAGTAGCCACTCCCGGTTCTCATGAACAAATTGGATGGGGAAATGCGGTTGGCAAATTCCTCGTCCAATTGATATTCAATCTCAGGACCATCCGCGCTGAAACCTAGCTTTTGATAGACATGCCTTCCCCTGACAGATCCCTCCGTGATGGCCTCGAGATCTCCACGTCGTTTTGCTTCTCCCAAACCCCACTGAACCAGCTTAGAAGCGATCCCACGGCGTTGGTAACTAGGATGCACCGCACAAATGTCAAGTGCCATAACGTACGGCGGGCTTTTATTGGCCCGCTCAAGCATATATGCCCGGCGCTGGCTTTGTAAAGAATTTAGCATCTGAGAAGCGTATCGTCGTTCCCTCTCGTCATCAGGATGGTGCATTTCAAAATCACTGGGCTTCCATTCCTTTGGCTTCTGTCCTTGTCCGGGCACCATGGAAATTTGTGACCATATTGCAAACCCCACTATCCGCCTGGATGCTGGGTTTTGGTCATCTGGTATGGTGGCCTTGAGATGCAGTGTGTTGCTGTCGGATTTGCGCCAGTGATCAATCATCCTTTCTGCGTTTTTACGAGCACCTTCAGGTGTATCCCAACCCGGGTTGGTACTGATCCATAGATTGTCGTCTGCCTGTCGACCAAATGCCTCTGCAAGGCATTCAAAGCAAGTTTGGAAGTCCTCAGGATCTTTGACCTGCTCCACGAGGACTTCTTGGTCCAGTCCGCCCATCACTATGGTGTTTGATATGTCTTCTCTGGGGCGCGATTATCAGTAATGAAGTTTTGCTTGCGGCCAACATTTACCAATCTCTGATCGAAAGATTCACAATATTATTTGTGGCGATTATGCTAACCCGGTAAAACATCGGCTCTTACATTATTTATCTACCTCCAAGAATTCTGCTCTTTGAACCTTTTACCTTTTACTTCCATCCAAGCACGTCGCAATGTAACGCCACAAACCAAGCACCATCGTGCTCAGCCCATTCCGCCACGGCTTTCAAGGTCTGCTCAATCTCCTCATTAGTGATGTCGGCATCTAGCCAGCTTTGGTGAAAAGCATCACCAGGCTGCAACTGGCTGGTTCCCCGCAGAGCCAACCATTTTCGAGCTTCGGGTGTCGAATAAACAGTCGTTCCAGCGCTGACATGGATTCCCCCAATCTCCAGGTCGAAACCGGCCTTGCGAAATAGCCCAGGCATGCTGTTCCCAACCGAATCTACAGCAGGCACCACACCTTTGTAAACAGCTCTTTCGAAATTCCGCACCCATAGCCGGTCGAGATCAAAGCTCCGTGGATAAAAGTGCTGCTCCGCTCCTGTACGCGTTGCCAAAATACCTCCTGGCTTCAGAACTCGTCGCATCTCAGTCAATGCTTGGACTGGCAGATCTGGGGACTCCACGAAATACCCTAGCACTTGACCACAGTATACAATGTCAAATGAGTTATCAGCATATGACAGGCCTGATAGGATGTCACCGGCCTCGAAACTTATTGAACCAGGTCCTGTGTTGAGAATCTCGGCTTCCGCCGCCATGCTTTTGGCCTTCTCCAACACTTCTGCTGAGATATCTATACCAACAGTCGTGCCTTCGCTCGCATACTTGACGAACCCCAAGGAAATAGTCCCTGGGCCGCATCCGACATCGAGAACCTTGTGATGCTTCTTGATATGTGGTAAAAGAAAGGCAGCGTCTGTCTCCGCTGTGCGTAGCAGATGTGACGACAACGTCTGTTGAGAGTACCCCTGGGTGTAATTACCCGGGTGATTTCCTGGCGCCATATCTACGGTTTGGTGCTTCAGAGCGACTGATCTGACTATGAAAGCATCGTGCGGGGTGTTTTGTACAACAAGATAGGCAACAGCAAGAATTCAAGACCCACAAGTGAGTACTATCTCCAAGGCCTATCTCCGTTAATGCCAGTGATGTGCATCAGCTCTTTTCTAATCATAAAACATTCTAGCACAACACGAGTACCCAGCGTCCCGTATCTTTCAACTCAGTATACCGTATATCCCACGGGCGACACGTGGCTCGGCCCATGTCTGTTCTAGCTACAAAGCTTTGACCAAGCAATATGTCGAAGCTTAAATTTCATAGCTACGTTTGGCCTTTGGACACGTTCCAATATTTATGAAGTCTAACTACCCAAACTAGGTTCAAGCGACCTCTAGAGACCAATTTTGCGCAACTGAATTGGAGTGATCTACCTAGGTAGTTGGGGCAGCCTCATTTTTGATGGACCAATCTTCCGCCTACCCAGACACGATTAACATTCCTATCATCACCGTTCCATACCCACTTGTGGACTCTGTCGTGCCAGTTCTCCCAACCAAAGATGTCAACCGGTTCGGTCTCCCAGTTGCCCAGTTGAATCTCTTGTACATCCCATAGCATACCAGGAGCAAATCCACCCAGTCTTCCTTCCATGCCGGTGAGTTTTGCTCCGCCCATGGTTCCGAGGTACAAGACCTCAGTAACTGGTACACTGAGGCTTGCATTTTGACCCTCTTGGAAACTCAGCAGCCGGCTTACTAAGAATGCCTGCCTTGCTGTTTCCAGTACGCTGGCGGAGTATCCGCCTGCTGCATCTGTTCCAAGCCCAACTGTGACGCCGGCATCAATGAGCTTCCGCACATGACAGATCCCAGAACCAAGAGCTGAATTGCTGGCTGGGCAATGAGCAACTCCCGCACCTCGAGCGGCGACCAGGGCAATTTCTGCATCCGTCATATGGACGCCGTGTGCTAGGATGGTTCGATTGGTCAAGAGTCCATGGTCATCATAAACACCAACATAGGAGGACGATTCGGGATACATTTCCGCCACTAATTTGACTTCGCCAACATTCTCGTCCGCATGAGCCTGAATGCGGAGGCTCATGTTATTGGCCAATTCAGCCAACATCGTCATGGACTGATTTGTGACCGCGGGTGCAAAGCGAGGGGTGATGATGGGAGCAACCAGTTCCCCTGACGGGTCGATGTCTTGGATATGCTTGATCGTCGCAAGTGTCTTGTTGAGCGCATCTTCGGGTGATTCGTCCCGGTAATATTCCGGGTTGTACTCCTGGTTATCCATACAAGTGCGTCCGATGTAGGCACGTTGGCCTTTCTGGAGAGCAAGACTTGCAAGGAGATTTGTTGCTGGTACATCGACTGTCGCGTAATAGGCTGCACTGGTAGTGCCATACGAAAGCGTCTTGTCAATCACGTGTGCATACACAGCTTGAGCCCTGGCGAATGGATCTGGAGTGGTGGTTGAATTTGCGTACATTGGCGAGCTAGCATTACCAAGACTAGATTCCATGGGGAAGGTATATGCCTGCAGCCAGTCAAGCAATGTTCCAGCAAACAGTCCCAGATTGGGATATTGCGGAGCGTGGATGTGTCCATCTGTGACTGTCAGCACGTTTCTTCCCTCTCATCGGAATTCCAATCGAACCTATGAAGCCTGGGAAAAAGAATCCTTGATCATTGGAAGTGACAACTGTGGTTCCGTTGGCTGCCCCAAGGGCTGTGATAGCCGCGGCTGGACTACTCACATTCCAAGCGACAGCATTGATCACTCCTCTTCCGTCTGCACTAGAGACGAGTACTGCACCCTGTTGTATCAACAGTTCGTCTGGCGTGGGTGTTGAGATGAATCTTCCGAGAAAAATTTGCTCACCAGCATTGGCACGCGAGGTAAGTCTGTCAGGCGATGAATGATAGTTCGGTGGATGCGCAGAAGCTATTACGGCACATCCAAGACCAAGCACCAGGGTGAAAATTGAAACCATCTTGCTTTGATTGAGACTGCTTAGAATTGCAGCCTTAAAACTTAGGGGAGCGGCATCAGCAACAATTTATGTAGGTGGGGGGTCTTCAGAGATCCGACAACGTATTACATCTGAAGTTCTCTCCCACTGTCTCCCAAAATTTGTTTAAGCCTTCTTGGTACCGAAGATAGACTCCAAATCCCTAGTCTAGCGATATATCGAAGTTAAATTCCATGTTGGAGGAAACTTGTACCGTTGCGTTCATCTGCTCGAGACATCCTGCAGTCCGAGCTCTTCTCACCTCCCAACTGCGCCACGCAATCACCGTCCCTTGGTTTGCGGTCATCTGATCTCTCGCTGAGATTTTCTTATGGATTTCAGGAAGTGTGAGACACCGGGAAAATAATCGGCTGCGTTCATACGTGGTCTTGGGGTTACGAGGGTGGGAACTTTGGCTGGATTGCAACAATCGTTGACTTTTTTCCTCCTGCCTAAGGCTCGAAAGATGAAGACGATCTCCAAAGGAGGCTCTCGTCTCACAAACTATGTGGAACTATTCGAGGTAGATCAGCCAGCGTGTTTCTGCTGGGTCTTCTTGTGAATGTAGTGATACTCTGGTTTTTCATTTGTTATTTAGGTGATAGGGATGCGGCATTGCGAGTGGCAAGAGTAAGCGAGAGATAAAAGTATTCTCCACTACAACGAGGCTACCCGACACAGAAGATGTAGTCATTGTGGCGCGAGATATAGAAGCCCAGCTGTTCGTCAACTCAGAGGCCCAGTCTGCCGACTCAACCGTTTTGTGCTCGTATTCAAGCCCCAGCGCTGCGCCCAGGGCGCATTTCCTTGACTAACTGTCCAATCACATCATTCTCTCGGTATGCTGGGTGTATCTTTCTGCGTTTGCACAGGTTCAGTTCTCAATAGGCGTAGGCATACGCTTCTTGCCGTGGGGCATATCCGGGCCCTTGGCCCATAGCCTCTTGTCCATATGGATTCATTTCCCCCTGTTCAGATGAGATGGTACCGTCGGCATCATGTAGGTAGTCTTGGTCTTGGTCTTCCCAGCCTGATGCTTGATAATTTGCCTCCGCATCATTAAAGGTATCATCCTCCCCCGCATGAACGGGACCATTTCCCTGTCCGTCAAAAGTATCGTCTTCCTCTCCGTGGTAAGGGTCATTTTCCTCGTTGTTATAGTGATCATTTCCCTCTCCATTATAATGATCATTTTCCTCGCCAGTATAAGGGTCATTCTCTTCCCCGTAATAACCATCGTTCTCTCCGTCCTGGTAAGATAAATTATCCTCTCCGTAGTATGGCTCATCCCATTCAGCGTAGGTATCAGGTTGTGGGGCTTCAAATCCTTGCTCGTCTGTTGCGGGTCCTTCCTGCCACCTGGGCACAGTTGATGGCGTCCTCGAAGGATATCCTGGAGATTGTTGCATTGATGGTATTCCAACTCTAGGAGTTCCGACCGGCATAGAGTGGTCTTCCGGCCATTGAGCTGCTGCTGCAGCTTCCTCTGCCTTTTTAGCGGCGGCTGCATCTTCTTCTGCCTTCTTGGAGGCAGCTGCATCGTCTTCAGCTTTCTTAGCAGCTGCTGCATCTTCCTCGACCTTCTTAGCTGCTGTATCTTCTTCTGCCTTCTTAGCCGCTACTGCATCTTCCTCGGCTTTCTTCTTGTCCGCCTCCATCTGGATGGCCTGAGGAGTCTTGCTGAAAGTGACCTGCGCATTGTTAGGTTACACAACGCCAAATCCATGTCGTTCGCACTCACGGTTTTGTCCTGTTTGTCGAATGTCCCCACCATACACCAGTTCAGAAATCCACTAGAATTGATGAGTAAGTGAGGTGCATAAGCACAAGGATTATAACCATACCCGTCTCCCTTGAGGACGAATTTTCCCTCATCAAATATGTATACAACATAGGCCAATTTGGCTCCTCCCGGGGTATCGCACTCGACCGCTTTCTTTTCCACCCCAACCAAACCACTGGCGTCGTGCTCTGTGTAAACCACCATGATGTTCTTGCCCGGATTGTCAGTAGATAGCTGAGCAGCCGCTTCTGGGGTCCATTGATTCCGAAAGTCTTTCTCAGCCTCATTGTCAGCGAAAATACCAGCTATGAGTGTGCCAATCTGGATAGCCGCGTCGACAAATGTGAGAACCATTCCCGCCATTGTGGGGAATAGTCTGGTGTTTTCTAAGAAGGACCACTGGTGTGTCAACGCAAAGACAAATACCTATCTGAGCAGCACAGGGTACAGGCTAGCAGAAGCAGAGAAATTGAGACGGATTTGGCAAGAGATTGAGAGTTAAGAAGGTTCTAGTGGAAGTTATTGCAATAGTAATCGTTTCTTCAATGCCTCATGGTCCATGGACCGCGCACTATTTCGCTTTCTTTGGGAAGGATTGTAGGCCATAGCCACGGATGAAACACCTATATTCGGCTCAGAGGGGTGGCCAGAATAGGGCATGTGAGATGTATATAAAGATACATACACTCCACGAGCGAGGTTCTCCTTGGAGGATGCTTTTCGTTTTCGAGTTATTGACACTCTCGGCCCCATACTTCCAGCCATGGATTAATAGGCAACCCAGAGAGGAACGCCTTGCTGAGAACGACTAATAGCTGACAAGTCGTTGAAAAGTTTTGCTCGCCTATGCTATTCGTAGGATATTCATGGTAACGACACCCTTGCTCATCGCTCCAAGCTTCTAGCCTCAAACGTCGTACTCGACGGCAATGAAGCATGCTCAGTGATTTAAGAATACTTCGCACGCATGGGTGCTCGGGGTCGGGCTCCCCAGGTAACCCCCGCGGGCCGCCCAGCGGCCAAGATTCAAGAATAACCCACTGTACAATGTCTAAACATATGGTGACAAGGAACTCACAGAGCCACTGACGCTGAAAGAACATCGTATTGCAAGTCGACATGGATCTGACAAACCATTTCGGATATAGGTGCCCATTTTGACTTGACCACGGCGTTGGGCTGGTGAGAAATGAGGAAGGACGAGAGTGCCTGAGTGAGTGCCCGAGCCCCTTGAATTGACGGAACGATAGGCATGTTATGCGAGCCTTTGCACGTGATCTCACATGATCTCACGTGATACCGCAAGAAACTCTCCCGCCTCGGTCTCCAACTTTTCTCAATGTCTCAACGATTCCTCCCACACGATTTCAAGGCATGAGCACCAACATGCCTTCATAGGCTCTCTCCCAAAACGGCGACAACACGAACATTCCCCTTCTTCACTGATAGAGACACTTTAACCATTGGGTGCGAAAATGGAGAAACCAGTTCGCCCAAAAGCCACGGCCAAGCCTACGCCTTCATCCTTGGTCACTCAGACATACCTGCTTGCATACAATGCAGTGTGCTTCCTCCTCTGGTCGATCGTGACTCTGCGAGCCCTGGTCCTTATTCCGACCCTGGCGTCGCACGGAAAGCTCCATGGACTCATTGAAGCACTCTTTCCCCTTCTCAAATGGACTCAAACAATTGCACTTCTCGAGGTCGTCCATGCTGCCATCGGCATCGTTCGTGCCAGTCCCGTCACGACTGCGATGCAAGTCTCTTCACGTATCCTCGTCGTCTGGATCGTGCTGGAAAGATATCCACAGATCGTGTCCACTACCACTTCATGGGGGCAAGTCATCGCCGGGTCCAAGACTGGCCCAATCGCATTCTCCTGGATTTTGCTTGCTTGGGGAATCACAGAGGTCATCCGCTACGGGTTTTTTGTCTGGAAGACCACCATCAGCGAGAACATACCTTCATTCTTGACTTGGCTGCGCTACAACACCTTCTTTGTGCTCTACCCCATTGGCATCTCAAGCGAGTGTCTACTCATGTACTTGGCGTTGAAGCCTGCGGCAAAAGAAGGACAAAATGTTGATTTGCTACTCAAGATTGTTCTGTTCATCTACGTACCTGGCAGTTATATACTGTACACTCACATGATGGCTCAGAGGCGGAAAGTACTCAAAGGAAAAAGCAAGTCGGCTTGAAAATTTAATATGCTTTCCCAATTTTCGACAACCGATCACTACATCAATACTTTGGCAGCCCCTCCGTTCCAGATAGTATGGCTTCTGCCAAGGCGATGCTCACAAATCAGGACATATCCTAACTCATGCACCGAATGCGTTATCCTCATACCAGGTAGACCTGCACATCACGGAGAAAGATGTCCCGCAGTTTGGCAGTGGTTGGCCCGTTCAGCAGGCAGAGTGCCATCTTCGCAGCCCTCAACATGGCCATCATCGTGAACAACTGCTCCTCTTCCGTTAACAACGCCTTCTCGAGTGTGTGGGCTATGAGTCCAGCCAATTCCTTGACAATTTGGTGTCCTCCCTCTGCCGCTGTCCGGTCAAGGCTGCTGAACTCCCTCAAATTCAAAGTCAGTCATCAATTTCTGGATAAGCATCGGCATGCTTTGCAACAGATTGTTTCGACCATCATAGATTTCGGGTTGCCGACCACAGAAAGAGAGCCAAGAATCCAAGGCCATGAGTTCGGCCAGGTTCTCAACCACCAGAGCATCCGAACCCTGGTAACTAGAGGGGTCGATCTGTCGGTGGTAGGATCCGAGTAGCTGGATGACCGGCATTGGCGAGCTGTAACTTTCAAACTTGACGAGATCATACCCTCCTGGGATTATGACCCCACCCATCGCGTTGATTGCGTAGCTTGGATGCGTAGCCTGGCCTCGACGTAGCCAATGTTCACACCATGGCAGAGCATCGACGTAGGCCAGAGTGGAGTGGTCGGTATAATATTCCAGGGCCTCTAGCATAGTCACAATTGTACCCAAGCATGTTTCTCGTGAAAAATAGTCATGCCACGGGTTCGCAAAGTATCCCGGAAGAACATCGATTTGACAGATCCACAGCCATTTGATTGCACCATCTCCTACCCTCGCTTTTATCATACTTGGTTGCTGCACGTCCGATCCATCAAGTTGGGAAATCCCATGCCGCCGGAACGGGTGAGATTTAAAGCTAACATCGCCGGTGACACCAATGCTGAATTTGTCCGAGGAATCGCTTGCAGAACTAGACTCTCTTGAAGAAGATGATTGAGAACGAGTAGAAGCGCGGCGACGCGGAGGCAGTCCATTCGTCTTCAGTCGCTCCTCCCACTGCGCCGCTAGGGCCTGTCGAGGCGACATTGACCTGTTCTGCCCACCCGGAGAATCGTCAGTTCGTAAGGCGACACCTGAGGCTATGCTGGATTTCTTGGGTTGGAACGAGGTACTTCGACCACGGTGAACCTCCTCTGTCTCTGAAATTCCATCTGGTGAGTGGGATATCCTCGGCTCTCCGCCAGAGCCATAGACAGACTGACTGGACCAATTAATGCTTGATGACGCATCCTCTGTGCTGGGATTTGCTGAAAGAATTTGGTCTGGGTTGTCAGTCCCCGCACTGGACCATGACTAGGAGGATACAAGACTAACCTGGAATGCTTTTTGCGGGTTCATCATCTGGACGATTGGATGTGCTTGCTTTCGTACTTTTCACTTCTTGTGTCTGCAGGGATTCAATCCACTCACGTTCACGGCCCTCTACAGCTAAGGGTCAGTGTTTGTTCAGGACCCTGGGGAGAGTCTTTGGAATATGTAGATTGGAGACCGGGAGACCTACCTCGAATCTCTTGCGTGCGTCTCGCCAAGTCCACAATTTCCTGCCTTGACAGAACTCTCAACACAACCACGTGGTGGTCCGTTTCTTCAAAACGCTCGCCTGCTTGTCTCAATGCCTCTGGATTGACGAGCCCTCGACGGATCTTTGTCCAGCGAGCGTGAGCTGGTATTCCTTCGGAAAGTCCAGCTTTGACCCGAGGGGCAACTCCTTCTCTTACTGGTTTCGGGTCCTCGGGAAACCGTTCTCGAGGCGGTCGCAGAATGCTTCGGGGGGCTTCTGCGATGATAGTAGATGGACCGCGTGTCGATGGTTCTTCGCTCTTCTCGGGCATTTCTTGCAAAGGTTCAACGGTGATAACAGGATCACTTTGTGGCAATGGCCCTCCCACGGGTTTATGGTTAGTAGGCACGGGCCCGAGAGCGTCCAATTGTGGAGACATATCAATATCTTGCTCACCTTCTTGTCGGCCGCTGTCGTCGGCAGGTGCGGGCGCCTCGTCCCTTTCAGTGTAGTGTACTCGCTTCCGTCGGCTGGGCTCCACTTTTGACTGGGCAGTCGTTTCTGGGTCGGGCTTGTGGGGAGGGTCATCAACAGGTTCGACTGAGTACGCAGCGGAAGCATTTCTCCCGTGGATCTGGCCGATTTCGATAGGCTCACGACCGTAACTGTAATTTATGTGGTTGTCTCTTGAAACGGGGTGCAGAGAGGAGACCTTGGGAGGAGGGCTTTCGCGATGATCTTGTTGTTGTGACAGCACTTCTCCATCCACGGTACGACCGTGCTTTCGCTTTGAGTTCTTTGTGGAGCTCTGTATGCTGCGTCTTGAGTTGTGACTCTCGCGCGAGAACGAACGTACGTCTGAGGGAGAGACTCTACGCCTTCGGTCGCTTGCAGCGATACTTGATTGGCGTGAAGCGGAGTAGTAGCTCTCAATCTCCCACTCGGTCTCGGTGTCCCTTTCTTGCCTCATTTGCTGCCGACTATTAAGCACCTCTCGCCACTTGTCGACCAGAGATGAAGATCTCTCACGCCTTGAGTGAACCAATGAGGCCTGCCAGTCTTGCTGCACGTCTTCTGTGGGTGATGCCTCCTCTGCTGATAATGGCCTCCAGGTCAGGAATAGATTTCTGCCTTGCGGTATGGTTTGCTCGGCTTGCTGCTTTTCCTTGATGTACTGCTGCAGAATCCCGCCATCCAACATTCTCCGTTGCCCAGAGGCTGGTGGAAACCAATTTCCATTGACGTTCGTAGAAGCGCGAAAGGGTGCTGCATTTACACCCTGGAAATCACCATTTACTGATTCATCATGCGTGCTTATTCTTGCAGTAGCGGGATGTACAACCCCACCGTAGCCTTCAATGTCCGTAGCATGTTCACTTGGACTTTGCTGAGTATTGCCCATGCGGGAGTCTATTAATCTTCTGGAGAGGAGAGTACGGAGATGCCGTTTCCATGGGAGTATCGACTTCCTTTGCCTCGTTCTGCTATGATTATCTGCATTGGCATTCCCCGGGGAAAGATTTGGATGAAGAGTGTCGTGCTGTGTGCTCAACTGACCTCGCACCACTTGCTCAGGAGACCTTTCACGATTCGGAGAATCCCGAGAATTGGTTGTACTTTGAGACTGGTTCATTACGTTTCCATTTCTGATGTGGTACGAAGTAGTCAGGGCGGAGGTTCCACTGACCGATTGCGCTCGGTTTGGCGAGTGAGCAGTCGCACGGCGCCGCAGGATCCTGGTAGGGGAAGTCGACCTCAATCGAAAGCTTCGCACAGGCGAGCGAGAGGCGGGTTGCTTCAAAGGGAGTGCCTTGACCATGGAACGACCACGGGATGTTGCGACCCAACTGTGGCCCTCATACAATTCATATATCTTTCTGTCCCGTGCGTCATATCTCCGGCCAGCAATGGTGACAATATCCCACATTCTCGCCATCCATCCAGGTTCGATGGACCCAGCTCGAATTTGGATACCCAAAGGTCGATGGGCATTCCTTGGACTGAAGTGCATGATGGACCCCAACATCGGATGCGACGAACTAGTGATTGTGCCAGCTGCACCGTCCATGGCGACGAACTTTCCTTGGAACGAGGCATCGGTGCATTTCATTCCTGCCATCAAAGCGATAACTACAATATCTCGCATGGAAACCTGCATGGGCACGACAGGAAGATCTGACGGGCATCTGTCTGCATCACAGTGTTGCAAGTCGTAGAAGAGGTCATCCGTACAAGCATGTTGCGCCACGCGACACAGAGATACCCAGCAGGCTTCTCCAGCAACAGCAGAATGCGCAAGCCTGGTTCTCTTCCCAGAGGTATTTTCCGGCAGGTAGTTTGTTTGAGTAGCGTTAGGATCAGCCGTGTGGCGTAGATCTGGAAGTGGCAGCAACCCACGCTCCCAGTTGTCATGGTGTGGAAGGCTTGCCTTCCATAGACTTGGGCGGAGGTAGACCTCTGGTACAGAGTAAATGACACGGAAACGAAATTGCGCGTACTGCCAAACTCGACGACCTCGGCCGGGCATCTTCCCATAGACAACGCTATCACACATGCGGATGAGCAGGCCAGTGTTGAGGTACTGTTGGAGAACCTGTGCAGTTGCGATTGTCATGGCCAAGACTGACACCACCAAGGCTGCCACCGCAGCGGCAGTGGCAGCATCCATGACTGCAAAGCAGAGCAGGGAAGTTATCTCTTGTTATAGATTATTCAATATTGCTCCGATGGTACCGCACCCTTGAAGGTCAACCTTGATACTCTCGAAAAACATAGGCTCACTCGCCAGCTCAGCTTGGGAGCTTGGGGGTCAACCCAAAGCGTACATACTGGGACAGCGAACAACGAAAAGGCTCAGTTACTCTGCAAGGCGCCCAAAGGCTAAAATTGCAGTCGTGAGGCTGATGAACACAAACTAATGCAGATAGGCGTCATCGCCCCCACGGCGAGACTGACCTGTCCTGACGATATATCTATCCTCTTTGAGCATCGTCTGTACAGACTGACTGGTCGCGAACAATAGAGGCCATGAGGGAGTATTTTCCACTCTCCAGAGGTTTTATCCGCACTACCTCGTCTGTTGACGACCACGGGGAAGACGGGATGCCTGCCAGTAGACAACCCAGTACCTAGGTAGGTAGCTAATAGTAGCAATCCATGATATGCTACGGTGGAGTGTTGATCATGCCGCACCGTAGCTACGGCGGACCAAATTTACCTTGAGCTGCCACTTTTTCGGCTGGTCGAGCATCCGAAAGATGATCTCGATCCCCCACACTGCGAGCCACAAGCCAATTCCCATCCTACCCATGCCATGCCATGCCGTACGCATTTTTCTGCCTGATATATCTACCTGGGGAGTCTTGGTCAAGTCCAGCCATCACTTGAGCTGCTACTCCCCAGGAACTCGAGCGCCCTCGTCCTCATCAACCCGGAGACCACTCTCGCACCCAGACACAGACTGGCAGAAATATCGGTCCTCGCCCTGGTTACTCCTCTTCACAAATGACACAATTACCGTGCTCCCTCCAGTCACAGTCAATGTCGCGACAGCATGACCTTTCGAGGCAGCCATCTCTATGTCAATGGACCTGAGATCCAAGGCGTTTTTGGCGTAACCAGTCTACCGCTGACTACCGTCGCCCAAATCATCTCATATGTAAGGCGTTCCACGTCTCTGCCTCCGCACTGTTCAAGTCCGACATTGACTCTGCCCAAAAGCTCGATGGCGATGTCGCATCACTCGCCCGACTATGTCGCACTTCGCGTTCATTGTACTACATGACCGTTCCTCACCTCTGGCGCTCCGTGACCCTGACGTCCTATACCTCTATCCGCTACAAAGATGATGTCCCCGAAGGATTTGGCAGCGCAAGCCCGTTTAGCATGGGCCTCAATGCCCTCGTGACACGCAACGTCTCGAATTTGGTCAGGTCGCTACGACTCATGGGCGACTTTGGAGGTTCCGATCAACAGGAGAACTCCAAAGCGGGCAGAATTTCGGAATATGGCATGATTTTGAACATCGCAGTCAGTGCTGCCCTCGAAAAGTGTACCCAGGTGGAGGATTTCAGGTGTGCTTCCCCCAGGCTCAACGTGCAATGTTGCCAAAAGTTGGTGTCCATATGAGGCTAATGGTCAACAGATGGAATCTGGACGCCCGTATACAACCAAATGTGTACTCTAGCCTGGCACGCCTTTCCAACCTACAATCCCTATGGTTGGAGTTTCCGCGAACCCGGACGCCGCACCCGATCTCGGATCTACCACCTCTGAAGAACCTACGATCATTTACCATGACAAATTATGACCCTCTTTGTCATCCCGATGATATTTCGACCTTGTTGCTTCACGGCGACAAGTTGAGCAATGTCCAAATGCATTTCTCCCCCAGGATGAGAGATCAAGGGGAACCGTCGGTCATCTTTCCTCACTTCTTTCGGAGGCTTGTCATGGCCAAGAAACAGTTGAAGATAGCTCGATTAGGTGTGTATAATCTGCTTGCGTCCATGGACGCTGCAGTATGTATGAGTGTGCTCGACACTACTTACTGCGAAGATTTCACCGCCATCAACTCCTTCGGGTTCGATGAAGATGCCTTTACCGCGCCTAGCAATGCCACTTATTTTATTGATAGAACCTGGTTGGTTCCGTTTGAGCAGATAGACAAACCCAAGCCTAAGACCTTAAGGGTAGATCAACTCCACAAACGACACGCTCTCGAGCTCCAACGCGCCGCAGGATTGGAACATTTGTACCTAGTCAATGCTAGGCACAAACCAGAGGGTGTCAATGGCTATTCTCAATCCCATTCGACCCCGAATTCAGCAGGTGCTTCTCCTTACGCACTGTCAGCCAGTGGCAGTGGCAGTGGTAGTGGCAGCAGATCATCGTCGCGGAGCACTCCCACTCCGAACAATAGCCTTCGTGATCTCTACATGGACAACATCTGCAATGTCTGTGGTCCGAGTCTGAAACATTTGATTCTTCCATCGCGATGGCCACTACATCAGACGAGTCTGGCAAGGCTTATCCGATCAGCCCCCAATCTCACCCAGCTCAGTGCAGCTCTGATGTGCAGTAATATGCAAGTTACGCGGATGCTCATGCCATTCCTTGGCAAACTGTACGCCATTCGGCTACTCAGCCCGACGCAAGAAGGTGCAGAGGGTGATAAACTACGCTGTGAGTTTGAGAGGTTTGTCAGTGGGGATGACGAGCATCACATACAAAAGTTTTCGGAGGAGCTCGGCGGCACGACGGCCAGTGGAGGCAAGAGTGAATTTCCCCGCTTGCGATATGTGGGATTAGGTCCCAAAGTATGGCTAATAGGTGGCATCATCGACGAGACTGTCGTGGTTCCCAGTGGTGATGAGGAGACAAAAGGAGCTGGAGAAATCAGGTATAGGAGGCGTGTCACACGGATTTCAGAGTCTGAAGTCATGGATGTGGAGATCTGGAAAATGGACTCTCTCGATGTAATCTAATCCACGTTCTCCGACTATTTTAACTCGGAGTTAATGACGACGAATCGACAACAAATACCCCGGGAGTTACCGACTCTTGATCCGAATTGGATCGAGTTCAGAAACATACCAATGGCGTGGATGTGAAGTGACATTTGTATGAATATATTTGGTGTATAGTATACTCTACTCCGAAGGTCTATGACTTGTTAATGCGAATGAGATTTGAATTTCATAATTCAGTATAGCATTGGCTATCAATGAGTTTATAGACGATTGGAAACTAGAGGTCCAATACAGCATGTCACAGAAATATATTCACCTGACGTGCCTCTCAATCTCCGATGGCGCGCTTGATCTCGATATGAGTCGTCACCATGCCGGATCCACAGGTCCTGTTGTGTCTCGGATAATTGTCAGCACTTGGCTTTGAGTAAAGAGTTGGTTGTCGTTTGCCGACTGTACCTTGGTGAGCCCAGGCATCTTTTGGTATTGTTGCCAGCGTAGCAAGGCTGTTCAGCCCCTCGTCCAGCAAGTAGAAAGTGTTCCACCGTAGCCACCTTGACACTAACGCGGTTGGTCTCTAGCTTGGAGCACTGGTGCGGGCTCGGGCTTGGCACATAGTTTTCTTCAACTTCTCGTTCTCGTTCAATTTCCCATCAATCTAGCGTTCCTCCTCTATCTACCTTCCACACTACAGAAATCTCACCTCTGAACAGTAGAATACGCATTGATTCATGCTGAGTAACTGGGTGTGCGAGAAGCAAACATGTCGATGCTTACCGTATAGCTTCGGCCTCAATGGTCTTGCAGTTTCTGCACTGGAGCAAATCTTTTCCCCTTGATAGCCCCCCTTGCACAACGCACATTGAATCACCCATTCACATGCTGTTCACTTTGAGAAATCATTCTCTCACATCCAAACACCGCTTCTATCTATGCTAGAGCTGTCCGCTTCAATTATCCCCAGAGCGAGTCAGTGTGGACAGGGAAGCCAGATGAGAATCGGGTCTCGATCACAACTGGCCAAAAGAGCTAGTTGCGAGACCTTCCACGAATCTCTACTACCAAGATCTTCGAGGTCTTGGTTTGATATCCATGGAGACATACGTCACAGTTTACAATTTACAACTTCAAAACTCCTTTCCAGCCGATTTCGATGTCGTTGCGTTTATGATTCTTGTTGTTCTGTGACCCTGTGGTTTTGATTTGTCATTGAAAGACACCTGCCCTAGTCATAATGCCCCGGAAATCCTCCATACTCACGCCTCTACTGATACCAGACCCTCCATTGGCCTCGAGAATCATGGCTTTTAGCACATCGTCGCTGACGTCTTCTTTCAACGTTCGTGCAACCGCGCGTAGATCGTTCAATCCAATCACCTCATCTCCATCACTTCTGACTTGGCCATGGGTGAACAGATTGAAGGCCGTCTCGACTTCCTCTGCTTTCGTTTCGTCCGTCTTAGACTTGAGTTGTATGGCGCAAAGCGCAAGAAAGTGAGGATAAGTGACATATCCCGATGAATCAGGATCAAGGGTTTCGATAAAGTCATCCATTTCCACCTTGGACCTTGGAGCGAGACCTTGGGCTCTGCACGAATAGGCTTAGTGTTGGCCAGGTACACTCGAATCGCCCATCAAGTTCTTGTCGTGACTCACTTCAAGACATTCTTCACATCAGTGGTTTTGATGATGCCCTCTTTCTCATCCTCGTATTCATCAACATCCTGCACTCGGAACAAAGTCCATGCTTCCTTGATCTCGATTTCTTCTTCAGCGGAGATGTCACTCTCCTTGGCGAGCTTTGACCGTCGCGATTTTGAAGCTGATGCGGTTGATTTGGCTGCCGCTGCTTTGCCTTTAGATGGAGTTTTGCGGGGCGGCTGAATTCGGTGTGAGATGGTGATCACATTGATTAGATATCTCCTCACCATGATGTTTCAAGGTCATATTTCTCGCATCAGACTTGAAAATCTCCTGCACATACGATGTACACCCACGATGGTTCCATAGGGATGCAAGATTGACCTGGACATTTGGTGGCGAGGCAGGTGTAAAGCAGCAAACATTTCACTCGCTTTCGCTACAATCCACCGTACTCTACCTACGGTGAAGTACTATACCAGAGAACCCGTGCTGACGTAGGTACTTTTGCCGCCTACTGCTGGCAATCACAGTGCCACTCGTTCAAGATACTCTCGCCTTTCGAACATCACTCTTATGGTGCCTGGATTGCAACATCGTTCTGTCACATATATGACATTCAGGGCACTGAGATGACTACACTGACTCCTTAACAGTACTTCTTGCTCATCCTGTGCATCTCCAAAATGGATGTCCAACTCTATGTTTATGACTTGTCACAGGTACGTATAAACCCCTGAGATGCCATGATCATGTCTCTTACCACCGTTGGCAGGGCATGGCCAGACAGTTTTCTCAGGCTCTGACCGGCATTCAAATCGATGCAATTTACCATACTGCAATTGTCTTCAACAGCGTGGAGTATTTCTTTGGCCAGGGGGTTCATCGCAAAATCCCTGGCTCAACCCATCATGGTCGGCCCATGTCAGTCGTCGATTTAGGCAAGACGGAATTGCCGGTCGACGTGGTGGAGGAGTATGTCGAGTCTCTCGAGCAAGTCTACACTCCCGAATCCTACGATCTTTTTTTGCACAATTGCAACAATTTCACCCAAGACCTTGCCATGTTTCTGGTCGGGAAAAGCATTCCTGAAGAGATCACCAGTCTGCCAGAAACATTCCTGAGTACCCCAATCGGCCAAATGCTGCGTACACAACTTGACCAATCCATGAGGACTATGACTCAAGCACCTGATGCCATGTCGGGGAGAAATGCCAATGGGCAGCGGAGCCATGTCTCTACCTCAACCTCAGCCTCGTCCCTATCCCCACCAAAGCCCGCCCCTAACGCGATCGCTTCTAAACGAACAAACAGCACCAACTCAAATAAAGGTGCAGAGCCAAAATTCATCAATCATCAGCTTGCCATTGTTTCGTCCCCAGGTCATGTATACAACACCACCACAGCCTCTGAAGTCGATTCTCTTCTGTCTACCGCCCGGGACTCATGTGCAGTCATCTTCTTCACCTCCGCCACATGTCCACCCTGCAAGATTGCCTATCCAACCTACGACGAGCTTGCCTCCGAAGCTGGTCATCTCCCCACTGCACGCCTGATCAAAATTGACATATCTGCTTCACACTCTGCCCAGTCTGTCGCCCAGCGCTACCTTATCCGAGCCACCCCTACTTTCATCACATTTCTCAAGGGCCAAAAACAAGACGAGTGGTCTGGTGCCAATCCTGCGCAGCTTCGAGGAAATGTCCGTTTATTGTTTCAGATGGCACAGCCACCTCAGCACCCTCACGCAAACCTGAAGTTACCAACCTTCCAACGATACATTGAACGGCCGACACTCTACTCCCGCACTCCTCCACTCGACAAACTTCTGACCAAGGTTGGAGATCAATTCTCATCGCATCCTTCTGTCCAGGATCTAATCTCATACATCAAGTCCCGAGAGGCAAAGGGGATGCAAGACGCACCGCTCCCGGATCTGCACAACTTCAGCGCCCATCTCAGTTCAACATTCCCCTCTCTTCCACCGGACTCGCATTTTGCCGTGATCGATCTCGTTCGTACCGCAGCTGTCGACCCGCGCGTGTCGAGCTTCTTGACCACCGAGCCATCTCACAATACCCTCACCACCGTATTTCCCAAATTCGAGTCCGGTGTAAATTTCACGGATGCCAAGTACAACGTCCAATCCGTCACTCTTCAACTCGCGTGCAACCTTTTCAGCTCGACAATCTTTCAAGAGCAGCTCTTCCGCCATAGTGAAGAGCAGTCAACCTCGAATCTGCGAGGGACCATAGAAACTTTAGCAGCACAGGGCCTCCTCTCACCTCATGCGAATTCGAGGTCCATGGCTGCTGCTCTCATTTATAACATTGGTGCGTACAATCACAACGAGCGGATTCACGGTGCGATTTCCGTCGGCTCCGAGAAAGAAGATGGCACAAACAATCTCGGAGTCAGCGACGATCTGACGGCTGCGCTCCTTGAGTCCATAACTTCGCTTTCAGAGATAGCCTCTCACCCAGCCTCGCCATCATCCTCCAACGTCCAGGAAACACTGCACGCTCTGCTCCTGGCCCTCGGTATGCTTCTCTACGGCGCCCCGGCTGACGAGATGCTCTGGGACCTATGTCGGGCGATGGATGTGCGGGAGGCGTTGAAGACTTTGGCAAAGGATTCGCAATGGAAAGCCGAGCCCCTGCTCCGAGAGGTTGGGGAAGAGTTATTGGGCAAGGGCGGCTTTTGACTTCATTATATCGGTTAGCATTGTGGGTACTTAGCTAGCTGGGCGCCTGTGGGAGTTGGAATGGGTGATCTAGATAAACACTTGGCTTTGGACTCCGCAGAAGGCGCATGCTGAAAAGAGCACAAGAGTAGAGCTCTTCATTGTCATGGCGAGTCCAGTTGTAGCACAATCAAGTGATTTGGATGGTTGGTATTAGATGTAACCCATTTAAATAGTCGGTTCAAAGTCTTCCCGAAATGGAGTTCCAACCTGTATCTCACGCCGACCGAGCCTCTGAATGCCAAATCACAAAGATATTTCCCCTAGCGGCTCTCATGTGGCCCGCTTTCCAGTTGTTCCCAAATCTCCCATTTGAGATGGCCAACGACAACTTAAAGTCTCCGACGTTCCCACAAAGCTGGACGAATATGTGAGGGTCTATGAATTTGGGGAGAACCGACTGCACTGACTCGAGTTCGGATAACGAACACATGCGGAGGTGTCCGTTCGTTGTGAAGCTGGAAGCTGATATATATCTTATATGGGTACATAAGCAAATGTTTAGAATCCCTGTTGTGCTACTTACTAGGCTTTGGCGAGACGTAACCAAATATAGATCAAAGGTAGCATTCGATCAACCCAATATATCATCAATACCTCAGCAACAACGAGCATGGCCGTCGAAACAATCAACTTCGGCTTCCTTCTGGTGCCATTACAGCTCCTGGACTTGGCCGGTCCCATGGACATCGTCGGCAACATCTCCCATGACACGGTGGAGAAATACGGTGGGAAGGAACTAGCAAAAACGGCCCCTCAAATCAACTTCTTCCACATCGCATCGACGTTGGATCCAGTGCCGCTGACGGGCGGGTTCTTGGCCAAGCCGACGACGACGCTCGCAGACTGTCCGCAACTCGATTACTTGCTCATCGGGGGCCCGGATCCGGCGTATGCGGCCAACTTGCCACAGGACATGCGAGATTTTATTGTAGAGAGGTCGAAAAGTCTCAAGGCCTTGTTCACCACGTGCACGGGCGGACTGGTCGCTGCGGCGACCGGGGTGCTGGATGAGAGGTCGGCGACTGTCAATCATACTCTGAGCGAGGCCGGGCGAGAGATTGGGCCAAAGGTAAGGTGGAATTGGACGCTAAATTGGGTGGTGGATGGCAAGTTCTGGACTGCAGCGGGCGCGGTGGCGGGCATGGATATGCTGGCGCATTGGGTTGAGGTGTCGTATGGGAAAGACTTGCTCAATTTCTCGACCATGTTGTTGGAATATCAGCCTAGAGACGTGAATGGGAAGCCGGTTAGCTACATGAATGGATTGGGCGACATCGTTGAGGTGTGAATGGTGGGAAACAATGTGGGAGCAGACGACCTGGCCATGAGTATGCTTTATCTCAGTCATGCATTGCAACTGCGAGTCAGGTCTAATAAGACTTTCTAGCACCGTTCAAAACGTCTCGACACACTCAAGCGGAGACCTTGCTTGTACACAGGTAGCTGTCATCGTCCACTCGTCTGATCCCCAAACCTACTGATGACCCATTGAAACCATTGGCGAGAAGATGCTGATCGTCGACATCGGCTCTAGTCTCATAATGATGCGACCCCTGAAACCATGTACAAATGAATAAGAACCCCGAGCCATTACCATAACACTCTAACCCCCATTACCATCTATTCATGTGTCATGAAACCTGCTTGATGCGGCACTCCCAACCACTCTCCTTTTCCAGTAGGGGTAGACTGGCACCCAAACACCAGCCCAGCTCATTGCCCTTAATTTTCTTGGCGATCTTAACCTCACGATCGATGGGCATCTCGTAACCAGTATGGAGGAGAGCATTCATGAAGTTGAGATCCAGACACCACTCTGGTCGATCATGGAGCTCGGCCAGGGCGCCCTCAATCCCTGCAAAGGCGGTCCATTTCTCCTCACCACCACAGACCTTGTTCGTCAGATCCTGTAGCTCACGGAGTGTGAACGACTCAGGCATGCCCAACTCGAAGGTGCGGTCATAAAAGTAGGAGAAAATATAGACATCCTCGCGTGCAAAAGTCTTTTCCAGGGATGGCTGATGAATACCGTTGAAAGAGCAAGGAGCCAGGCCACAGGCCTTATCCTTGTTCAGGATGCCTTCGGCAAGAGCGCGACATTGAGCGGGAATGGCGTCGATGGGGCCTTGCATGAGAACCGTATGCTCACCGGCGAGTGGGTGCCCATCAGGCATGGTGACTTCGACCTTTTTCTCAATACCTGGGGTGATACAGTGGTTGGGGATGGGTTTGGACAGCCAGGCCTGGGAGTTTGGATTCTGGTTGTGCATGTGGTCGAGGACAGAGGCATGGAGGGCCTTGCGGGCGGACATGAGACCATAGCCCAGATGAGAATGCTGGTACAGCTCAAACTCGCGGCCACCAAACTTCAGCTTGTATTTGTGATCACCCTCGGCCATCTTGGGGGGCATCCCTCCGCCCGGGCTCCCCTTAAAAGTGGGCTGGAAGACGATTTGAGTTGAGCCACCACCAAGATCAAAAACAGCTGCAGTAGGGGTCTCGTCGGGGCCTCCGATCTTGCCCAACAAATAGTTTGTGGTGATCCAGGCAAAGACACCCTCATCTTCGCCGTTCATGATCTGGACACCTCCCTTTTCTCGAGAAACCACGGGGAACGGGTACTTTGTCTCAAGGCGGGTTCGAACCGCCTCGAGGATGGCCTGACTCATCTGGTCGCCCAAAAGACGGAGACCGGCGGTGGCTTTGACGGCCACGGGAGAACAAGACTTGTAGGCGTCCGGGACGGTCTTGAGGGCGACCTCCATCAAAGGATCCAGACTCTTTGCTGCGCCCTCGGCATCAGTCTTGTATGAACTCAAGCCGGATCCGCCTTCCTTCTTCTCGGTCATTTTAAACTCCTCGTGTTCCAATTCGGGGGTGGGCCCGCAGTTGTTGAATTTGTAGACATGGATTCTACTCCCAGTGCTCCCTGCATCGATCATGAGGGCATATTGCACCAGAGGCTTGGAGAGATCGTGGGGCTGAGTACATTTTGTAGTAGGGGAGTCTGCCGGAGTGTAGATGTTTGTGGTCGATCCACCCTTTCCGCCTGACAAGAACAGGTACAGAAGGACGATAAAAGTCAAGACGCCGCCGGTCTTTAGATACCGGGCCTGTTGCGTCTGGTTCATCCAGGCGTGCTTGAGGGACTCCAGGTTGAAAGATGTAGGGTGCCCGGAGCCTGCAGTTTGTCTCTCTGCTTTCTCAAAGGGATCCCAGGGAGCGTGGTCGGAGGAAGTGGACGAGGTGGCCCCGGTATTTCTCAGGGGAAGACCGTTGGAGACGGAGCGGCGGCGAGGGGAGGAACCGAAAGGAATGTAGGACCAAATTCCCGTGCGGTCTTTAGAAGATTGGGGCATTGATGGATGGCATGGATAGAAGTGACTGCAAGAAGTTGTAATTGCAGTTGTAGGGGGAAGAGATTGTGTTTTAAAAAAAACAGAGTGGAAAGGGACCAAGTCGCTCGTTGGGGAAAGATGCAGATGAAGATGCAGGTACGACCGAGCAAAATGAAAGTTGGTCGCTCTTTCCTCCGACGATTGAAGAACCAACACTATCTTTTTCCAATCAATCCAACACCTCAACTTCACAACCTCACAACTGGCACCATTTCCCCCTCCCTCTCCATGCTGTCTTCACATCGAATCCTTCCTCTCCTGCGGGCAGCCGTCCCTCAGGCTGCTGCCCGAACCTCATGTCACCACTGTCTCTGTTCCCATGTCCCTCGAACCACCGCCGCCACTGCCACTGCCACTGCCACTGCCACCGCTATGATCAGGCGCAGACATTTCTCGTCCAGCTCTCCTCTTGGTGTCGGTCGACCAATGCCCGTGGTTTTCACCATGGAAGATAAACTAAAAGATGAATATACGAGCGACGAGGACGTGGACACGGCCATGGTTCAACTCAAGACCGATCAAGGCCTATCTGAACCACAAAGTCTGAGACAGCTCCTGTTCTCTATCGACCGATCTACTTCACATGTCGTCCAGCTCACCAAGGTGGGCGACCGCGAGATTGCCATTGTCACCATCATGCAACGAAGGGACATGATCAAGTCCATCGTCAAACGAGAAGAGACTGCCAGGAAGGCTGCTCATGCCGGCAAGGCCAAGAAACCCAAGCAGCTTGAAATCAACTGGGCCATTGCACCCAATGACCTACAGATGAAATTGAACCAGATGGAATCCTTTCTGACTCAAGGAAAGCGGGTCGAAATCATGCTGGCGAGCAAAAGACGCCAGCGAAAAGCCACCGAGGAAGAAGCTACAACTCTCCTCAGAGCCATCCGAGATCGCGTAGAGACCGCTGGTGCTCGAGAGTCCAAACCCTTGGAGGGCAAAGTTCTGGGCCAAGCTCTGATGATTATTGATAAATGAGTCCCGTTTGAGTCCCGGAAACCTATGTCACCCATCCCGGCGCAGAGATAAAATGGCTATGGCTCGCAGACACCGCACTCTCTTGGTCCACCTTGAACTGCACGCTCACTTCCCACTTTTGTCCACTGCTCCCCAGTCCATATCCTCCACTCAACCGGTTCCGGATCATGCTGGTAATTCTCTCCCTCAATTTGACCAGGCTGTCTTCGCTCCCTGCCACTCTCAACCTCAGGTTCACCATCCCCATCCCATAGTGTGCCTGCCAGAACTTGGCCTGCTCGATGCTCCTCACCATCGGCTCCGCTTCAATCGCGCTCAACACCTCGTCCACGTTGGCCGATTTGGAGGGCAGTGACATGAGCAACATTGCTCCCACGTTCCGTCCCAGCTGCACTCCCAAGATCAGCATGCTCAAGGCAATACTCAACGAGAGGACTTTATCTACCCACTCATACGTGTGCAACGAGAGAAGCGGCAGCATCAGGATGGTGCCGGAACAGGACAACGTCAGTAAGTGTGACGGATTGCTCAGGATCGATGGGAGGTTCTCCATGGCCGCAAATCGCATGGCTTTGCCGATCCGGGCGTGGTTCTGTAGCCCTACCGCCGACACCAATGTTGACACAATCGCCAACACCGCTGCCACGTCCACTGTCCCAGTCGTCACTCGCTCATGCGAATGCGGGTGATGCGGCTCGTGTCCCACTCCTTCCAATGCGTGTTTGGCATTGTGGGAAATCAGATCAAAGCCGAAGAAGATCAAGAGCACCGACAACGCGAACCCGGCAATGACCTCCATTCGCTGCAGACCGAACGGATGTCGCACACTCGACCGTCCCCATACTTCGAAGTTGGATAACACTTCGACAAAGACACACAATAGTGCCCCCAGGGAATCATAAAAGATCAAGTGTGACAGTGCCTCCACCGCAGCCGAACTATGCGAATTCCACGCCGTGTAGCCCGCCACCATCATGTGGCAGATGCTCCAATAAAACCGTATCTTTTGATCCGTCGTCATGCTAGCTCGGCATTCTGCAAATGTAGGGATTGGGAGGGAGGTCGGGAGGGCTTGGGGTGCTCGAGGAGGAGGTTCTAGGAAGATTTGATGCGACACACTGCTGTGTTTGTATTTGTGCCCACGTCTCTGCCCGATATTCTGTACAGGGGTGTTAGCCAGATTCTATGTCATCTCACGATGATGGCAGTAGCACTCACTGATTTTGCGACTGGCGACTTGGCCAATGTAGACGTCTGGAAATTAAAAGGTCCTCTCTCAGTGACGTTGCCCATTCCTGCGGTGGCCGGCTTCTCAGGCGTTGCCCCGGACAGATAATTAGCGGACGCCGCCATGTAGTCCGGTTCCAGATGATGCGGTGAGAGTGCGTGAGGATCAAACGGTGCGCTAGGATCGAAGATGGGTGGTTGTTTGCGCGGTGATGAGGGCTCGTCAGGGGGTGGAGTGGGTGTTCGAGGGGGCAGTGGAATGGGCATCATCCTGCTGGACATCTTGAAAAGGCAATGTCCACACGGAGCTTGCTTGGTGGAAGTGATGTGGACTCGCTCGACTGCAAAATGTCCGTGCCCAGACCTCAGACCTAAGACTTCAGTAGTCGTCGCAGGATGGATCTCGTCGTTGTCAACAGCCAAATTCCCATAGTTTGTCGCACGTGTCGTGCGGGACTCGGTGATACCTTTCGCCGAGCGGACCTGCTGTCCTGACCACGTGATCAGGCTAGCGACGACCTTTCATTTCCTGTGTTCTAACCTCGTCTTGGTTCACCATCAATTACTCCTCCCAGATATTATTTCCATCTGCGATGCGTCGCGATTGGCTATCTACTTGTGGATGGAGGGTCCACGCGTTGTTGTACTAGTAGTGCTCCTGCTCTTCATCTTTCTCACACCCGATCAGCCGGCTCAGCGACGGGCCTTCGTTGACGTTGAAACCCTCCAAAGCAGGCGCGAGACTGAGCTTGACGTCTTAACAAATGGCTCCTATGGCCAGTTCAACCCGTCAATTGACAGTTGGCTCAATTTGACTGGATTTCGGAAGGGCGATGGCTACCAATGGGACACATTGGCAAAGGTCCAGCAATGGAGCCGTAACCAGTTCGATGCTGCCTGGAAAGGACTTGATCGCACGAAAGGGCTGCCCATCTACGACCAATTTTCTGGCGAAATTCGTGGCGATTTCATTCAAGTCCAACCTCCTAATATGACGCCCCATCTCAACTTGACAGTCCTCGACCCTAAGAAGGAGTACATGACTGAGGTGTACGAGCGCAATGTGACCGAGCCAAAGGGTGAACTGACTCTGTCACTGTTCGACTTGAACCCAGTGGCGAGTCATGAATCTTCCTCTATCAAAGCAGATTTTTCCATGTGGACTGATTCTGCTCCTGGCAATGGTTGGCAAGCTAGGCTTCAAGGTGTTCACCTACCCTCAGGCCAAGTCATCATGTCCACCACCACCTCAAAATTCGATGCGCTCTTTGCCCTTCCCCACTTTGCCTTGGACGCGGAGACTTTCAATTCCTCCATTGGAGTCATGAACCGTACGGTACACCGTGCATGGCAAACGTCATTAGAGGACATGTCTGACGGTCTCGCATTTGCTCCCCAGTGTGAGCTGATCGTCTGGCTTCAGCCAAAACCTCATCGATACGATGGTCTTGATTCCTCTCAGACAACCATCTTTCTTCAACAGGTGGAAAAGGAATTGAAAACTCCCCTGGGTGCTCCTATCGGCCAACCACCACTCCTCTCTTTCTCCGCAGTCGTCTTTTCCCCAGACTGTGGGTATGTCTTGGAAGCAAGTTCTCTCTTCGGTCCCAAAATCGAAGCATACTGGACCTTGGCGCAAAGACTTGTATTCTCGTTCGTCATGGTCATCGCTCTCCAGATTGCACTACTCAAAAGACAGATGGAGAAGGCTGCAACTCCCTCAACAAAGAGTCGAATCGCATATCAGGGCGTTGTCATTGCTGCACTTGGAGATGGACTTCTCCTATTTGCACTTATTGCTCTGCTCATGATCGACGAAGCAGCGTTCCTTACCATAGCGTCGGCTGCTTTTCTCGCCTGTATTCATGTCGCATTTCTTGAAGTCAAGTTTGTGTTTGACATTTGGACTGTTCAAGTCGGTGATCCTGCACGTGCCGAGCAGGAGCGACAAAGAAGGGCACAACAAGCTGCAGTTCCAGCTCCTGCTACAGCAACTGGTACAGCTGCTGGCACCACAACTTTATCTACACCCCCTCCAGCAACCACAATCCAACTTCCTGGGAGCTTACCCCTACCAGTGACCGCACCCCAACCTGAAGGTGCAAATCCCATCATCATCCCTTCAGACCAGGGTAGTCCACTTCAGGCCGAAATACCCAGTACCCGTGCATCATTCGCTGCCATCTACAGCAGATTCTATTTCTCTCTCGTCGTTCTCATGTTCTTTTCCCTGTGGGCATTGTCTTGGCCCCGTCCATTGAGATCTGCCTACACCAATGTACTCATCTTCGCCTACTTCTCCTTCTGGTGGCCACAGATTTATCGCAATACTATGCGGAACTGTCGCAAAGCATTGACGTGGGAATATGTTATTGGGTCTAGCCTATTACGAGCCATACCAGTCTTGTATTGGTATTTTGCGGATCACAACATCTTGTCCACAGATACCAGTCCAAGTACCGCTTTCATCCTATTGGGGTGGCTCTGGCTTCAGGCTTCCATTCTACTCAGCCAACAGTTTCTTGGTCCTCGCCTCCTCGTTCGTGAGTCTTGGTGCCCACCAGCTTATGACTACCACCCAGTTCTTCGGGAAGATGACGTGGAAGCTGGTGGTATGTCGATTGGGTTGCTTGCATCCGCATCGGAGGCCAAGGACAAGGATGACAAGACCCGCAAAGTTTTCGATTGTGCCATCTGCATGAACGAGATTGACGTACCAGTCTTGGCTAAGTCCGACGGTTCTGGGGGAGGGATTGGTAGAGGAACAGGTGCTACATGGCTTGAGCAAAGGAATTATATGGTCACACCCTGCCGGCATATCTTCCATGCCGACTGTTTGGAAGGATGGATGAATCTGAGGCTTGTTTGCCCCGTCTGCAGGGAAGCATTGCCACCGCTTTAATTGATCTTGCCTCCGCTGTCGGGGATGCTCAGATACGATCAAGTATTTTTTTCGCATTTCAGCCCCCGCATCTATGATATTGGAACGACCTTGTGCATCATCACGCCTTGAGGATCTCGGGATACCTTATCGCCCCACTCCGCCTCCCACCCATGCTCGGCAAGATACAGCTTCCACACCTCGTCTTCGTCGTTTAGCCGCCTGCTTACATCCGGAATAACGAAGAAAGCAATCAGCATCCCGACAGCAGCAAAAGCGGACCCAATCAAGAATGCAGTCTGATTGCCTTTTGTTGGGTCATCGTAAGAATTCAAAATTGCTGTAAATACCTGCGCCAGCTGTCAGTAAAGCAACGCAGGATATACCCGAACACTTACTTGAGTGCCTATCGCTGCGCCTGCCTTTGACCAGGCGGAGACAAACCCCATCATCTGACCTCTGATTGCGGTTGGGAATGATTCAGATGCTGCAAGAACAACGGTACTACTTTCATCAGTACGTGAGAAATGATGCTCGGTGTTCTACAGCACTTACCTTCCAGGACCAACTTCTCCAAGTGTCAGGAACAGCCCGTATAAGACAACAAAAAGCGGGAAGATATTTTCAATTTGCTTGTTGGCGCCTCCGAGGATGAAGCCTAAGATGGCCTGGAGACCAAAGCCAAGTGCCATTGTCTTCCTTCGCCCAATCTTGTCGCTCAAATATCCGCCCAGAAATGGCCCGGGAATATAGAAACAGTTGATGACCACACCCCATCCCAAACTTTTGACAAGAGACTCTGAAGCGTTGACTCGATTGATGATGGTACCAGAGAAAATGCCAAAGGGAACACTGATATAGTTGTAGAGAAACCACGTGGAAGCACATCCGACAAGGGAACGCCAATACTGCTTGAATGCGAGCAAATATGGAACCCTTTGCTTCCTCATTGCCGACTTTCGGTATGCAGTCGAAGTTGCCATGCGGATTCGAAACCAGAAAATTGAAAGTGGCGGAATCATTCCTAGTGCGAAACTCAACCTCCAGACAATGTGGTAGTGTTCTTCCTTTTGCTTCAAGCACAAGAGCAAAAGCAATGGGACAAGCCCTCCCCACACATATCCCAACGACGCCGACAAGTCTGCCAACATGGCGAACATGAAACCTCGCCTTTTTCTGTACTGGTCGCCCTCATCGGTTGCTTCAGCAGCTCCTGCACCGCTGACAGGATACTCACCACCAGCACCCACTCCAGCGATTCCTCGTGCAATAACCAGCATCCAAAGAAGACCGGAAGCAGAAGTGCCATTGGCGGCTGTGCTCAAAGTGATTCCGAGGACCAAGAGCAGTGTTGTCGCAACGGCACCTGTCTTACGTCCCAATTGATCTACGATGGTACCAAACAGCAGCATACCCACTATCATGCCGATGAGGAAAGCATTGGAGAGCCTTGAATACATGGACTTCGTGAGTGCATCGGGGTAAAGGACTGCTAGTAGCAGCTCGACGTTACCGATCACGGCAGCATTACTAGAACAGCGTCAACGTCATTTAAGTATGCCATGAAGGAATTGCTTACTATCCGTCGGAGCCAATTGCTAGTCCAGAGAATAGCACCATCAACCAAACAGATTGTTTACTGTAATAAGTCTTTTGTGGCTCGGCCTCGCTGATCGCATCGATCTCGCCGTCTGCTGTAGATACCGTCGCTTCGCCTTTGACAATCGTTGGCGGAGATACTCCCTTCTGCTCCAGCTCGGCGGCGCGACCGTCACTGATACTTATACTGTCCATGGCTACGTGTCTCAGGTCTCGTGAATGATAAATATGTGCGGACAACCATCAGGGCATGCACTTGGTTTAGCAGCGGATAACCGTGTTTATCTACCACTGACGATCACACTCGGCCAACTGCCGATTCACTTTGCGTGACGATTCGTCAATTCAAAGATTGCTGCTGATCGTCCTTTGTAGCCCTTCATAATTGGGCCTATCTGCGGAGAACGGCGATTTTTCTGCAGGAAGTCGGCCTTTGAATTGCCGAATATGGATAATAGATTGAAGAAACACGACCTAACCACGAGCAAGCCTTCAATCCCTGCCCGTCGAATGACCCACCGCCTGATTTGAAAGACGGAAAAATAATCCTGGTCGGTCAGATAGTCTGAAGTTTGTGCTCCAAACAGTAATATCAATCTCGATTATGAACCGGACATCTCCAAAGTTCCCCTCATCGGCGTACAGCCACCTTCCACGAACTATTTCCCCAGCCCCTTCAAAGACTTCGCCAATCCTTAATCCAGCTATCCGATGCAATGAAGGAAACAAATTACATACAAGATTCTGTTCAAGATGGTCGCGAAAGCGATTCTTGGCGACTGCAATGCCTCCTCGCTCGCACCCGAAAGTTGAAAGCCGTGTGGCTCGGTGTAATTTTGCTTCTTGCATATGTGGTGCAGAAATCCATGGTAAGTACTTCGACGACCTGAAATGAAAGACGAGTTTGCAATCGAGAATTTTTGTGGCGCGAGGACGTCATTGATTTTCACCAAACTGATACGGCGCCAGCTATTCTGCTTCAAGCGCAACTCGGCGAGCTTTCATCGCCATCAAATCGCGAAAGCGCAAAAGTGTACCATTGCCAATCTGAAGCGAAACTCTTATTTTCTTGAAGATGCGGTGCCGATCAAGACTTGCGAATTTATCCATCGACGTGATAGACTCGCCGCCGCGCTCGTGGAAGCCAGGGTTGATGCTTTTGCTCTCGAGCCAGGCTACACGTTCCAGTACTATGGCAACATCAGCCAGGTGGATTGGGAGCCCTGGGAGCCTGAGGAACGCCCTTTCCTAATGATCGTACAGCCTATCGTGGATCAAAATTCTGGAGAAATCAAAGCCAAGACGACGTTTCTCTCGCCGCATTTCGAGGAAGGCCGGGTTCGAATGCTTGGAATGCCCTTTCCAAAGAATGAAGAACTGGAGATTGCCGTCTGGGAGGAGCATTGGAACCCATACGATACACTTCTACGTACGACGTTCAAGAATGCCTCCGGAATCAGAATCATGGTTGATGAAGAGATGCGCGATTATATTGTCCGTGGTCTCGACGCCGCTGGGTTCGAAACAGTTGGACTGAGTTCAGAGGTTGAAAGTGTCAGGCAGACGAAAAGCCCGGCAGAGGTGGAGCTCTTACGGGCGGTGAATACGGGTACGGTGGAAGCGGTCCGCCAGATGAGACCTTGTGAGTTGTTCTTACGTTTTGAGGTTCCATTCTGATAATGTCGCACAACTAATTGAAAGAACAGGCCTTGTCCCTGGCTTGACTGAGAATGATGTCACGGAGATACTGAATAATGCCCTACTCTCAGTTGGGTTCTCATTGTTTTTCAATATCGTACTGTTCGACGAAAATGCGGCCCTACCGCATGGGGGCTTCATCACAGGCAACAAGATTCTCACTTTCGATACAATGGTGTTAATTGATGTTGGGTGAGGTTTCATGGTCAAGGCTTTGCTCTCAAACGGCATGGAGCTAACTCAGAGAATAGTGGTCATTATCTGGGGTACTCTTCGGATATCTGTCGGAGTTTCTTTATCGATCCACCCAAGCACCACTCAGGAAGATCAGTTCCAACAAAGGCATTTCGCCAACTCCAATCATACCTCCATCTGAAACCTGCGAGTCAAACTCAGACCACCGATACTTCTCTTCATGCCTTGAAACTCGAAATATGGTCGTTAGTTCTGGCCGCCCAGGATGCAAGCATTATAGCCTTCACGCCGAACCACACTGCGGCAGATGTCGACATTGCAGCCAGGAGCGTAATAGGCTCCGCCGGCTACGAGAAGCAGTTTACACATCGCGTCGGCCACGGCATTGGGATCAAAGCACACGAGTCGCCATACCTCAACAAAGGAAATTCTGGAGTAAAGCTTAAACCTGGCATGACATTTACTAGTGAACCGGGCGTTTATCTAGAGGGGAGATTTGGAGTCCGGCATGAGGATATCTTTCTGGTGAGAGAGGAGGGTCAAGGTGCAGAGTGTTTGACTGGCAGGAGGGCTAAAGGGCCTTACGATCCGTGATTAATGATTGGAAAACGCGATCGAATGTGGTATTTACTGAAGTGCTAGCGGGGCTGAGCACTTTTCTGCATTGGGTCATAGTGCAACACCTTGCTAACCCGAGATTGGTTCGTGCGGCGAAATTTGAATTCAAGCCAGATTACACAAAGAAATGTACAAGACCTGAGAATGATTCTAATGTGTAATGGTGTTGACAATGTAATACGATCCCTCAGCAATTGAACCCCAGGGAAATTCACAATGAGACCAAGGCTGACATTGTCAAGGGACTTTATAAGGTGGATAATGGAAATGCTTTCACGAACATCTTTTATTTGGAACTTGAACTTTACAAAGAACGGCATTCAACTATCACCGGAGGGGTTATAAGCTCCCCATCAGACTCACGTTCAGCCGGCCCGGGTCACACATCTCTACCAATATATTGTAAGGATTTTCGAAGTATCATACGCGGAACTTCTTCCAACATACCAAGTATTTCAAATCGACAACCACCAACCGCAACACCACATCTCAATAAGCACCAAGCCGAAGTCCTGGATTTTTCACAGCAAACTTTCGCCGAGTATTCGAAAATGTTCAAATCAAGCCCCAATGACATCGACAGAACTCCAAAGCCAATCCCACAAATCACATTCACTGATCTGTTTCTAGCCACTCAAATGACTGAAGGTGCTTCCGGTTCAGATTCAGGTTACGGGACTGAGGACGACACAAAATTGAAAGTTCTCGGACGAAACATGACGGCACAACAAGTTCGTAAAGCTCCCACCGTCAAATATGTCGCGAAGAAACTGGTCCTTGGTCGCTCATGGCAACTCTCCGACAGATTTATTTGGCACCAGGATTCTAACAACCACGTCGATCATTCTATTGAAGATCCCTACAAAGATTTCCACCACGCCACCCGTGTTGTCTGTTATGTTCCCAAGCTGACCGAGCATGAAACTGTGTCCCTAGATGCCGGATTCGTTGAGGCCGACTTCTATCACCAGCACCATCCTCAACGCCGCAATCCGCTCGCTGACATCTATCAAGTCGAGAAGGACCGCATTTGCGCACTTGCGGCACAAGCTAGTACTCAGCATCTGACTCGTGAGGAAATGTATATCATGTCAAGACATTATGACGAAGTCCCAGAGGCAGAGGTTACTATCACAGTGACCGATATCAATGCTTACAAAAAGACCAAGTCTGCTAATAAGCGTAAAGACTTGAGCCGTGAGCGATTCAGGGATTTTCAGTACATGTGATCGGCGAGAAATTGAATTGAATGGAACGAAGGCAATTTCTACACTCTGATCTGCCTACTTTGTCAGGTAAGTACTCGTCACCTTGCTCCCACGAGTTGCAGCGCAGCTGTCTATTATTTCACGTCACCAAGACCTGCTTAACGCATGACCTTGCTGTTTATGTAAACATACAATCAGAAATGTGTCAGGCTAAAATACCCCATTCCTTCGCTTATTCTCGTGATTCTGGCCTACAAGCTTCTTGCGTCAGTTTGATTTGTGCCAAATGCTATATCGGCCATCTATGCTCACTTGGCAATTTTATTTGCTGCGCCTTCAATCAGTTCTGCCGTCGGCTCAATTCCCTTTTTCACACTATCTCTCGCCAATAACTTCTCTAACCAGGCTTGATACGCAGCATACTTCCCACCCTCGAAAATTTTGCCGTATTGATTTAAGAAATCCATTCTCGGCACAGCAGCGGCGTATGGGATGAAGCTGAGATCGGCATATGTGACTTTGTCACCAACGAGGTAATCATGCTGCTGCAGCCAAGAGTCCAACACCCCAATAACTCTTTCTACCTCTCTCACATATCGCTCCTCTGCGGTAGGTAGTCTCTCTGGATGATGTTTGTGAAACCAAACCGCCTGGCCATAGTAAGGGCCTTGTCCAGAGGTCTGAAAGAATAGCCACTGTGCCTGCTGATATCGTTCAGGAGACGAGCTGTAGGAGATCTTACCCTCTTTGTCGTACGTGTCGATGAGGTACTGTATGATTGCTCCGGATTCCCACAACGTTATACCTGTATTTGGATCATCGATGGCGGGCACTCGTCCATTGGGCGTGACATTGGTGAAGGGTTCTTTGTGTAGATTGTCCCACTCAATCATTGCGACTTTGTAGGGGATAGAGAGCTCTTTGAGGATTATCGCGACTTTTGTAGGACTAAAGGAGATAGTTAGGACAGGTTGCGTCTCAATTGAGGTGGGCAACTGAGTCGTTCTTACTTTGGAGTATCTCCGTGACTAAAAAGCGTCAATGGCTTGATGATAGACATTTTGAGCAGCTTTTTGTCGTTGCTTGCTTCGAGATTCGAGTACCGAACTAGTGGGATGGTTGTATATTCCAGAAGCTCAAATGATTATGAAAGGGATGCTCCCTATGCGACTGAAGGATGGAGGCGAGACTGAGGTCTTATACATTGGAAAAACTGTTCTTTCGTTGGTAGCCTCTGTTAATTGTCAATCAGTGGTACTTTGCTTTCCGAACTTTGATGTCCGCTTCCGCTCCGCAGACGAAATTCCACGATCGCTCCCTCGCTCTGCCGAGAGCACCGCGCGGCTGCAAACCTGCATTTGTACCTGATGTAACCGCTTTCTAAAGACAAAGAACCGAATTAAAGAGATTATGGTCCACCAAACAAGATGTCTCCTGAAAGGGACATCGTAGAATGAAGTTGACTCGCAAAGTAGACGCAGGAACAAGACTGGGAGGCGTTATCATTCTACATCTAAGAGCTTTTATCGATGGTCGGACCCGGACTGTAATGATAAAAAACTGCTTGTTTGCCAGCCTTCTCATAGGCCAGGCAAGCAATATTCCACACAGGGGTAGATGGCTTTGTTTACTCAGCAAATCGCCAGTATCTGGATAGTGGCGGAGGCGGGGATTAATAGTCAGCCCCGCTTTAGCTCAGCCGAGAACTCTTTGACAAGAATACTTCATAATGGAAAGTCATTATCATTTGAGTCGTTACCTCCAAGAAGTGGACAAAATGCTCCGCATGATTGAATCACAAGGTGCCGAAAAACAATATCCGCTAGTTGCCGTGGAACAGACTACCTCTGAGGACGGTATCCCTCTCGATTCATGTCGCCCTTTCGATTCGAACTGGTCCACAAGATGTTTACAGAATATGAGTGTTGACGGCTAACTATCTTTCGTTTTCATTGACGGGTCCCAGCGGTTTCTCGCCGTGAGATTGCTCTAAGACTGATATGCTAGGCATAATGCTCCATTGCAAACTAAGTCGGATGAAAATTGAGGAACACGTTGAGTGCTAATGAGGGTGGTCGCCAGCCCGGCCACCAAAAGTGAAATTAACGGATATTACTTTAGAGAAAGACCCAGCGATCCAGCTGCACATGCGCGAGATAGGGAAAAACATTTAATAATGACAGATCATGGTTGCAATGCGTTGAGTTATCTTGGTACAGGGATGCGTGCAAGAAAACCCGCTCCTCGCCCCACCTTCAGCTTTGGCAGGGAAATCAATGCGTACCCAGGCAGCTGAAGCAAACCGCACTCCTTAGTTCCACAGCCTAACTTAAGGGAATTGCCAGCGAAGAGATTTTGCGAAAACGGAAATGGAGAGTTAGAAATGAATTACAGAATGTAATTAAAGCGGCGGGACCTCGAAAATCTTGTTGCCAGCGTATGGCTTACTCACACCCGTAGCTCAAAGTTCGTGCGACAGGCCTTAGTAACATATACTGGAGGTGGTTATGATTCCCTTTTAAGTTTTTAATTCTGGCTCTCCATATGCTGGAGGTCTAGAACACACCTTTCGAAGGGATGTCGAAGGTATTGCCGACGCTATCAATCGCAGGCGTTGGAGCCTTTATGCTCTTGCCGAAAACTGTCATTCAACTAACCAGTTTTCGTGTACGTTTTTGATTACGCCAAGTCGCATCTTCTATGAAGTACAATCCATACACATACTTACATAATTAGACCTCTAACACTAGTGGCGAACACTAGGACAGCGCCACTCGATATACCTAGATGCAGTTCGTGACTAACGTCGTAACAGTCATATGAAATCAAAAAGTGGTTTTGTGAAACACCGGATCATATCTCCACGTTTGCCTAGAAAGGGGCCGAAACAGGTAACAGACTGGGCGGATTGATTATGGAAGCAATGAATGGCCACTATAACTGAAGTATTCATATACGGCGTCACGCCCAAGGATATTGGACAAAGTCACACTCAGTAACATTCCCAACCATTCGCAGTCTCCAATTTCACCATGGTTATCTCTGCAATATTGCTCGCAGCTGTATCGCTCTTTCCAACAAAGACGATTGCTCAAACTGACATCACGCCTTCAAGTGCGGTTACCTTCACCGCGAGTGGGACAGGGGCTTCTCCTGGTTCAACCGACTCAAGCCCTTCCAGTTCATCTGGATCTAATCACCTCGGGGTTGTTGGTGAAACCTTTCAGCAAGCAGCTCTCCTTGACCAGATCTGCAATGCCGCAAAGTTTGGACCGGTCGATTTCGGCAGTCTTGGGCTCAAAGGAGAGGATGTTTGGGCTCAATTGGGTCTCGATCAAACCCTACTCACTTATTTTCGAACCCATGATTGTAAGTACCAATCCCAACATGCGTAGAAATTAGGTCACAGGCCAGGCTGACTTTCATATCTAGTGAGTAATTGGGTTGATTTCTTCTACGGCTTCTCTGTCGAGGCAAAGCTGGGTCCTGGAGATCCAAGCAGGCTTGTATGCAACAATCCTGAAGATTCATGTGACCCTTCCCTCGATTGTAGCGTCTATGACACAAAGCAGGCCGCCATTGTGTCATGGGCAATCAAATCCTTGCATGATATCATCTCAGCCGAGGCAGCAGCCTACGATGATGCCCTTACGTTTCTGACGAACAAGTTAGTGATCCATGGCGTTTTCCCTTTACAGCTTTCAAGACGCTCAGGATGATCAGGTCATGAATGACGCTAATGTTGACTATTTTCTTAGTGACAATGCAGTTGCGAAGAGTCTTTTTGGAGATGTCGCCTTCGGCCCAGACGTCAACGAGGGCGCCAACGACCCGCTCTTCGTTCTTAAGTCGATCATCGATAGCGTCACTAATTACCTGCCTTTGTTTAGACCAGTAAAATTTCTGGCTGAAGGGGTTCTCAAAGTTCTCAAGGTTAGTAAACGCGCTGTATTCATGAGTTGTAGCACAGATTAATACTGACATCTTTCACAGACAGTCCGTAAAGTCGTGCAGGCAAACACCGATTTTCAAATTGTGAGTGCTTCGCAATCTGCAAATTCACGCTCGATAAATTTGGGTTTGAGCGTACTTCCACGGATCATTCTAAACTGACGGCCATGTAGGGCGACCAGCCAGATGTGGATGCCGGACCATTCGTTGACTCGGTCCGGAGCACCTTCACCAATACTCGAGCAGAGCTCAGAAGCCAGATGGGTCGTTGGATGGGAACCGGAACGATCACATCAGACGTTCATAGCTCACCTGAGGACACTCTGTCTTTCCTGGGGTCCGGAAGTGTGCTCAACTCGTTTCATCGGAGTATCCCGGATATGAGAGTGGAGGCACAGGACAATATTTTACAGCAACTCGTGAGTGCACTTTACGAAATACCATTTCCGCTTAGATTTTGGACAATCACAGTCACTGATGTCAAGTAGGGGATTTCTATCGTGGCGGGAATATGGAATGGCCAAGGAGCAACAGTTGATGTCTTTGACGATTTGGTGGGTTGAATGATTCCGGCGCCGAAACGATTACATTTTCCCCTTACGTTTAGGAACATTACAACGAAGAGGAGAAGCCTATGCTAACATACAACTCTGTCTCTCTGTCGCAGGACTTGTGCAAACCGATTCTCCTCCTCCCGCCCTTTCCGCCAAACTATGACCCTAACAAGGACTTCGTCCGCATTCTGGCGCCCAATTTCCCTGGGGTAAGCATATTCTGACTCCTTGTATTCATCTCCGGAGGCTGTATATATCTTGATTGGATTCATAAAGCGAAATTCTGTTCGCCTATCAGGGCCCCTCTATGTGTACAGTACCCATTACTAACGATGTCAATTTATTCCAGGGATCAAGGTGCATTGGGTTATTTGAAGGTCACCAAGTCTCCAAAAACTTTCGACAAACACTCGGAAATTTTCATCTCGACGCTGAAGATGTTGCTACCAATGCAGGCATCTGCGCACAGAGCGGTCTAGGGGGGATTTTCCCTCCCGCAGAGGACGATGTTAATGTAGATGGTGGCCTGCCTAGATGTACTTTCCCACTCAAGCTAAGAAGCTGAGGGCAAAATACAAACAGAACTCTACTGCCGCACTCTTGTCGATCAGTACTCAGGATAGTTGACTAGCTTACCCTCTCCTGGCCGTCTATCATAATCTACTTGTATGTGAGGAAATTTTATACTCTGATCGACGTCAGGCACTTGAGGCCCACATGCCAGCCACGATCTATGCAATACATGATTGATACATTCTGCCTCCAGACAACCTTGATATAAAAAGGATTACATTAGACAGCATTAAGTAAAGCATGTTCGGAAATTCCATCTGGATTCTACTGATGTCCCTCCAGATATGCTGATCAACAGTTCTGCGAAGTATATCTTGGCATCTCGGGGCTGAGGGGCCAAGTCATGAATGATGGCGTTGCCCCGCCAATGCTGTATGGTCAGTTGCACTTTCCTCTTCTGGAATCCTCAACGCACTTTCTCTTGCAAGGCTCAAGCACGAGGCAGATTCCTGGAAGTAGGAGCATTAACCGATTTATTTTCAGGGATTTATGTGTAATTGATTCACCTTATTAGGACCTCAAAACTCAATTGCCCAGGTCTCTCGATCTAAGCCAGCTAACTGTGCGCCAAGAGCCAGCCTTTGAAAGGTCCAAGTATCTGGGTGACTGAGACGAATCAACAGTGTTGAACATAGAACCCTCTCCTCGTGTGCATATCCAACCTTTGATTTCTTCATTTGTTTGGCGTTTCTTATATTTCCTTCACTGAATCCGTACACTTCTGCCTCCTGGAGGCTTAGCTGCCCAGTTCCGGTAGCCGGCGCTGATGAGCACCTAACTCGTGCCTAGGATACTGATGACCTCCAAGTTCAGACGTTTCTGTGGAGTAGATTCCTTCATTGTTGTATTGTTTCACAGCTGGGGAAGCGTATTGTACTGAATCATGGTTGAAACTAGCAGGTGCGGGTTGTGCTTGGAAATGTCCTTTCTGCTGGGCACGATTGCCACGTTTGTGCCAAATAAAGACTCCAACTCCAAGAATGATAGCCAGAATGCCGACACTTAGTCCGACAGCAAGACCAATCTTGGATGAAGTGCTCATCCCGCTGGAAGGCGACTCTATAGGAGAACCCTGGCCGGTATTTTGAGCCGATGCCCCAGAACTTGAAGAAGTGCTTGATGCGGTCGGAGTTGTTGTGGTCCTCAAAGATACTGAACTTGCAGAGACAGAGACAGAGCTAGCAGACGTGACATCGACCGAAGGGGCTGCAAAGACAATGCCTGCAGCGGTACTGCAGTAGTTAGAGTATATGGATAATGCACTGAAGAGCTCGGTGCCATAGTCGTTTATACCATCGCTTTCACAACGACTAGAGACACAGCTACTGAGGAATGCTGTGGCAGATGTTCCAAAATCGGACCGACAGAAACATGCGTTGAGATAAGGGGATCCGCAATTGAGGTGCATAACGATATCTGGGTAGGGGGCTCCAATGTGTCCACTATCAATCCAAACGCATTTTTGTCCACATGCACGCTCTGTAATCCAGGCGACATCTTCGTTGACCGAGACTGTCGCCGTAAGGCTAGAAGCGGTGGTCATTGTTGCAAGAAGGAATGGGATTGAAAGGGAGAGGGGGACAGGACTGAAGGCACTCGAAGATTTTGGTGCACCAAAATCTGTAGTGTAGAGTAGGCGAATGATGGGGAGGAATCGAGACAAACTGGTGAGCCAGAGTCTAGTTTATATAGGAAAGTGACAAAATTGGTGGCCAGAGGAACCTGGGGGGTCGTGGAAGCCACTATCTCGTGATACCTCGCCCCCAACTCCAGTAGTGCTAGCCAGAGCCATGATATACGAGCATGCTGGCCGACAATGACAATCGTGTATTTGATTGGCTCGTGAGTAGCTGCGCCCAAGGCCCTGAGTTTGGTGGTGGGAAGTATCGTTAGCCTGAGGTTGGCTTTCCTGTCCAGACACTGACCTTTGTGCGACTGATGATACGAGGTTAATTGACATGGGAAGAGACATATTAAGTCGACTTCTTATCGAGTCAGGAGAAATCGTGATATCAGGTAGGTATGTTACTAGTTAGCTAATGAACAACCCTCTGCACAGGGGTTGCACGTGCTTGCGGGCTACAGCAAATGTCATTAAATATAGGAAATAGCTTATAAGAATTAAAAAAAGTTTTCTAAGACAAACTCTCAGTGTTCCTCGACTATCTGGGTTTAATAAGGAGCGCTTCTCTCTGATTGATCTGTCCGAGTTAAACGAATTGTGTCTTTAATAAACTTGGCGATATTAAGAGTTATGAGTAGGTTTTAGTGTAGCGAGGCTCCTTTAGTTTTCTAGCACGCTACCGTACATAAGGTTCCTTTTACTTCCCTTTAAATCTTGGCTGTACTATTAGTTCATAACCTCTTCTCTAGACTATATAATAGATCTGCTAGGAATCCGTAAGTAAATTAGGTAATCCCTCTCTTTTTAAGCTGCCTAGGTAGCTGCTCCGGGGGTTCGGGTCGAGTTTCGGTAATTACCTTACGAGTAATACGTACCATACCTAGATAGGTAGGTAACCAACCCGTTAGGTAGCCTCCCTACCCCGCCCCTACTCCCCAAGCCCCCCTGAAAACCGTTCCTTGTGCCCCGGAGTCACCTCCTCTGTTGATTTAATGGCGCGACACATTGCTTTGGTTCGAAGTCTCGACGATAATATGTGAATAAATTCCGTATAAGTTATTCTCTGGCTACTTACGATACCTTGATAACTTAACATATTTTCGTGAGCTTTTGTAAGGGGAAAGGAGCGGACTATTTCTTGCACACAAAGTAGACGTGAAGCTCTCGCTCCCTGTACACTCTTAGTTTCAAAACATTCCACTCAAAATACCGATTAGATTCAACGTTCACGACTATGAGCTCCTCAGTTCAAAGCTCACACGATGTCTCCAACCTATCCTTTATCAACACAGATCTTGCGAGTAATGGGAAGCATCGCTACGAAGATCGGCGCCACTACGCCAGAACTTCTCAGAAGCTTGCCTGCGACGTGTGCCGAAAGCTCAAGGTAATCTTGGGGGGTTTCTAATCCTTGTCGACGGCTAACCAGACAAACTAGATGAGATGTACCATTGACGATGATCCGCCATGTTCTAGATGCCGTACAAGCGGCCGTCAATGCTCTCTAATAAACCAGTCTCAGCCCGCGTCGAAGAAACTCCGCCTCCTGGCCGAAAGCAACCCCGTCTCGACCCCTTCGCCGTAGTGACGACTGCTTTACCTCATGAGGAACATAGCCTCGATCTTTCATCTGACCCCAGAGATCCGGATGGCTCTAAACAAGCCGCAGCCCACACGCAGTCAATGCAGTCAATCTCAGAGTCCTCGGAGATAGACCCAGTCGCCAACGACCAACACCAAACAGGCTTGCCCGACAATGGCATTTCTCTCCAACTACCTTCTATATACTCTGATGCTCCGGTTGACCTCGTGAAGAACCAGAACGCCGCATATACTTCTCCTGGTCTTGAAGATAGGCGGTCTGACGAGAGTCCGCGGTCTGTCGCGGCAATCTCAGGCACTGTGATAACCAATGTCGGTCATGCATATTTTGGCACAAGGAAAAGCATACCAGTATTGGAGAGGGACGTGACGCAGCTCATAGACCTGTGAGTGATCCTGGCACCCAGTTGCATTTTGGGTACTAACTACGAGCATATCTCGACAAAACATGATAGTGTACAGCCCAGTTCTTCACCTGGAGGACTTCCTGAACTCTGCCGTGATTGTGCAAATGCAAGTTGACAAAATCTTGGATCGATGCGCTCAAAAATCTGCTGAATGTAACACAAAGCGGCTTCATTGGTATCAGAGTGAACTTCTTTGTTGGCTTCCCCCGATTCTGTATACGATCGTACAACATTAGGTATCTCCAGAAGTCAATGTCCGACCTTCACCGCCAAACAGCGCTATCCACGTCAAGAGCTGTTCTGGTGCCGCCATCGATCTCCTTGACTGGGTCCTCAATATCGAGCTCAAGGACCGCGAAAGTTTCAAATTTGCCTCAGATAGCTCATGGATCATGATGGCGTTATGCGTCCTCTTCTCGTTGCAAAGTTTGCAAATCCTGAGATCATTAGTTTGTTCTCCACCAGACGCAGGAGAAAGCATCGACAAGATAGAGGAGGCGGGAGAAATCATCATGGCCGTAACATTGCAGCCGCAGATTGGGCCATAATCGTATGGCTGTCATATCGTTGGATGTGCCGAAGCCATCGAAGGCATTGACCAGAGAAAGGGCCTTTGACGAAAATGGACTCGCATCACAGCTCAACAGGCATAATCGAATCTGGCTTGCCTGAATTGTCAACTCACAATTCAAAGCTTGAGGACCCCCTCTCCGGATTCGATTTTGTCTCTTTATACTCATTCGTTGATTTCTGGGAGATTCCGTTCTTGAACGAGTTCCTTGATATGGTCAAAGAAGCACATCACATTGAACTACCCTGATCTAGAGATGAACAGCCCGAGAATTTATCCATAATATCAATGATGCTTCTTTCTACATGAAGGGCTAACCCCGTGTGCCGTAGCACTTGAGTCATGATGTCAATTGACTGCGCAATGCCGATACATCTCTTCCAACTTGGTCCACAACAACTTTGTTACTGGATCAGGGCAGGGCTGGACCTGGACCAATAAGACACAACTGGTACCTGTTTTGAGATCGGGCATCTGCGAGGGAGAACGAGGTTGGTCAAGACTCTTAGAAGGGCGGATTGGAGGAGGAACACTTACCCAGCTCGGATTTGTCATACCATCCCAACACATACTTCGTCGCTTTCGACGACCTGCGATACCTTCTTCGACTACCAAGCCGGCCAACGCATGCTTCACGGGCACTTCTTTCGGACTATCAGGCGTGGACTAATCCAAGATCTCGTCCGACGGACAGGGCTTCCAAGCTTGTGCCTGATAATTGCGGCTCCAGGAACTCTGCTAGGCTTTCGTTGCTGACGAGCAGGCTGTCACGAGACATGAGTGCCTCCAACAGCTTCCCGTGATCTTCTGCGGTTGGGTACAGCCCAAAACCTCCCATCTCATTTGGGGCAGAGACTGGATAAAGAGAGCATCCGGGTGTGAGAAGGCGATTGTTACCGTTCGATCTTGCGCCTATACTCAGCATCGGAAGTTCCTTTCTGAGCTCTGGGTGAACCATCGTATTCTCCATGCCAGTACGTGACCATGTATTTTCAGCAAATGCTCCTCAAGAGTCTGTCCGGTCACTTCTTCTAGAACCTTCCCTGCCCAATCTATGCCTTGGCTATACGCTCAGTTTGACCCTGGGTTGAAATCAAGAGGGCATGTCCAAGTTTTCTATTCAGGAGTTCAGCAATTGCTGGCTCAAGGATCGACGACACAACCTACCCATTCACCAGAAAAGACTTCATGTTGCCCTCCCAACGAAAGATCTACACATCGTATGCTGACCGCAGCATTTGTAGCGCGTTACGACTGGGGCGTTCAAGAAGTATACTAGTGCGCGTCAAGTTGCCGGTTTCGATTTGGATGCAAGCTTATAGAAGGCCGTCACAACGCATGTTGACTAATATCTTGAGGGAAACGCTGATGTGTAAATACGATTTTCTTGTCAAGGAATAGTGTCCAAAATAAGCGAATAAGCTGCCTCGGCCTTCGGCCGTTCTTTCCTCTACACCACGAAGAGTACTATGGACCAACAGAACTCGTTCCCTACATAGTCACAAGAGGGGATATTAAGGTTTTCTCCTCCCCAGTCATACTAATAGCTCTATATAGCAATAGAAACCCTCTCCAACTCCGCATGGCCTGTAGTAGTACTCTTTTTCAGCCGACCACTTCTGATCTCCGTGAGTTATTCCTCCATTGAATACAGACCTTGTCCCTATCGATTTTAATTTGCCTGTCTCTCTTCCGGCAGCTTCGCATAGGTATGAGTTTGTAGGTGGAAGTCAGGCTCATCACTTCGCACAAGCTTAAAATGCACTGAACTGTAGCATGACAGGATGAAGTTCAGAAACTCAACCACCGCCACAATCACACCTGCCCAGAACCCAAAGTGCTTCAAGATAGTCAGCTGCAGGTAATTTATAGCCAGGGAATTGCTCACCATCTCTTGGCAAACAGTGCTGAAGCCAAGGTCCTTGTTCTCAACACGGACCTCGATATCTTTATGAGTGCAAGTCCAGTTCCAAATGTCACTCTGCGACTTCTTGCCTGTGTCCCAGCTCTTGTAATATACAACTGCAGCAGTCGATACGATGAAGGCTAGGAAGGAAGACACCATTGCCATGATCGGACCTATACGTTTCGCACGCAACTTCCGGAACTGCAGGACAAGGCATATATCAGGAACTAGCTGCACATGTTGATTCTTCGGGAATGTTCAAACTTACACAAGCGCAGAGTGTGAGGAGGGAGAGAATATTCAACTTTACAGAAACCACGGCCGCAACTAGCATGAGAGCTGTAGGTCCAGTCTGCAGGGACTGCGGCCATGCCGAGAGCGTAGTACCCCTAGGATAAGTGAACGTCTCGCTCTTGGTACGTTCGTAAACGATCAAAGCTTTAACCATAATGACGACAAGCGCAAACGAGAAGGCCAACGCGATAACGCGGAATGCCACTCGAATTCGGTGAGGTGTAGTCGCCTGAACGGCCAGTGTTTTGGGGCGCTTTTCCCGCTTAGGTACTAGCTGAACTTGGTCCTCATGCTTTGCATTGACGCCAGAATAATCTGTTGTAGAATATGGACGGTAAGGCTCCATCTGCGCAGGTATATAATTGATGACCGACGGAGGGCTGCTGCTGCTGCCGTTGTTGTGACGCGAGAGAGACTGAGGGGAATCGTGGTATTTTGTCCTATAAGACAGATGTCTTGTCCTTTCGGGGAAGGCCCTAGTGCCATATACTGATCCTCTGGGAGAGACTTCTGAGCTCAGTTTTGTACCCCCAATAATAGAGTTCAACCCCCTTCGAATTCAGGGTTTAATCCAGCCGTGCGGAAACCTCATGGCTAGGGTCGACGCTGCTGATGTGTGGTCATGTCTCGCCCCTGAAAGGTATACGATTAAATCCTACAGTTCACAAGAAAAACTTTGTTATGAAATAATCTTTTCGAGATCGTGGCTGGATCCGCTCTTAGCCCCTACGAAATGATATTCATATAAGTCATTACCTGTTTGGGCAAAGTGGGTTATCTTTATCAGGTATAGTGCTTAGCATCCCTCCAATCCTATACCGTTAACTATGGAGCCGCGTCTCACAAAGTAAACGCCTCTTCCGGGCATCGTCCGTTATTACAAAATGACACTGCCACAAGCCCCTTGGTGTTTGATCTACTTCGTCTTTGATTTATTCATATCTAAGGGGCTGATGAAGGATTTAGACTACCCCCTAGGTGAAACGGGGTGCTGGGTTCGATCCTATCCTTAGGTAAGTGGCTTTTAGACCGAGAATATTGGAGATCTAAGACGTATATACCTCTAAAATCACCTTGAATTTTCAATGATATCCGTTACCGCAATATATCCTGGGAATCCAGCCACCAGAACGCAAGCAAAGTTACACGATGCTCTTGAACCACTTCTTCCTCATCCTGACTGGTGCACTATACTGCCAAAGCAAGGCGACAGCAAACTTGGAGCAGATTCTCCCTCGCCAGGACACCACTTTAGTGGCTGGACCTGACGTGTGTAGAGATCCTGACATAGACACAGATCCGCAAAAAGCTTTCAATGACGCCAATGGCATTGATCTGATTCTCGATGTTATGGAACAAATCGGTTCACGTAAGTATATAACAGATGCTCTAGAAAGAGAAGCTGACAGTGGACTAGCTGCTGGGTTTCCATCTCTTCTTGTCAGCCAGATCGTAAATGATCCATCCTTCGTCTTTGACTGTACAGATCTCTCGAAACCCGGGAATTGCCGGGCGCCTACTGGTCCGGTCGAGACAGGAGGGCAGGTCTGTACTGAGCTCAAAACCGGTGTTACGGGCAGATCAACCGACGCTGGTCAGTTGCCATGAACTAGTTGAGCTCAATCACTAATTTTCCATATCTCACAGGGGTTGTCGTTATCCAGTCATACGTGAGGATGTATGGCTTCTTGCATAATTCTCTTATTGCTATAGACGCAGCAAAAGCCAACATTGAGTCTTTGTGAGTTGAAGTCTTATCGTACTGGGAGATTGATCTGATTTTCCCGAAGAAAACTATTAGATGCCATGGCAACGGACTTGAAACCTAAACCAGATACCGCCGGCAAGATTCTTGTCGAAATCCTTGAGATAGCGATTGGTTTCATCCCTATTGCTGGACCTGAGCTGTTGGTCCTCAGAACCGCTGTGAAGGTCGCAACGAAGATCGCCAAGGTTGGCACCTCGACACTCGAGAAGCCGATTATATGCTGACGCTACCTCCAGTCAGTGACGAAAAAAAGTCTGAAAGATAAGGATGATAATCAACCTCCCACCACAGCAGAACTGCAGTCGTATCTCGACCAGGTCGCGACGGATTTCAAGAATGCAATCACTGAACAACACGCGCAGATGTTTCTTCTGGAAAACACGGATGGCACTGGCAGGGATAATTCCCAGGCTAAGTGGCTGGACCAGGGCACTCAACTAGCTCTGAAGGTTACAGCGGATCAACTTACCTCGAACATCGAGACTAACCTGGTCGGTATTATCACGATCTTATGATCGAGCAAGTATCGAGACTTCACGCTAATATCTATGCCAGAAATCAGTACTACTGGCTAATTACATGGGGACAGCAAAGGCTAATGTTGGCCATGCGGTGAGTACTTTCCCGTTTGATGCCAGCGAATGCAGCTGCCGGCCATTTACCAAGGACTAACACATTGCTCCGGCTAGAATGCGGAGGAAGTTAAGCGCCCAATACTAAATATCCACTGCACATTGCCGACAGAAGTGTCCAATGGTGATGAGGTAAGCAGCTACCTCGGTGCTTGAAGTTAACGGCTCAACCGAAACGCATTTTCGGTGGAATGATGGCGATTCAGATACTAGAGCAAGCTTGATAACTAACTTTGTGAGTCCAGACCTGTGATTGTTTCGGGTATGAACCTAACAGCGCCTTCAATGGCAGACTCGAGGGATCTCAGCCGATCAATGCAAACGCGCTGAGGGAGAAGTCAGCCTTGTACGGTGGGGTTCAGTTTGAGGCAATCATCAAAAATGCGGTGCGTTAACTGTGGCCTTGCAACCCTTGTGAGATGACTGACAAGTTACAGCTCGCATGCCACGCCAAAGGGCTCACACAGAGAGATGTCGACATCAACAGCTTCCTTGAGGGCTCGAGTCAGGACCAAACTATACCGGACTGTCTTTTTGGCTTGTGAGTTATGGCCCTATCCACTCTATGTTTATGCAAACTGACCGGAAAGTCATGTGTTCAACTTGTGTGAGCGATTCACACAGGTGGGAACGACTTGTGTTCCTGCCTGAGGCGACCTGTTTTCGTAACAGACATTGTCCACCATGGCCTGTGGCTAAAGTTGAACTACCATCTGCTTATGATTTCATGATGCTATGCAAGAACGTGAAAGACAATGCCTTAACATACAAGCTCACAACTGGCTGCACTATAACGTCTTGGCTATGCTTCAATATGACGCTGGAAGTATCTAGTAACATCAAAGGAGCTTTGGCAGCAACAATTAGGTCTCCGATGCAAAGAATTGGAAATATACTGAGCTCAGCCATTCTCAAATAAAAAGAATGTCGTGCAGGCACCCAGCGAGTGTCAGAATTCGTGAACCACCCAAACTGCGTGTTTTGCTGGACACTCTACCCTTTACCACCTCAATTTTGGTGACTGCCTCATATATAGCTACTAGACTATATGAATAATTTTATATGTAGACCTCCTTTCGTTGTGTAATTGTTGAGTACAGCGCACTCCAGGGCGGAAATCGAGGAAGGTGGTTCACGAATTATGACACCCCCTCGGTGGCAGGAAGCCATGTGTAGCTTTGGGAGCATCATTGACAAGGTTCAAGATAGACGTTCAGCTGGAGACAGTGCGCCACGAAAGTCGTTGTATGGAGGACTGTCCGGGGCCATTATTTCCCAATCTAAGTACATTATCCTGCAATATAAAGAGAGTTCGAAAGTTTTGAGAATCAGTCAGATGTTTTCTTATGGCCGACTCGACTTTGACATTTCCTACTCTTGCGATTAAGCCATGCTTTGCGTTGTCTTAAAAACTGTGTGTGCACGACATACCTGCTTGATATAGTTTTGCGACCGCACGGATGAATAAATCAACTGGAGTCGCCGTGCAGCTAACGTCATATAGCAGTCTCGTGGGTGGCACACAATTTGGTCAGACCTGAAAATTCCAGTGGAGGTAAGCTTCGTTGCTACTGGGGAATTACTTCCACTCCTCTAGACTTGATCTGGCGGCTGAGGCCATTTGTGCTCGCGAAGTACTCCAGCAACACCGGGCCAATGTGGAAAGCCGAGTCCAGTGGGAGTCTTTCGGTTTTTGTGATATCTGCAGATGACGGATATGCACCAATCTATCCCTACGCTCTAAGAGTGAAGCCTACTGCAAATTATACGAAGACAACCCGCTTTCAGTACAGTCCCTCAAAGCCTTTTGATACGCAGGTAAACCTGCTACAAAGTTTAGAGATTCTCTCGGTTTTCCTGGCACATTCGCTGCCATGTACCATGAAGTCGTATTGCGTGGTAGAAGAGTTTTATTTGTATCATCAGCAACGCGTTTGGTCCATTCATACTCAGACTCTGGTTTGGCATCAATTCTCGTCAGCCTTTTCGTCCTCAGCTCCACCAAAGTCTTGATAATCCAATCACTCTGGATTTCGGAAATCACGGGCCCAACAGCGAAAGCCGTTGGACTTTGAGGACCGTATAAGAAAAACATGTTTGGAAATCCCGAAGTACTCATGCCAAGCGACGTCCTAGTACCACTGCTCCATTTTTTGCGAAGAGGTTGTCCACCAACCCCTTGGATGTCAATACGAGAAAAGCTCCCGGTAATGGCATCAAAACCAGTTGCAAGGATCAAAGCATCCAGTTCAATAGAAGTGCCATCTCGCATGTCAACACCATTTTTCGTAACCTGTACTATTGGATTCTTTTGAAGGTTGACTAACTTGACATTGTCTTGATTGAACACTTCGAAATATCTTTGCTCGAGGGACGGTCTTTTGGTTCCGAAAGGCACAGGAGGCAACTCAGGGGCGAGGTTCTCGATCAACTCCGGATCATTCTTTGTAATTCTTTTTCGCACCTTGTCGCGCCAGAAGTTGTAAAAGAGGGTATTGGTGTCGACGTCTGTCATCAGATCATGGTAATTCCCTTGCGATGGTGCAAATCCAGCTTTGGCCCATAGTTCCTCGAAAAATGCGGTGCGGGTCGCTGGGTCATCATCCTTTGCTCTCCTCGGCACGGGGCTGTAGTCAAAACCGGCGTGCGATAGTTTCATCTGTCGAAAGATTTCCGCATAGCCTGACTTCTTGGCCATTTCCAGGTCCCTGCTGAGAAGTTGTTGGCCCATGGGTAGAGCACAATTGATGCTTCTCTGTAGGACAACAAGTTCTCCAGCAATGGGGCCAAGTTCTTGGATCACCTGAACACCACTGGCTCCTGTTCCAATCACGCCAACTCGCTTTCCCCTGAAATCGATGTCCTCTTTTGGCCATTTAGCAGTGTGAAGTTTGAAGCCCTGGAATTTTTCCAGCCCCTCGAGGTGTGGAGTATATGTCTTTGCCGCGAACCCGGTGGAAAGAAGTAGAAATCTAGCAATTGCGGTATCTCCTCGATTCGTATTGACTATCCATTGATCGGAACTCTCATCGAATGTTGCTTTCGTCACTCTTGTGCCGAAGTCGATGTCTTTACTAAGATCCCATTTCCGGTCAACGTACTGGAAATACTCCACCAGTTCGGCTTGACTTGGGTAAGCTTCCCTCCAAACCCAGTCGTCCCAAAGTTCCGGCGCCGAGAATTCGTAGTAAGGCGCGCTGGTATCGACGCGAGCACCAGGGTAGCGGTTATGCCACCATACTCCGCCCAGACCTTCGCCTTCTTCAAAGACCTTTACTTTGAATCCCTGCTTGCGAAGGTTTCGTAATAGGTAACAACCTCCAAATCCACCACCAACCACGATTACATCGAGATCAGCGGTGCTTAAATTATTTGACATAATCATCTTGTTTGCAGAAAAAAGACATGTGTGAATAGGTAAATCCTACAGCCGTAGTGAATAGGTCCTTCCTTATGTGATGCAATGGTGTAGAACCACGCCGTTATGTTTGAAAGCTCGATGCCGGTGCCCGAGGGGGGTGGGGATATGATGACACACCTATGGATGACAAACTAAAAGACCGCAGAACCATCAAAATGGTCAACACTAAACCCAATACGGCACTTGACGGCCTTTTCCGCGTTTAACCGCAGACTTGCAACCAGACATGTCTTCCACGAAAATGGATAAACTTACGTAGCTAGAGCCTCGAAATACTATGCGACTCGGGTTGCCATTCGACTTAGTTAGTGTGGCCCAACTACTCGCCCTAGCAAATATTTATACCTACTTAATGATGCTTTCTTGCATTTTTAGCAGGCCTGAGCCGCGCTAGAAACGACCTGGAAGAAGCTAGTGGCAGCCAGGATGCACCCAAGCAGTAGTGAAGACTATAGCCGCAGTTTAGCTTAAAGCATGCTAACGCACTTCCAATGGATATACAATATCTAGGTACAGCAGCCTGGTGACAGAGATAAGGTCAGATACACAGATGAAAGGGTGGGGCGAAATTGTAAAATAGCAATGCTTGACACGCGCGAAAACTGCAGAAATAGGACGTAATACACTCGAGGATATATACTGCATGTGAGGCAATGATTATTCCTGTAATTTAATCCCTTACACAGAATGGTGATCTTTCGCTTCCACTATGTTACAGCCTTCCAGAGCATCATCTTATAACATAAGATTACCTCCCTTGTCAGTGGTTTCGGCGCTGGTACTTGTTGACTGTTTTTGTCAGTGCAGTCCAGCCCAGTTGCAAATATACTTGGGTCGTCACAGATGGTAGGATACTTAATCCTGAATGCGGGATCGAGTTTCACTTTCTGGCGATCATTCATCTTCAGAGTTTTGAATAGCCTCAGTGCAGCTTTCCTAGAGCGAAATATATCATCAAGGTGCATCGGGATCCATGGCTCTGTTTCCTCGTCTTGCTCAATGTGATACGGACTTTCAGGTGTCGTTGTCCAATCTTGAATGCTAAGAAATTCAGGTTGTCTCGAGTCTGCAAGTGACAGTGTACTGTCTATATCGGTTTCGTTACGCGATATTATCTGGATCAGGTCCCAAATGCGAAAATATCCTTGTCGTGGCATCTCATCCGGAAGTCCAAGCAGAATTTTTGAAATATCTGCTTCGACAACACAAGCGGCAGATTGCTCACAGACGATTTGGTCAAGCATCCAACTGTGAGAATAGAGCTCAATCAACTTATCCCTAATATTAGGAAAGAACACCCAATCGATAATGGAGGGATGCAATGTGCTAAGTTGTGTAGCGGTTGGTCTGTGGCACGGGAGTAATTCTTGAAAACTCTCGAGAGAGGGATCCAGTCTCCATCGAATGATTCTCTCCACTGATGCAGAAGACCCCATGTAAGCCCACCAGACCCTCATTTCAGGCCATGCGGTATTGACAAACATTGATACCATGCTGGAAATGTGTCGAGAAAGTCTGAGTCGGTTAGCGTTAGTACAAGATTGCTGGTGCTAGCTTACCTTTCACTGCCTCCCTTACTACGCCGTTGTTTGTAAGCTTTGCTTTGCTTTATGAAATACTCGCAAGCTGCCAAATGCCCTGAGAAAACGGAAGGAAAATTGATATTTCCCGGTGGGGACATAACATAACTATCGGATGATATCCTTGAATCGTGGAGGTATGCTCTCTCAAAGTTTGCAATCTCCATCTCCGAGAGATTGGTAAGCTTATCGACAATATCCAACTCTGCATGCCGAGATACCGTGGTCTGCGCTCGGTCCAATTCTTCGAATATGTTGTCGGTTTTGTTTTCCTGATTCGTCCTTTGAGTAACAGCAACACCAAAGCTCGCTGGCGAGCCCGTGAGTGGGACATTCGTAGCCCACGGGAAAAGTTCGACTGCAGAGTGCAGAGCCGAATCACTGATGTCGGTCATATTGGTGGTGTCTAAGTCGTAAATATCGTTTATGGAGACAGGTAGATGTATGGCAATCGCATTTGCATTGGTGTCTTCCAAGGTCGGAGACCTCGTTGCTCGCGGCGAACCAGCGTGCCTATCGTTCTCTGATGCTTCGCTTTCTTCATTGGCTGACCGGGCTGGATCCTTGTCATTTCCAGACGCCAAACCTAAGCTTGTGCCTATACTATCGGCGACATTGGCAAGTGCGGTATTCAAGCCTAAGATGCGTTTCCTGGCTGCAAGAAGAGATTGCCGAAGCTGCTGACACTCTTCCTTGGCAGCTTGTAGCCTGGCATCATCATGCTTCGAGGTCTCTGCAAGCTGTGTCTCTAATTCTCGTATGTAAAGCGACTTCTTCTCCCTGTGTGACTTTTGCGAAACTCGATTCCTAGCTCGCCTGTAAACAGTCAATTCATTGGCCCGCCAACCATGTCGCCTGAGTTAACATGCTCAGCGCAACATATCACTCACCGTTTCGCGATTGCGCTTTGCTTCGCGTCTGAAGGATTATGGACTGACGTTGTACCAGGCGCCATTGGTCCGCAAAGGAGTGACTGTATCCTTGTTCAGTCGAGCAACGAGTTCGAAAGTCGAGTTGCACTACTAGGACTTAAGACAACGGGCGCCCCCAGCGTGACTCAGCACTTGGGAATGCGATGTCATGCGGGGTAGGTTTGTCATGTTTTGGTGACACCTCGGAGTTGAGTTTCGAAATGTGTGTGGTCAATTTCCTCACTACTCATTATCGAATTAGAGGCTGGAACAATCCCTGACTAATTGATATAGGCTTGTACTAAATTTTTCAAGCCGAGGTCATCCAAATCTTGGGAATGCTGCTTTTACTGACATTTCAAGGGTGCTGTTCGTTGTCAAAGTCATTTTCCATTGTTGACATCAAATTAAACTGCTAAGCTCTTGTTGTTCTCATTGCGAGCTTTCGACCTACCTTTCATGCTTGATAGACGTTTCGCTTTACCAAAATGCGTCTTGATTATCTATCAAATCCACCAACTGGCTTATCGCCTGAAGGTGAGCAAGTGCTAGCAATGGTCAAAGCACGGCGTGGAGAGCATGGTCTTTTCCCTCTTGATCGGACATTGTTATATTCACCAAGTTTCACAAGAGGTAGGTAGTGATCACTATCAAAGTTTTTACTTTTAGCATAAGTTTACAGCTAAATGTTTCCTCAGGCTGGCATGCTTTCTTTGGAGCTATACGTGGGGAGGGAATTCTCCCCGACGTCATACGAGAGATTGCCATCATTCGTGCTGCTCTTTTAAATCAATGCTGGATGGAGTGGTATCCTCATGTGGAAATTCTCATGAGATGTCAGGGTTTCAACGAAGAGAAATTAAATGTTCTGAAGCAAGTTGAACCGCAGGAACAAGGTGCATTGTCTGATACGGAGTGGGCGGTGCTACGTTATGCCGATGCAATTACAAAGACCCTCACTGTGCCGCAAGAAATATTCGATGCCGTGCTTGCAGCAGGGTTCAATCAGCAAGAAGTAGTAGAAATCACATTGAGTTGTGCTGCTTATAATGCAGTGGCTAGACTTGCGATCCCTCTTGATATTGGGGAATTCAACAACAATATACCCGACTTCGCGAAATAATAACTTAAAAGCATCTAATTCTAAAAAAAAATCGAAAAGAATTCCTGAGCTACCTCAAGATCACTACCAACAGGGAAGGATTCAGTAAATATTCTCTGAGAAACATATCGTGTAGCGGCTTCCCTTATTCTCGGGCTGAAAAAGCCCCGAGTTGTACTATAATGAAGTTCAATTGGTATGCAAATAACAAAATAAATTGTGAGGCAAAGAAAGCTACTTGTGGAACGACATATATGGAAAACATTTGAGCTGGATATGAGGCTAGGTAGATTAATAGAAGTAGCAAATTGTAAATACCTAAGCAATTCTGAAAGGGAAGAATAAGGGATCTCTCGCATGCGAATCTGATTCCTATTGGCCATGGGAGTGGCCATCCTCGGCTAGCACGACAAATAATTCACGAACGCAAATATCCTTGGACGTCGCACTAACGAGAGATCCAACACACAATGTACCTAGTCGGATATCCTCAGATGGGGCTATATAACTGTGACTGGAATCTTTCCGCCCTTCCAAATGATGATTCTGTCCCTTTGGAAGCATTTGATTCCTCTCTAGGCTCGAATTCGAGCTTAAGCGACAGGAGAATTTTCGACGTGTGTAGAGCTTCTATTTTTCTCATCCACCACGACCGCCTGATTTTGCGGGTCGATGATGATATCATTTTGGTATATCATCACAAGATCATCATCTCCGAATAGCTTTGCAATCTCCTCGAGGGGTTTGTTCCGCGTGTCCGGGAACTTCCATAAGATCGTGCCAGCCGCCAAGAATGTTATGATGATAAAGAATAAGTAGAACTTCCATCCAATAGTCTTAAAGGCTGTAGGCGCTGACTGCAACCAGATGATGCTTGATATACAAAGCGAGACCATGCCGAGCGTCATGCCTTTTGCCCTTAGGTGTGTGGGGTAAAGCTCTCCAGAGTAGAAGAAGGAAGGTCCCTCCAAGAAGATTGAGTAGCATGCAACCCAGATGAATAGCATCGCAACGGTTCCTGCAAGAGCAGTTCGGTTTGTTGAGCCGATGAAGTTGGCCGTAAGAGCAGTTTGGATGGTCATCGTTATCCCACAACCAAGGAAGCCAAGACCCATGAACACGGGACGTGGGAGTCGGTCTACGATAAACAATCCGATAAGAGAAGTGCCGAATGCAGTGCCCAGCCACCCAGCTTGGAATAGTAATGTCTGGGTGGTGCCAAAGCCTAGGCCTTTGTAGAGAATGGTTCCATAGTCTGCAGGTGTCAGCAAGTTCACGATCATTGCACTAGAAGCCTAAGAACTCACTGTTGATGACGAGAGATCCTGAAGCGATGCAACAGAAAGTAAGTCCACAAGACATCAAAGCGCGCTTTCGATATGAAGGTCTTCGGAAGAACTCCATATAGCTGACGTTTAGGGTGCGCTCGAATTCAAGCTGTCGCCTCATTTGATAAAACTCAGCGCTTGCAAAGGCGTGGTCGGGATCGTCATCGCGAGAGTGTAAGCTTTTGACGACTTCCCAAGCCTTATCTGCTTGGTCCTTAAGCAAGAAGTATCTTGGGCTCTCAGGAACAAACCAAGTGCAGAGTATGCAAAGGATGCAAGGGACGCAGCCGATCGCAAGAGGGCCTCGCCATATGGCACGTCCAAGAGGATTCTGCTCGGCAAAATAGAAGCCAACTCCGACGTAGGATGCTGAAACATAACCAACGTCAACAAAAACACCGTTGATGGCTGCCAGAACACCACGAACCCTGGGTGGTGCAATCTCATTGATCCATAGAGGAACAATGGTAACCTCAGCAAAAGAACTTTGTCTTGTCAGTGTATGCGAAGAGATATCATTGTTGTAAACTCACCCTGCGCCTGCCAGTGTTCTAAAGACGATGAACATGCCAATATTTACCGATCCAGCCGATAGCGCATTTGCAACGAAAATCAAAGCAGCTGCGCCCATGATAACGGCCTTACGGCCATATCGATCAGACAGCCAACCACTTGAGATTGTCCCAAAGATGCCACCAACGTAGAACATGGCATTCATCGCACCAATCAATGCAGATGCGTTAGGGTTGGTATCCAGACCCATATAGTTCAAGAACGAGGGTTGACCGAGGGTTGTGCCAATGATGCTGGCCGAGTAGCCATAAGATGCAGCACCCCAAGCCGCTCCGGCTGTAAAGAGGATGGTGGACCATTTGAAGGGTTGTTTCTTCATTTGATCCTGAGTAACTTCCATCGCGGTAGGAGCTTGAGTCATATCGATGGGAGTTGGTATGCGATATGAGGTAAGATGTTTGCAGAGGTTGAGGATGTAGCAATCCACACGACCAAGTCGAGAGGAGTCAAATAGAATTATAGTCTCACTCACTGCGCTGAAAGCTGGGAAGGCGGACAATTACTCAATGTCGGGCCGAGCAGACCTAGCAAATCAGGTGCAGGACGAAAAGATTGAGTTTCTGACACACTTACGGAATGGTCACTAGCGAGACCACTGTAATTTGTTGAGGGGAGCGTGCAGTCTTTTTTCCACCCGTGCATGTCTCGCGGGGCGGGAAAGCTGGGGAAAGCTTCTCGGATTCGGGGAGGTTTTGGGCCGGTGACTGTACCATTGATTGTGTAAAGCCCTATGCCACACACAGCTCCGACAAGATCCCGCACTGTGGAGCCCTTCCTATTCGAACATTGTTGACAAAGTCCTTGATGCTGTTGCTTCAGAATTCTGGACACCGAACCCAGTGGCAGTATTTTCCACTGACAGGTAATTAATCTACTTCACAGCTCAATACGTATCTTGGTAAACAGCCTGGCCTCATCTTTTCGTGATCATAGATTTACCAGACTTGCTGCCAAATCTTACTCATAATGGCTGCCTCTAACATAAACCCTGTCTCGAATTTCAAATCACAGTATGCAGTGCCAGATTTCGAGTCGTTGCCAGAACGTTATGAGTGGGCTCAGGAAAATGAGAACGGATATCGAATCCGAGAACAACTGTGCGGCACCGAACGTCCCTTGAGAGTTATTCACGTGGGCTGCGGCGCCGCCGGTATTTGTCTGTCAAAGTTTCTCCCTGAAGAGTTGAACAATGTTTCTTTGACTTGCTACGATAAGAATCATGACATTGGTGGGACGTGGCTGGAGAACCGGTAGGAAGAGCAAGCGCCAAGTCAATAAGGCTCGTCTAATGGATTGTTCAGATACCCCGGATGTGCTTGTGATATTCCGTCGGTGAATTATCAAGTATTTGGGCATTTGAAAGGAGTTCTACGACTGTTGCTAACATGATTACCTAGTTTACTTTTGCGAAGAACCCGAGTTGGACTCATTTCTATTCGTTCGCCCCCGAAATCTGGCAATATATGCGAGATATCGTGGATCGCTTTGGCCTCCGAAAATATATGAAATTGAAGCATGAAGTTATTGGCGCTTATTGGCGTCAGGAAGAGGCGCATTGGGAGGTTCATGTCAAGGATCTACTAAATAACACCACTATCATCGACTATGCCGATATTTTTATCAATGGTAGTGGACTCCTTAAGTGAGCTGTCCACCATGGAGAGGTGGTGTTGTCACTAACTCAATGTAGCGACTGGAAATGGCCCGAGATTAAAGGTTTGCATGATTTTAAAGGCCAATTATGCCACACAGCAACGTGGAGGGATGACATCCAGTACAAAGGCAAACGAGTGGCTGTGATTGGCACTGGTAGCAGTGGCATTCAATTGACGGCCAATATTGCAGAGCATACAGAAAAGTTATACACCTGGATCAGGTCTCCAACTTGGATTACAGCCGGATTTGCCCAACAATTTGCCGGGCCGAACGGGGCTAATTTTCAATGTGAGTGGCCATCATATCAAATTTGACGTGGAGACTAACTGCATTTCCAAGACACCGTGGAGCAAAAGAAGCGTTTCCGGGAGCATCCTAAGGAGTATGTCACTTACTGTAAACAGATTGAGAATGAGCTAAACCAGCGATTCAAATTCATTCTCACCAACACCCCAGAGGCTGAACAAGCCCGACAGGTACTTGTTGTCCCCTATTCATGTCATCATATTATCTAACGATTTCCCAGTTTTCCGCGGCTCAAATGAAGGAGAGGCTCTCTGGTGACAAGGCCCTCATTGACGCTATCATTCCCAAAGACTTTGCTGTTGGCTGTCGTCGTCCTACGGTAAGAGTCAAATTGTTTTTAGGATTCTGTTCATCTACTAATGTTCATCAGCCTGGTAATGGCTTTCTCGAAGCTCTAGCGTTACCGCAAACCCATGTTTTTACGAAAGAAATGCAAACAGTGACTGAAAAGGGCTTCATTGATGCCGAGGGAGTAGAGCATGAGGTCGATCTCATCGTCTGTGCTTCGGGGTCAGTGGTATCTTCTGAAAGAGAGGACGTATCTAACTTTTGTAGCTTTAACACCAGTTGGAGATCCCGTTTCCCGATTATTGCACACGGAAAGAACGTCCAAGACCATTTCATAGGCAAGCCTAAGTCGTATTTCGGAATCGCTATACCTGGCTGTAAGTTCTCGCCCTCATTAGTTGAGCTCTGCTAATTCAGCCTGTAGTCCCTAACTATTTTACTGGAATTGGTCCTTATGGCCCGCTTGGTCATGGGTCTTTCCTGCCTGTTCTCGAGCTGGTCTATTATTACTTCATTCAAGTCATTAGAAAATTCCAACGTGAGAATATCAAATCACTTCAGCCACGAGAGGAAGTTATGGACAAGTTTGTAGAACATGCAGATCTATTCATGAAAAGAACAGCGTGGGCAGGACCATGTCGGAGTTGGTTCAAACAAGGCAAAACTGATGGTACGGCCACAATATTTCCAGGGACGAGATTGGTATTCTTTGATGTGCTCTCATCACCACGTTTTGAAGATTATGAGATTGAATATCAAAGCGGAAACCCATTCAATTGGCTGGGCAATGGGTTTGCGTTATGTGAGTACAACGGTGGTGACATTTCTTACTATCTCGGTAACACTGAGAATCCCGGTGGGATGCTGCCGTTACCTGAGGATGCCCTGAAAATAGGACCAGCAAAGAATCCCGTTGTTGCGAGTGTGGTACCATTGTCAGAGGAAACTGTCATTTAGACCAGAAAGGACAGCTAGGTCCCGGGGCCTTTTCAGAAGTGATAAACTTGATTGAACTTTCTATCTATCATCAGTCCACACTTAAATGATTGACAGCCTAGCTTGTCGGAGGTTGTTACGTGTGTAACTGCCTGGCGATTTCAGTTTGAGCCGTATTGCAAGGCACATGCTCCCCATCATCTTGGGTTGCATGTCTGTCATTTCCATCCATGCACGATACCCGGGAGCCGAAGTGTTATTCATGTTGAATGAGTCTAATCGAGCAAATGGTCGCCACCTCTTCGCCAGCTTTCGTGATGCAGTCGGTCTGTGAATAATTTGACTAGGAAAGAGTAGCATTTACAATCCTGTGTAGTGGGGCTACCGCTATGACTGAAGTCGTTTGGCTGCTTAGGAGGCAGCTCCTACTGAGCAGACCGTCAATGTGAATAAGGGCTTTAATGCAACTTGTATTGTCGTTATATCTGGACCATGGGTCGGATAGCGGAAATGTTCTTGGGCATTGAAAACATCCCTGGCTTGGTGTGAACGAGGAACTTGTCGCGCCAGAAGCGCATCTGGCCGACAATGCACCATCATGCCCAAGCTAGATCTGAAAAAAATGATAAAGCACATGTTTTGGCAACGTGGAACCCAGTAGGGTAAGCAAAATAAGGAAGCAACCATCGACACGCAAGTGGACGTGGAAAGGAAGCCTATTCTACAAAAGGCAATGACTTCTTCTTCGGTAAATCCGAATGATAGTGACTAAGACAGATCAATTACGGCATCCTCGGCAAGAATGAAGAGGTGTTAAGTATAGATAGGTATTATGCATTGGCAAGAATGTGATTATTGGGCTGTGGTGAGTGAACTAGGATAAAAAGACTGGCAGGAAGGTAGATAAATGAGCGGTGGACGTGCCAAGGCCCGCTACCACGCGACATCTATGCACCGCTAGCAAGTTTATCCGTCGGCCGAGAATCCACTAAGAACTTGCTAATTTCCAACCAGGGTTAGTGGTGTTTACAAGGGAGGCTTGGCGGCTAGGCAATTGCGTCCAATTGGTTAGCTCTTCTCTCTCCTCCTTCCTTGTACGAAATTTTACCACAATAAAGCCCTCCTACTGCAACAATGTTCGCAGCATTTGAACTCCTCCCTTGACAGCAACAAGAAGGTGCAGAACAAGTTCAAATAGAGATACCTAACGCTCCCGAACGAGCTAGGCCAGATCTATGTAACCATACATCTCCAACTTACCTTTATCGGCTTCCATCTTTCGAGCCCAGATCCTCATCGCCTCCATAAACCTCCCCAAGCTCTCCGGCTTACTCATATCAATGGGGGTTTGTCCTTTGGCAACTTGACCCATTTGAGTGCCTGCAATCATGTTGGTTAATGCGAAGTCATCCTGGTCTGTCAAGGGTCTGATGGCTCCTGTGACCTTGCCCTGTAGTATATCTTTGGCAAGTTCGAACTCTTGACATACAGTCCTGGCCAATCCAACCCCGTCGACCGTCTCTAGAGCTTTGACCATGCCGCCGACTGTCTTAAAACCCCCAGTGATGTAGACCTTGGTCCTCGTAAGAGCCGGAACAATTAAATCAGCAAATTCCAAGAAAAATGCTTCCCTCTTCTTGGTTGACTCCCGCCGATGTTCGAAGGCCATGGACTGGTACGTTCCACCGCTCAATTCGACGAAGTCAAACTCCGCTGCTTCAAGCATGATACAGAGCTCCCTAGCCTCTTCAACAGTAAAGCCCCCGGCCTGGAATTCCATACTGTTGATCTTGATTCCGAGTATAAATCCGGAACCAGAAGGGAGCTTGGCACGGATAGAGCTGGCGATATCCAGAACCAACCGCGAGCGGTTCCTCAAGGATCCACCATACTCATCAGTCCTGTGATTTGTCGTCTGGGATAAAAATTGCCCGAGGAGATAGCCGTGAGCCGCGTGCAACTCGATGCCATCGAAGCCGGCATTCGCCAGATACTCCGCTGAATGGGTGAAACGAGCCACAATGTCGTCGATCTCTTCATGTGACGCAGCATGTGGTTTTGCAAACCGCAGTCCAAACACTTCTCCCTCCAATTGGATGTCGCTGGCGGATACAGGGTTGGCTTGAATGTTCTGATCAACCTGTCGCCCCGGGTGGCAAACCTGGCCGGTGATCAAACTTCCCTGGCGTTTTGCCGCACTAGCTATCTTGTTGAAGCCTTCGAATCGTGGGCCTTCGAAAGGCGCCTCCAGTGGAATGATTAGGTTCCCGGGGGCTTCTAATTGATCATAATCGAGCATGATGTTTCCAGTGAGGATGTGCCCGAGACCACCTTCGCCCCATCGCCCGTAGAGTCTCTGGAGTCCTTCGCCTGGTATACCTCTCGCCTTGAGGTCCCGAGGATCCCAGGAGCTTATTCTTTCCGTCATAGCACCCTTCAGAAATCTGTTCGGCGCTACTTTACCGCTGAACTCGAACACGAGTGGCTCTCCCAGGGTGGCCGCATTGTCAATGTCTGAAGGATAACGGTCGGACATCCTCTTGACTCTTGTATAATGGGAGTAAAAATTGAAGAGAAAAATGTCTCATTGAAGTTCCAAACGTCTGGTATAACGATACTTAAAGGCAGTTAGAACGTGGCAGGACTTGTGTCATAGCCGGTGACAGTAAAGCGAAGTAAGCTTCAGCTCATCAATTGACAAACTTGTCGATTACTTCTGATTAGTCAAGCCTAAAGTGGCTAACCCGCATAAGGTAGTTTCGCTGCACGAGTTCGAGTGACGAATTATTGAGCTTTGATATGCTGTTCAGTGGAGATACCGCATGATTGGGTTTGCCACCGACTAATTCTTTCTAGTTATATTACTAGAAACCGAGCGATGAGGAGTTCCGGCACGTGGGAATTTGGAGCAAGTTCCAGGCCAAAGCACTTGATGATTCGTTTGTAAGTCGGAACATTGAATGCCCACGTATCGGAGACAATAGATGGTAAATATACTTTTATGGTGTAGACTTGTAGGTAAGTTCTGTTCTTAACCATAGTAGTATAGAGCCTGAAACCATCAGTTCCTTCCGCGAGATTGCCAGCCATAACCCTAAGTCCACTTCACGAAGAGTAGCCTCGACAATCAGTCTGTGGTAATTCGGTCTGTGCTCAAGGCCATCCTCCGCCTCAGCTCAGCTAATTCAATTCCAATCGGGTTTTAGCACGTACTGTCTAAAGTCTTTTGGTTTCGACAATAGGAGACACTGCGAAATGAACCTCTTGGTCTTTCCCACGGTAAGCCTCTATATCGTGTACCTGTAGGAAGTAAGGCCCTCGATGACACGTTCTCCACGGCCAGCTTGTCGATTGGCATAGGAAAACCACATCATGGTAACCACTGTTACAACAAGACTGACGATAACCAGAACTCCCACGGCGATCACACCAGGAAGATAGCCAGGGGCGTCCTACCAAGGTTAGACTTTTAGGGAAAATACCGTCAGAAGTCGCAAGAAGTTTACCTGTTGTCTGAACACCAAAGCTGAGTAGATACCCCCAATCGAACTCAAAGACGTTCCCCACACTGCCCAAATGCTTCTCTTTGCGTCCCCCCTGACATTATTCATGCCCCAAGTATTGCCCGTAACAAGAAGGGCGTTTACACCGCTCTGTCCGAAGAATGCACCCGCATACCGAGCTCCTGGCACTTTCAAGAATGCAATCATGCAGAGGCCAAGGATAGTGAGTAAACAATGGACGAGAAGAAATGGCCCACGAATTTTGAGCCTATCAGAGGCATACGCGGTCGAAAAACAGTACACTGCAGAGAAGCCCGCAGGTGGGGCCGTGAGAAGAAATGACATCTTCAGAGAGAAACCTAATTCTCTGCGAAGAATAGTTGGGAGGAATAAGAGAAAGCTGTAGCCCCCAGCTGCACCAACTAGAGCAATAAAACCCCTGAAGCCATCAGTATGAAGATCTCAGAGAATTACATTGACTTACAGAGCCCACATATAGGGCTTTCGAAGAGTCTCGAATATGAGATTCCACGTTATTTTCTCAGTTTCGAATGAATTAATGTCTGCAAGAAGCCGTTGTTTGACTAAAGCTTTCTCTGCTGGTGTCAGCCACTTGTTCTTTTGGTCATTGTACGGCATATCTGGGATGATGCGCCAACACAAGACCGCGTAGCCGGCTGTGAGTGCCCCTTCGACAATGAAGATGTATTTCCATCCATTATGAGCAGGATTATCTGCGACCTGTGTCAAGCCATAGGCCAGTATGTTTGCGAAAGACGAGAAGAAGTTTCCAATTATGTAATAAACAGCAATCCTAGTCTGCTGTTTAGTCCATTAACTGTTCGACAGGAAGAAGTCATACCTTTTCTGGTATTCATATCTGCAATACCATGACGACAGGAGGTACACAGTGCCGGGAAATAGACCCTGACAAGTTAGTTCAGTTTATTCCACCAGGGTAGGAACCTCATACAGCCTCAAAGACACCCAACAGGACCCGCAAAACTGCGAGCACTTGCCAACTGTGAATAAAACCAACACAAAGAGTCACAATGCCCCAGCAGGACGCCAAAGCACTTAGCCATATTGCCGGTCCGACCTTCTGGAGAACGATATTGCTAGGGAGTTCAAATAGGATGTACCCGAGATAGAATACAAGAACTGTTGAGTAGCTAATGAGTATATTTCAAGGAAACCCAGGCGGTGTTTAAACATACTGACAATAGAAGCGCGATTTCCAACATTAAGCCCCACTGCTTCATCAATTCCTGCAATGCGAGCTCCTCCTAAATTGGAACGATCAATCAAGCACCAAAGATAAAGACCACCAAGGATCGGAATAAGTCGGCGATCGATCTTCCAGCTAAACCGAGCAGTCAGCATTACATCCAGAATTTGAGATGTTGTGACCTTACAGGACTTGTCGCACAAGCGCTTGCTCTGTATCATCGTTTTCTCCTGAAGAATCGACTGCAGAGCTTTTCAATCCTTCCTCTAGATGTATGGCCTCCTCTTTGAGCATCTCTTCTGCTGAGGCAGCAGTCTTAACCGGGGTCTCCATCTCTTAGATTGAAAGTATAGGGTTTAAAGGTTTGAAAAGTCTTGCTTGTGCACTAGTGAATAAGCGAGGAAAAGATGTCCTTTGAGATTACGTTACCTCAATATATATGGATGTTTGAGATTCTACGGGCCGCGGTTCAAACGAAAACCCATGACCTTGGGGAAGGCCGAAGAAAGTAAATCCGCACCCACAATTGTTTACGAATAAACCCCATACTAGGTAGGTATACACTTGGCTACTTTAAGAGGGTGATCAGTGGATAGCGGCTCCGGTTAGTAATATTTCGATACACCTCTTGGCGCCCAGATTAGCCATGAGCAGCGGCAGTCCCTTTTAGGAGAACAAAGCTACTAGTGAACGACTACCGAAGTTAGTCCTTCAGCGTGCCGCCTTGTTGCTAATAAGAGCGCACTTTTCTACCTTTTGTGCCACCGCCACTGACTTGTAACGCCCTTAACATACTAAACGCACCAAATTTGACGGCAATAACTAGCAGAATCCGACTCCCCAATGTGGCCTGGTATCCTGCAATGAAGTGGATTATTGCCAAGACAATTGTCGAAATGACAGGAGCTGTGGATGATCGCCTTCCCCCAACAGAGATGCCATGTACGGCATCACGGCCCACCATGCATAGTCACATTCAACTTCTCATTACGTCTCGGACCGAGGATACCTCAGAAAACTTCTCGTATTCATCATATCAATCTATTTACGAGGTCTGTTGTACATCGACCACTTTTTAAGCACTTTCCGCGTATTGAGGTTCTGGCCTTGGCGATCTTTGACCTTGGTGTCAGAAACCATCCACCAAGGTTAGCAAAAAAAAGCCGGGCTTTCGTGTAATCGCGATAATGGCATTAAAATCCATAATTAACGATGCTATTGGGGCACATATAGCATGTTATGCATTAATGCTTTGAGCTTTATCTAAATTGCCTCCGCACGAAAGACCTAGCTGCCTGGATTGCGATTCTCGGTTTGAGAGGCCTCGTAAGTATTAAGCCCACGCTGGTGGTAGGTCATGTCGCCGAATAAACTCTCTTGAACGATCAATAAACCGCCGCATTGGGCATTCAGCGACATTGATAGGAAATTTACCTTGTTTGTATTGCCATCCCGCTCTCGGAGCTGTGTCCATCTCCTTCATTGCACCTGGACAAAGGGTGTTACCGCCTGGAGGAGATGTCAAAGCTTCTCGACGATGAGGTACCCGTGTTTGAGAACAGCTACAGTCGGCAAGGACCCAACATTTGAGTAGAGCCTGAATAGTACGGATGAAAACGATGTGCTACATCCTTAAGACACCCCATGTCATCTAGAAAGACCCAATATGGTATCAGAACGTACCACGACATGTCAGTATGATAGGATCTTAAGCTCTATATCTTGGCGAAGGCAAAGAAAGACTAGAACAAGTTAAAGCAGGTAACCAGTACCTATGGCTGGAATGGACTCATTGCATCAGGAGGTCACAGAAACCCTTCCGAACCACTCTTTTATCTTGCTATCCCTGAACTCCTGATACTTTCATGCTACAGTTATATCCGAGAGCATTTGATTCTGTGGCGGCAAAAACATCTCTCAAACACAGACTGCAATGCTTTGGAGAAAAGGAAATTTGTTTGAGCTTGGTGGTACCTGGTTAACGTCAAGCAAAGGATCTCGGTATCCTAGATTGCTCAGAAATTTCTGCAATATCCACCTAATACCTCGTACTTTCACCGATATATGTAATTAAGGATAGGGCCTGGAAATCAACCCAGAGGCCAATACGCAGCGCATCATCCTCGGACTAGAATCTCTGACAAGTTGGCAAGTGCCTGGGTCATCGAAGGTCAAGAGCCTCTCGTAACCTCTTTTGCAGATTAGGTTCGCCAGCGCTCGTAAGCGTGCTTAGAACGTAACATTAATACCATGTCATTCCCATTCGAGAAACTCACCCTCCAGACTCTTCTAGCCGATGATAACGGCAAAGTTCCTGGTCTCGTCATTAAGGCTATGTCCATAGACACGAGGGGCCCGATTTTCCACGGAGCTCTGCAAAACCTCCAAGAATTCAATGCAGGCGGTCTCAGCTTTGTATTGTCCTATAGTCTAAGCGATTTTCACCGCTTCGGTTGATGAAGTACTAGCACAAGGTGCAACCTGCCCATTCATCTCATAAACTACCGGTAGCGGTGCTTCTTTATAAACTTCTTCTATCATGTCGGAAAAATTCCTGAAGTTTGGAGTGGCCATTTGATTTAAGAGGTCTTTCGCGGCGTTCCAGTCTACGGAACATTATTATATGGTCCTAATCAAAACAAACATGCTTACCCGAGATTAGTAGAATGCCTTTCGCGCCAGCCGACTCGACTCCATCCCGCATCTTAATGCTTTCTACCTAGACTACATTCAAGCCTATTGTGTTGCTCTGAATAGTCTCTCCAGCTTTAGGTACTATCGCCCCAAGTCTCGCCCTGACCTCCGGATTAAGATGAGCACCTGCGATAATCAACTCAACACCTATTATGGTCTCTGACTGTTAATGCTTGGAAGTTTTGTCGTGAAACAAAAGCTGAGCTAGAGTACTTCTCCGAGAACTAAATCCTGTGCAAAATTTGAAAAGTAAGGCGACATATCCCACTAACGCCAATGAGAGACAGAATAAGTTACTTGACTCTACTACTACACTTTTCGAGGGAGAGCCGGATCATCTGACGTCCGACGGCTTAAGTTCGGCTACCCGACACCCCGCCGATGTTGATATTGAAATGTGACATCACCTTTCAGCCCCGATCCATCTAGAGGGTCTTGCCACCAGTATTTGCTTTCGGCTGTAAGTACTTCATACAAGATGCTCTTTACAGACTTTTACCGTGGGCCCATTCTTATTATCGTCCAGCGCCTCAATTGACCGCCAAGCGGGCCGCGGGTCGAAGCCGGGCCGCGGTTTGTGCCCTATCTAGCAACTGAATAGCCGCTATCGGCTCAAACGGAGTTTGCGAATTGGGAAAAGTCCCAATCCGGGGCAATTTACTTGGCGCACTTCCTATACTATCCTTAACCAGAGTTGGGATGGTCCGATAAGACAATGGTTCAGATTTCAAGCGAAGCAAGGAAGACGGCTACAGACATACAAGAAGTACGAGCACCACCTCTACGATGTTTAATGCAGTGTCTGACCATTTCATAAAGATCGTATATACAGAAGAGGATGGAAGGCATGAGACTGCTCACCAACCTGATGAGACAGTTGGAGAGTACTGCAGGCCACATCAACTCGAACGACTTGGCCGGAGGCGAAATCTAGACCGCGAGTGGTCCGTTCTGGGTTGCCGGGCTCCGTGTTCAGTGTTGAAGTGGCAGTGCAGCATGCTGTTCGCTGCCCTAAAGAATCTAGGACTGTAAAATGTGCTTCATCAGATGTCGGAGAATGCCAGAGACGTGTTTGAAGGGCGCCAAGCTCACCTCAAGAGACCTTGATGCGGTCGATCATTTTGGTACTTAAACTGTCGGTTGAGATCTAGCTAGGCCTGAAAACTCTACATTTTACCTCTTTTACACAATAATGACAGGTACACCCTATAGCCAGACTTAGCTATATATAGAGGCACTTACTTAATCCTCACTCAAGTCTATTATCCTCAAAACGATATTTCTCAATCAACACAAACTAATCCCACCACGGTATTCTTTGTTTCCCTTCGCAAGCAGACTATGAGAGGCTTGAGCTTTCAACTGGTGAAATTTCACCACAGTGATGCGAGTTATGTCTACGGTGTTTCGCACTTATGATATATGCGAACCTGACATTTTGAGTGTGGGGGATGATTGAGGCACTTATGCACCAGCTCTACACAAATCTTATATCAGTTGGCCAGCGGTGGTATAGCGAAAAGTTTGTTGAACATATTCCCAGGGTCAAAGCGAGTCTTGAGGGCTTGCAGTTCCTCGTAATTATCACCGAAGATGTCTTTCGATTTCTCGTCGTAGTGGTCGTAGTTTCCGTAGAATTGAGTGGCTTTCTTCCGACCTCTAATAGTGGTGACTTCCGCAGAGGGACAGACCACTTGATCGCTGTGGTCGATCAGCTCTTTCTTGAACTTCTCGTTGATGTATCGAGCCCATTCACGACAAACAGCGTCATTTTCTGGCTTTGTCCAGATTGGACAGATCAGGCTGTTCCCATGAGTTCCTCGATTTGCAAAACTACCGGCGTCGAATTCCGCGACTTTCCTGGTGTCGATTAATTCCCAGATCAGGACACTGCCTTGCGCGTCATCGTTTCGGTCTACGAATTTCTGGTATTCTCCAAATATCTCTTGGACGAAAGCAAGCCTCAACGGCAATGTAAATGCGGCGCCTTTCATACTAGCGCGCAACCCGTATGGTGGTGCAAGGAATTTGTTGATCTCCGCGTAGGGAACCATGCTCATTGTAGATATCTTTGGGCCCAAGTCAAAGAAATCTCGATACACAGCCTGACCTTGCTCGGCAGTTCCGAAATAGATGATGGGAACGGCGATCATTGCCGTATCGAGACCAGGGGGTCGCATGAAACCGATGCCCCCACAGCCGCGACCGTCGACCTTGACCTGTCCTGCGCTATTGATGACATACGCTCTGTTCACCGCTTCCGTGACGCCTTGCATATTGTGTGATGTTGGCTCGAAAAGAAGTAAGCCTGCATAGACCTCTGGTGGGACGTCGAATGCCTGAAAAATGAATTCCGTAGCGACACCGAAGTTCTGTCCCGCTCCACGCAAAGCCCAGAAAAGGTCAGCGTTCTCCTGCTTGCTGGCGGTGACGACATCGCCGTTTGCGAGGACCACTGTACACTGGATCAATACGTCGATCGACAATCCGTAGAGGCCCGACAGCCAGCCATAACCACCCCCAAGGGTCAGTCCTCCAACGCCGGTGTCAGCGACGGTTCCCCCCACGGTCGCAAGATTATAAGGGGCTGCAGCTTGGTCAACGTCCCCCCAATTAGCACCACCGCCAACGATAAACAGCTTTTTCTCACTGTCGACCCGAATAGTGCGCATTTTGTCAAGATCAAAGAGCAACCCGCCATCTGTGCTACTCGCTCCGGCTGTTGAATGGCCTCCACCTTTTACCGCAATATCAAGGTTCTCTTTAGCTGCATACTTCGCTACGATCGAAACCTCATCGCTCGTCGTGGGAACAACCACCAAACCCGCCGGTTTTACTGCTGCTTTCGACCATCGAGCGATGGAGCGATTATAGTCCACGTCGGTTGAGATACGAAGCTCTGCCGAAGTATCCTGGAGCAGCTTGCGAAGCTCAGAGACGTGATTTGGCGATACTGGCTTGCGGCCATAAGATGAGACTGAAGGCATAACCATAATCCCTCTGCATCAGTTAACGATATTGATTTTGGGCTTGAAGCAGGATGCAAGCCCTAGTGTAATGGAGAGCGTGGTCAAATGTGTAGAGTTGAGCAGTACAAACGTGTAGGCTTGAGCAGTATGAACAGGGTAGTCGCATTTGTCGAACTGCCTACTAGAGCTATTTTTATACACAACCCAGAGCGCAGAATAGCCCAAATAGCGACGCCCACAATGACGCTGTCAACAAGAACTTGCGTAATCCTACGTAATTCTGCGCTTGGGGCGAGCAAGTCTAACAGTCGATATAGGGCCGAATGCGGTAATCGGCGCCTTGAGGCGCCTAGCGATATGACCTCGGATGTGAACAGAACATGCAGCCCGGATATGTAGATTTCGTTCAGGGATCACCCCGGGAATGTTCACCCGGACCGGATAGCCGCACCGAGGCCGTAGGACGGAGGAGAAATTTGTGGGTCGGGTGACAGAGATTGGAAGCGGCTGCCCTGGCGGACCTGTATCAGCTGAACGAAAAAGGTCCTGCCGAGGCTGACATCGGACGTGGTGTGAAGGATTCCCGACGTTTCCACCCTCAACAAGTCACTGTTTCATCATAGTCGAACTTTGCCTCACTAAACACTTGTGCCATTACTCACAGTGCCTGCACGCTGGTGCGTTGGCTGTCATGGCTTTCAATATCATCACGTGGGAGAACGCTGTATTTTATGGAAAAGAATGAAGAGAGTCCTACGATAGAAAGCCCGTTCCGGCGCGAACAACATACAACAATATAACGGCCGAATCGTGATGATAACTTTGTTATCCTTTATCTGAGGCATAAATACATGATATGTGCATAGCCTTGATTCAGTATCTGGCATCACAAGTGTCCCAATCTGAGCCTAAACCCCACTGCTAAGAAGCCCACACATCAGTCGATTCCGAGTACGTGAACATCTTGGTGATGATCAAACATTAGAACCGAAGGACGTCATGTTCGAACTGAACATAACTTTGATAGATATGTCGATTAACCTGCCATAGACGCACATCAGTCAACAGCTCATGTTCGTGAGGTCGTGGGTATTTTTCAGAGCTGACGAATGCTGTCCTAACCTATGAATATTCTTAAATTAGACGTACTGAAGAACGCGTGAAGGGGGAGGTCGAAACTGTGCACGATTCAATTTAGGGGTCGATGAGATTTGAGGTGGTTGTGTATCTTGAGAGCGCGTTGTGCGTAACTCGGGGTTGGGTGATAAAACTTTTCATAAACAGTTTAAGGTCATCGTATGCATCCCCTTGTACTTATAGCTCCTCGCTCGCAGGGCTTCACAAAGCTTCCTCAGAAGTGATGCGCAAGATCGTTGCTGAAACAGCTTGACACTCTGAGGTAATCCGCCCGCCTCTGTGCTCCTTCTTGTCTTTGACCATGCCCTTCAACTCGTCGGTACTAAGCCTGACCTTCTACTTGATTGTAAAGACTCACACTCGCTTTGTCAGTTCCTACCTCAGTTGCTACTCTAACCACTCCATCACCACTGTGGCCCGATACAACAAGCTCGTGGGTGTTGTGGTCGATACTCAGGTCGGCTGCATAGACTGCGACTTCGTCGCCAAACAACTTCGCCATCTCTTCCAAAGGTATGTTCTTAGTTTCGGGTACATAGAACAGCACAAACGCTGCTCCGAAACCTGACAAGATTATAAACAAGAGAAAGAACTTCCAACCGATGTGACGAAAGGCCTTGCAGTTCCAGTCAGTACAGTCATTCATACCAGGTTATCATCATCTGTTCTGAAACTGGGGCGACTTACCGTTGGCGCAACTTGAAGATACACCAAGTCCGATAAAGTAATGGTGCCGATGCTCAAAGCCATGCCTTTGGCACGGAGGTGGTTCGGAAAGAGCTCGCTGTAAAATACTATGCCAGCGACGTCGATTCCAAGGCTATAGAAGAATAGGAAGAGGTATGCCGCAGCTACTCCCATCTGCAAACCGGCGCTGTTGGTACCTTCCGCAGCGAATGAGCTGACCATCGCGGCTTCCAGGATAAGGAAAACGCAGCATCCAGCTACTCCTGTGAACATGAGCGGCTTGCGACCCAGACGATCCATGACGAGAGCCCCGAACAGGTTTCCCAAAACACCAACCGAGATCCAACCACACTGGAATTTGAGCTGGTGTTCGGTATCATATCCCAGAGCTGCATAGATTGTTGGCCCTATTTTGAAGTTTAGCAAATTCGTGAACCATATTCGCTTTGGAGTACACAGCGACTAGCTCACCATAGTTATTCAGAACTAGCACACCCGTCGATTGGCTGATGAAAGCAAAGCCGATGGCCATGATCATGCGCTTGCGGCTGCTTGGTTTCCGAAATATCTCAAGCTACATCGTTTATCAGCATGATAGGTTACCTCTCTGGAGGTGCAGGGCAGCTAACATATGAAGTGATCGTATGACGGTCGATTTCGGCTTGCTTTGACATCTGATAGAATTCCTCCCTGGCGAACTCCTGTTCAGAGTCTCCCTTCACAGCATGGAGGCCAAAGACGACCTTGCGTGCTTCTTCGACCCTCCCCTGCATCAGAAGGAAGCGAGGCGACTCGGGGATGACAAAGCAGACCATTATCATCATAAGTGGCCACACCAGAGCTAGGCCGAGAGGTGCTCGCCACTGGGTCGCCGGATCGTCTATATAGTAGAATGCGAGTCCCATCTGTAGACGCAAATTTCAGGTTAGCGAAGCGGCATGCCCAACGAGATCAAGACAAGATCGGACATGACACGGGGAAGTTGATGGTAGGGTGCGGGCTGGTTCGAGTATAGAGAGCTCCTCTTCAACCTGCGGGTGGTGAACTCACATAAGAGGCCAGACTATAACCCAGGCAAATGTTCACACCATTCATCCCCACCATGAGACCCCGGAGGTCAGGTGGCGCGAGCTCTGCAGAGTACATCGGCGCTGATGAAAGGTCAACTTCATGTTCCAGTATGACCGAGTCTATTTACTGACTGAGCGCCAAGAAACCGTTCGCCCCTGCGCCTGCGAAGAGCCGGGCGATAATGAACATAGTGACATTTTGGGCTCCACAGAGAAGAGAACCACCAAGGAGGGATAGGAAGCTGCAATAGTAAAATGCTCCTTAACGCCCGTACTTATCGGCGACCCATGACGCGATAAACACGTTAATAGTGGCGCCGGCTTGAAAGACCTATCTTGCTATCAGGCAACGGAATCCTACTGCAGAAGTTGGACCTACTCCCGACATGGCCCCAATGAGGTTTTCCGCATCTTTGGTGGGCCCTGGTGGATTCTCTGTTGTATCGTGTAGGCCCATGTAAATCAAAAATGATGGTTGTGCAAGTGTCACGCCAATGATGCTCGCCGGATATCCAAAAGCGATCTGACCCAGAGACACAAGCCAGCAAATGAAGAAGTTCCAAGAATTCCAGCGGCGACCAGAGCCGAAGGCCATGGCGCAGAAGATGGTCCTTTACCGAAATGTAAATAAGGTCTTTAAATTTTGGCACCAGAAATGATCCTGGTACAAGAGTATGGCAAGTGGAACTCCCGTGATGCTGCAGGCAGGCAGGAAGTCTCCCCAGTGAAATAAACCTACAGCTCCGTCTGTATTTCAATGCCACCTGGAACATTCCTCGGCCAGATCACAAGAGTTCGGTACCTGAGCTGCCTCTCGGATTCGTCGCAACAACCAGGCCGAGAATCTCGCTTGTCTTCATTTTAGAAATTCTGGAATGTTTCCTGTCCATGCCGGACGCGTGCTTGTAAAGCCTCGGCACATGGCACTTCATTTGATTTCGTCTTCGTCCGTTGAAGAGGCAGGGATGCCTAGTCCATCGGTCGATATCTGCTTGCAGTTGCCCGCCCCTTGCAACAATTTGGCAAGCTGAGGGCAGGTCATTCAGCAGACCCCTCAATTCGACGATGACGAGGATGACCCTGTGCCGTTACGTGCAGTCACTTCACAAGCAGTTACAATGTGTCTCAATGACGTCATGTCAAATCCAACCCGAGCACCGATATTATTGCTTTGTCAGAGTGCTGCGTCTGCACAATCTGTGAAATTTTAAGGTAGAGGCTGCTAAACACTTATTTTTTATTGATTTAGGAAAGTTATTGAGATAATGATGGAGAAATACTGTTGTAGTAGATGTTGCTCATTCTAAACTGGCTGAGGCCTTCTCAAATCGACGGTAAACTTTCACCTCATTTCATAAAATCATTGCCGGGTGAAGCCATTCGAGTTTCGTCGTATCTTATTCACAAAGATTGCATTATCGCATCAAGGAGATGGCCCGCTCAGTGCTTCGGCGCTCCCCCTGCCGCACCTGCTCCCAGCGAAAGGTGAAGTGCGACCGAATCAAACCAAGTTGTCAACGCTGCAAGAGAGCCTATTTGAGCTGCGAAGGGTACGAAGACTCCGTGACGTTTGTCAACTTCACGAAAGAGCTAGCTCAATCCACATCGGAGCAGATATATTCAACAGAGTCCCAGATTTGGCACCATGTTGCAATCACACGTTACGTTCATCGACACGCGTCACAGCTCAGAATCGGACCGTGGCTGAATTTAAGTGCATATTTGCAGGACTTCTGCATGTCACACTTGACACGAAGCGTCTTCGTCGGAGGACCTCCTGGTCAAAGGCAAGAGGAGAACTCCTGGGTGCTGACCGCCTTGCGAAGAGACGAGACTTTGATCACCCATTTTGCAGCCTTCGGCGTCGCGAAAGCCTATTTTGCTCGACTGTACGAACAACCCTGGCTTTTGGCCGAGGCTGCACAAGACTACGGAAAAGCCCTACAACAATTGAACTCGAGCTTAGCAAGTTCTGCCTCTGCCGCTTTCGCTAGGCATCTGGTAGCGATGTTCCTACTGGTATTCTACGAGCTGTTGTGTCCAACTTCACACGCAGGCCTTTACTACCATTTCCGCGGTATCGAGACCCTGATCCATTCGCAATCGCCAACCTTTTATCAAGCTCAGCCTAATTTAGGCTACTTCATGCAAGCTCGAGTCCTCGTCATATCAGGAGCCTTGCTGAGCTCGAAGAAGACTTTTTTGGCCGAACACGACTGGAAGTTCATCCCGTGGTCAGGGCAAACATTCAAATCGTTATACCATGAAATTTGGGATCATCTCAGTGACGTTGCGACACTTCTGGAGGAATTCGAAAAATTAACAGAAACGAAGGAAAAGGAGGTTGCAGGTTGCAACTTACTTTCGAACAGAGTAAAAAAGAAATTCGACAGTATCGAATCGTGGAGACGGCGTTGGGACGAACAGAATAGCGGCAAAATACTTCACGTGGGAGTCGACTGGAGACAAACGTTGCTGCCACGTGTAGATCCAATCGTGAATGTGTCGAGTGCGCTTGCGTACGCCAACCAGCAATGTGCGCGCGAGATTATGCTATACTACACAGCGCTACTTTATCTCTACTCTGTGACAGCAAAGTCTCAGACACTACTTCAGTCTCCTCCCACCTCTCACATACACCTGGAGCTTAGCTCCCCGGGTTGTGGCCTCCACCATGTCACTTGGCAGATTATCCTCTCGGTTGATTACCTGATGACATCTTCACGTGTAAAAGCTGGCATGTCATTTCTGACCTTGGGCGCCGACGCAATGCTGAGATGTTACAAAAGTGCGGACTGGCTCATCGATTTGTTGATGCGCATGGCAGATATATCAGGGTATGGCTTCTTCAGGCAACTGCTGAAGTACCACGTCCCGCACGTGATCTCAGCATAGAGACCTTCTCATCTTGAGATTAGCTGTAGAGGAACTATGGATCGTCCAGTGCAAGTGTTCCCCAGTCGCCCGAGCAAGAAAGGCGGACGCTTGCTTTGTCGGACCTGCTACCCGAAAATGCGAATCATGGAAACACGCTTATGCTGTGAGACTCTCACCTTCTCGTTCCACTAGACCGGTTGACCAGAGGTGGTGACAATTTCTAAGCAGAGCGACTATGCCGCGCTGGCGGAGCCTTGGTCTTTCGCTATGGGCAAGTAAATCTGGTTTGCGTTAGTCTGTTGTCGTGGATCAGGCTAATCTTTCTGGATACGGTATAGTTCACCGAGGTGCTGGATTAGTCTCCCCATAAACTTTAGGCACATATACGGCTTAGAGTCGAACAACAAATGCCAATAGTCTGCTTTTAGCAGACGTACCCTACCGCCTCAAAATTTGTGAAACGCATCCGTTTCGACCGTTCGACACTGTCTCAAACACTTGAAATGACAGTTTGACCATTTCCAACTTCCATGAAAGATCTCTACAATTTCGACTCACACGTTCGTCGAGTCCATTTGCTGTAAACCATGTCTTCTGGGAAAGATATGGAACAATCAATCAAACCTCGAAGATCTGATCTCATGGCCGGAAAACAAAAGAATGTGCCCTTCCAAGATAAATCTTGTCAAATCAGGGATGTGAGCATTACGAAGTCTATATCAGATCTACAACCATATGCTCACTGGACAGGCTTTAGACAAAACTACGAGTACCCTTCTTCATATTTTTCAGGACGTGTCCACTACCGAGCTTAATACGTGTGCATCCGTGCTGAAAGAAGAAATTACAACAATGGAAAAGAGGCTCTTAGCATCTGTCGCCCTCAGGCAAAACGGACGACATGCTTCCAGTTTAGACACTTTGATGACACAAACCTCAGGATCTCCGTCCTGCTCGGCGACAGCTCCGCAGGATACTTTTGCACAACTGCTTTCGAGCTTCACGACTCTGGCCGACGATACGGACATCTTGGAAACCACAATCGACGACTTGCCATCGAGGCGTCTCCCTGTCATCGAGGCAGAAGAGATCATGATGTCTCCTTCCTTGGGCAACTGCTCGACGTGGAGTGACAGCGACATGCGGAATGACCGATACGACCATACGCACCTTGACGATCAGTCGACGATAATTATAGCACATCAAACAACCAGAGCACGGCTCTTGCTCGAGTCTAATGATTCTGAAAGATTCGCAAGGCCTGCAAAGAAGGCTGGTGTTCGCAATAATTCAGCACTTTCGGAAGTTATACTGCCTTTTACTCCACGAACAGAAATATGTGAGCCATTTCAGCCGAATCTGTTGCGATGTCTACGAATGCCTGGCGACGCGCAGGAAACCAGAAAGCGTGCGAAACGAGGCTTTTGGGCAGTTCGAGACAAGTGCCAAGGCTGCGAAGTCGGAGAACAAGCGGGGTATCATGAAAAGTCTACACAGAATAGCTTCACTCAACCGATCAATGACCTTGAGCGGATCAATACTAAGTCGATGGTGCCTACATCATTTTCAGACAAAGTCGAGCTGTTGGAAAACTCCCAAAACCACGACGTAACATCACTCGCTGCGCTCCAGACCCAGGCCTTTTGGAGGCCTAGTATGCCAAGATATATCATGCCGTTATGCCAAGGATCAAATAGTGTCCTTCACTATTTCGCAACTCGATTGGGCAATGACGAAGAGACAGTGTTTCTGTTTACACGACTGTTTCACGCCATTGGCAGCGCTGAAGCTATCGACCACCTCAAACAAGCCTTGATATCAGCGAGGAAGGGGAGGTTACGTGGAGCACTAAAAGGCCAAAATGACCTCCACACAACGTTTGCCGCTCTTGATGACCTAGACGGGCTCTCCGCACTTTCGTCTATCCTGCGACGCCACTACCTTGTCAAACTACTGCAATATCGGCTAGAGCAAGAGCAAATTCACCAGAAGCCAAGGAGCGTGTCCAAAAAGGCAAAGAAGAGTCACAAATACGATATTCACAATGTTCAAAGGCTTGCCTCAAGCGATTCGACAATTGCGGAGAGTGTGAAAGTGAGCGGAGCCGCCAGGAATACTTCACGAGCAGACTCGAGGGCTCTTGCGACCCTCATGGCCACGATCTACCCGGCGCTCCAACCTGCGGTTAAAGGCCGCGGTTCCCCGTCCGATACTGAATATCAAAGAAAGCTACAGAAGCTCAAAAATCGGATCACGTGCGCTAGAAACTGGGCGAGGATCGCGCACGATTACTCTGCCAGCATTATCGCACTGATCCCATCTGGGGGACCATATAAGATTTCGACAGATCAGTGAGACTCCCCAACTTCATACAGGGAGTGGCTAATGAAAAATATTAGAATTGAAAAATTGCCCCAAGCAAAAGTTTCCGTGTTCCTTGACTATCTGGGGTCGAAAAGGGGCCCGTTTCTCCGATCTATTTGCACAAGCTTAACGGATCGTGTCTTTGACATACTCAGAGGCGTGGACAGTCATGCACGATATAATTTCGAGCTAAACACCCCGTATGATGCAGGCCTCCAGTTCCATCGGTGCTTAGAATGGGAATGGCTGTGCTCTTTGGAGGTACCGGAAATACCTTAGCTCGAATACATTAATTACAGGCGAAGCCGGTAGCATACTAGGCCAATTCTACAACACCTTCTGTATGTACCGTAGTCCCCACCGCATTACAAATAACCCCGCATCGATATCCCGCCTTTTTGCTTGAGGTTTAAAAGCCTGGCGCATTTTCGGTTTTAGTCACTTTTAAGAGCGGCCGCACTCCTAGAGGTTTTCCACATCCTCATTAGCACGCCCTAGAACCTCTCATCTTCTACCAAAGTCGTGTTGAGTCAAATTTAATGATGAGTGCGGGAGTGTTCGGTGCAGAAAAGCGTAGCGCGAAACGGGCGCAGCAAGCATGTTTGAATTGCAGACAGAAAAAGGCCCGTTGTAACGGGGAGAAGCCAGTCTGTCGTACGTGCGCTGAATCCTTTCTAAGTTGTCGTTGGGCTATCGGTTCAGCGTCAGGATCCAGGACTCGAGCTACTGTATTGCGGAATGAGACTCTCGCCACCAGGATATCAATACTCGAGCAGCAGCTGAAGTCCATCGCTCCCGGAACCTATGATAAAGCCGGAATGATCGAAGTGGAGGCAGAGGTCAATCTCAATTCGATAAGAGCCAATTCGCATGCAAACATCTCGTCAACTGCTGTCGTGCCGATAACACCAAACGATCCCATACAGCTTCCTTCTCAGTCGATGTTTGCTGGTATTATAGACGACTTTTTCAAATACTGTCACAACCAACCGTATAGCTACTTTCGGGAGCGCACATTCCGTCGGCAGCATTCACACAGAAAACTTCCTGTCTACTTACTCTATGCGTTCGCTGCAACGGCGATTAGATTCTCACCGCTGTTTTTCGCTACGAATGACGGAGACAAACTAGTTCAGCCTTACTGCGATATCGCCTGGACACAGGTTACTCAATATGCCTTCCATCCAACTAGCGAGCTTGACATCACATTGGTACAGACGTCGAGTCTACTATCTGTGATAGATTTTATACGTAAGTTGCCCTTCTCGTTGGAAATAACAGTTCTAATACTAGATAGATGGTCATCATGAGCTTGCTTGGATGAAGATTGGCCTTGCAATACGCTTCGCGCAAGCACTCCATTTGCACCAGGAGCCGGACTCGACAATTCCCGATCACGAGCAGGAGGCTCGGCGACGGACTTTCTGGTCCATCTATCTACTCGATAGACTCATTTCGATCAGCTCTCACAGGCCAACAATGCTTACCGATATCGACTGTATAGTTAGACTACCAGATGCCGAGGCTATATTCCAGGAAGGACGAACAACGCCTCAAGTACCAAATTTATACCTATTCAACGAACGTTGCAGCCCTTTTCCATACCACGAGCTTAGCCATTTTGCAAGGGTTGTAGTGATTGCATCTTCACTCGGACGTGTGGTCAAATATAGCATGGCAACCCAAACGCACTATACGCAGCCACCGTGGCTTAGCAGTAGCGAGTACTCAGAGATACTCGGTTCTCTCCGGAATTTGGAATCCCGATGGCCTTTACCTGCCACGGATCTTGGACAGCTGGTGGAAGAAACCGTGAGTGAGAATAATAACGCCGACCAGCAGCCGGTAAGCCATTTCGTGTTCTCACAGGCACTACTTCACCTCTCACATTGTCTATTGGATCATCCGGCACTCTTACACCATCGATGCCGTTCTCATAACAGGGAGATTCCACACAGCTTTTTGGCCGAGGCGCTAGAAAGGTGTAGGCAACATGCATCTGATCTATTGGCTCTGCTGGACAGCGCAAGTAACTGCGGCTGCGTCTTAGAAAGTAGCGTCTACGGCTATTGCGCATTGACTGCCGGTACATTGCACTCACTCTTCGAACATCACGAGAATGCAGCTGTTGCTCTCGATTCTACTGCAAAGGTGTCAGTAGCCCTCCACTTCTTACAGACTAAAGCGGAACGGCAGCAGTGCTACAAGAATATGGTATGTTACCGCGAAATAGATCCACATCGAACACTTCGGTGCCGGTCGCTTGTGGTATTCCTCAAATGTTGTTAAAGGAATGACTAACTTTATAACACAGGCAATTTCACTCAAGAAACTGAAAATCGACCCCAGCACCGCTCGTGTCTTGGTCAGCCCGAGCGTCCTTGCCAGGAGGAACCTTGCCTTCGACGACCAGCTGCTAAGGGAACTATTGGAGTTCGCGCATGTCATCAAAGCTCCAGTATTAGCCAGACCCATCCAGGAAAATGCCACGCTAGATTGTCAGAGCACCCTTTCGCAGAGTTCCCACTTACCATCTGAGCGATCCAATTTCGGCCCGTTGGACTATTTAGCAGCTGTGAATACCGGGCCAGAGATTGCTGACATGCCTTCAAACTTCAATTGTCGAGATCTACTTGGTGAAGAAATTGGTGATATCTGGGATGACGTGATGCATGCAAATAGTGTCGCTGACATTATGTCGTATAGGACCTTCTCGTAGCCGCACTTTTAGTTTAGACCCATCCGAAAGAACCTCTCTTTGTGTTTAGGAGACTCCCACTTCCATTGGCTAGAGGGTCACGAGGGTCGACTTCTTCATGAGTACGCATAATTTTCTCCTACAGACGATGGAGTGGTTTGCGCGTGGTTGTGGACATCACAGATTCTGCCACTGACAACAGCCTTTAGCTGCAACAATGAGTATCCCAATGTACTTAGAGCGATCAGAACAAGCCTAATGTCTCATCATCTCTGGCTCACGACCCTAAAAAGTCGATCTTATTCGTGCAGCCAGGCAAGCAAAAGACCGCGTCGAGGCAGGATACGTTACCTAGACAGCAATAAGCGTGATCGAATAGAGTCCTTGCGTAGTCTAGGCCACAACTCCAAAGCGCACGGCGGACGAAACAACCGAGAAAGTCATCCGCTATCGACTACATCGCAACGAGGAAAGATGACTCATCATTTTTTGGTAATACCTACAAACTACTGCGGACCGATCTTGCGCCGAGCCCTAGGTCTGTCAACTAGGTTTGATTGTGCCCAAAGTGAACGAGCCATCAAGTTGTGCATCTGTTAGCTCCTCCATTTCAAATCACAGAGCTGTGAAAATCTGGCTAAAGATTTAAAATTGAGGCGAGGAGAATCAAAGTCAGGCTCTCCGTGTATCGTTCTATGTGTTGCCGAACTTCTATCACCGCAGCAAACACGACAGGTCTACAATCCGAAACCAGGCTATACGCCAAGTCGACTCCTCCTCGGTACTCGGTCCGTTTGATATGTTTGTTCCCCTGATTGACTTGATTCCATTACCCGATTCCACATACATATAAGGGTTCTATGTGTTTACTATCCCAAGGGACAAGTTGTAGCCGGAACCATTACACAACAATCTTTTCCATGGCTGTCGCAACAACAGTGGTGCTAATCACAGGTTGACTGATACAGTCGAGTCAAATGCGGAGACTAAGCTAACGCCGGTGCAGGAGCAAATTCGGGCGTTGGATATGCAACTGCCGAAGTGATCGCTGAAGCATCCGAGAGCTACCACGTCATTCTCAGCAGCCGCAATCTTGAGAACGCTGAGAAAGCCTTGGTTGAGATCAGCAGCAATGCCAACGTCAAAGGCTCGATATCAGCTCTGCAGCTTGATGTCACCGACAGAGTCTCTATTGAGGCGGCTGCCCGTGAAGTACTCAGAGACTTTGGTAAAGTAGATGTACTTATAAATAATGCAGGTTGCGGTGAGTGACTCAATTACACCCTACGTGGCGTGGCTTATGAGACATATAGCAAACCAAGATCCAGATCTTCAGATCAGACTAAAAGATACACTCGCGGTGAATATTATAGGTCCTGCGCTTGTTACCGAGATTTTCAAGCCCTTGCTACTGAAGTCTTCTAAGCCTCGATCGATTTATATAACTAGTGGACTAGGGTCCCTTCATAAGGCGTCAGATCCTGATGATCCCTCTTCGAATAGACCAGGCACGACGGTCTACCGTATCAGCAAAGTAGCGCTTAATATGCTCATAGTGGAAGAGTCAAAGGAACTTGGCCCACGAGGAGTCAAAACATTCGGGGTTTGTCCAGGTCATGTACGATCAAATATCCGTGGCCGCTCGGAGGAGGCCATCAGTTCGGGAGGGAGAGCAGGAGACCCGCGTATCTCAGGTCAGACAATTCTGAGAGTCATAGAGGGTCAACGCGATCAACATGTGGGAAAGATGTTACATAAAGACGGCGTCTACCCCTGGTAGGACTAGGAGGAGAGAAGTCGTCGAGTTCTGCTTGTACTTCAACACTGTTTCTTTACTATGGGCATAGTATGCTCGCAATCTCAACTTTAGTTCTTACCCGGAAAGCATGTCCCCACGTCGTATCTTCCACATTACCAAGCCACGAAGATAATCGCGCTGTATCGACAGTATCTGCCTAGCTCTTATCCCGAGGTGTCATGATCAAAGTGCTGTAGAGACGTAAACGTTGGGCTTGGATGAATGGACAAGCAGAATCGTGGCCATCATCTATCATGGAGATAGGACGGCAAATCCTGTTCTCCCGGACGTCTTTATTCCGTGACAAGCAGCGACCATGAGACTGTTCACAGTGGATACATATTGTTGCTGACATATTACCACAGAACTTATCACTCCGTGGAGCTGACTTCGAAGGCACTAGCTGGAGGCTTCCATTACAAATCAAGAGTGCTTCCATATTGTCGCTTGTGGATATCCTCCTTCGATAAGGGTTTAAATTCCCTCGTTCCTTCCTCCTTGAACTCATACTTTGCAATTCGATCGTGTTTGGAAGTGAGAATCTTCCGTATTCAAGATGGTCGTCGTCGCTATCATTGCTCCAACGAGCACTATCGGAAGTCCTCTGGTTCAGGCAATCCAGAGCACGCAACATAAAGTGGTCACCGTCTCCCGCTCCCCTCAGCCAGAGCTTTCTGCGAAAGGCATTCCGACTCATGTGGCAACATATCTTCCAGGCGGGCACGCAACTCTTGTTGCCTTTCTCAAAGCTCAAAAAGTCCACACTATCATCAGTGGTATATGGTCTTTGACGGGCCACGTGGAATCGCACCTCGCCGTGTTGGCCGCTGCCAAGGAGGCCGGTGTCCGCCGCTTCGCTCCTTCGGAGTGGTCTGTGCCTGTCTATCAAACAATCGGTCTCTATGCCATGAAACTGGAAGTGTGGCAAGAGTGCCTCAAGTCTGGCCTTGAGGTCACACGGTTCCAATGTGGGATCTGGATAAACACCCTTGGTTATGGCGCAACGAAAGAGCCTGAGGAAGCTCTTGCGGGTTATCATGGCCCGACTGTCGGGATTTTTATGGACAAGGGAGCTGCGACTCTTGTCAAAGATGGGAACGACGAACTCGTGTTCTCACGGCTGCAAGATATCGTGCCCCTCGTCGTCAAGTCACTTGACCTACCCAAGTGGGAGCACGATAGTTTCATTGTGGGCGATAGAACCACTTTCAAAAATATCCTCAATGTCGCTCAACAAGTTACTGGGCGATCTTTCGAAGTCAAATATCTCAGTGAGCATGACATCGATCAAGGTCTTCAAAGCAGTGATATCATCGAAAAACTATCCAGCCAATTCTACAAGGCTCTGGCTAATCGGGAGTTAAGTTTTGGACAAGGCCAAACACTGAACAAAACCTTTCCCAATGTTGGGATGATTACTGTGGAGCAATTCATTAAGCGTCACTTTGGAAGATAGTGCGATTATTATGGCTGCTAAAGGATGAAAAGACGTCTGCCCAGACTTTAGTGCGTCGAAGCTAAGGGTATTAGCTCGGACCCTCGTAAGACTCGATGCTCAGGCATTAAGACGCTATCATCGAAGCTAGCAAATAGTCTATATAGTCTAATAGCTCCTACGGCTGAATTAAATCCTCATATCCCGCAAGAATCACAACTACCCCGGTAGTCGTTACTTAATCGGGCAACAAATAATGCAACATTTCCGAAACCACCGCACCACTTCGTCATCTTCACGACGCGAATTATACTCACCACAAATTCTAATAGTTATGTTGAACAGAACTGAAATATAGTTGAAGGCTTTGATCACCGCCACAGGAGTTTTTCTAATCGAGTTTAAGCTCGAATTAGTCGGGAAATCATAAAGTTTACAGCGTGGATTTTTAGGTGGCTTAGGAAAGTTACATTATCTGTTGCCCCACTGAGTACTCTTATCTTAAGCAACCTTTGCCATAGCTGCTTCAAATCTTGGCAAGAACTCCTTGACAATTGTGGCATCCACGAATTCATCCACCCGTGCAATCTTGGTACCACTTTCGTCCACTGTGATAACAAAAATATACTCGTTCGCATATGGTCCGGCGACCGTTTCTGCTTTACTCCTGGCGAAAATTATCACCTTCCCAGCTGACTCGTCCACAAGTGGCGCCTTCTCATCGATAGTAAAGTTGAAGCCCTTTGGGATACCAATCATCAAATTTTCCACGAACTGGCGGAAGGCGTTGTTGTCGAGGGGCGCCTGACCTAATGACGATGGTAAGACATTATGAGTACAATCAGAGGTACGTAGTGCCATGATGTCTTCGAGATTCCATTTGTTGTAGACCTCGAAGAGGCTTTTCGCCATGTGCAATAGTTGAGCTCGCGTGCGAGTCATTTTGAGGGAGATTAATTATATCGTGGGAGAAAAACGGTTAAGGATATGGGTAAATATCTGAGGTGTCCGTAACAAACGAGTTTGCGGATATATACTTAAACATTGTCTCCGAGCTATATTGTAGGAAAACGGGTCGACACTCTAAGCTGTTATCTGCTTACGACAGCGCTTCTCGTGCCTCGGCAACGGTACGTTTGCCATCACCCAGATCCGTCTATTAAAAACAATCCGAACACATCGCGGGTCGGGTCGTCGACGGACGAAACTGTCTCACTCACAGGCCGAGGCGAAAGCTTCGTCCACATTAGTCGTGAGACTCATTCTAGCAAACCATAGTCAACAGAACGTACGCTGTTGAGGGATTATAATGTCCCTGATCTTTTCAGGCGTTCGTAAGGTTCGGAAGAATGCTCCTTAGGCACCTAGACCTGCCAGGCCAGGCTAGGTTAAAGGAGGATCGAGACGATCTCTAATAGTATGGAACAAATCCAGGAAATCCACATACTAGTACTAACATTAACCCTGTAAGAGCTCAGAACAGCAATAAATTGGCTTCTATAAGGCTTCTTAAGGATCTAGAGACGCGCGCAGAATCACTAAAGCCATTACCAGCGCCTACTCTATGTCCCATTCCTCATCTTCGTGATTGCGGATATATGGAATAGGCACGTCTTTGCCGAACTGCGTTTCGCCTATAGTCCACCCATTTCCCAGGAAGGCAAAAACATTGCTCGGATCGTTATATACAATGTGATAATGCTCAAAACGGGGCTTTTTGAGGTATTTCAAATGATGTAACAGAGATCCGGGCCAAATGTATACCCGACCATTGATCTGGTTGTCCTGCCGGTATTTCGTGATTAGTTACAATGATCGATGTGCGAGTCTCATATTTGTAACATACCTTGTACCAGCTCCTACAGTTCTCGGTCCAGATGCTATGTTTCTCGTGCCAGGCATCCATATAGAAGTTCAACTGCCTTGTGATATCAAATCGTGGCTCAATATACCGTATGTGGTCTTGTTGCATTTTGCGACAACATTGTAGAATATACTCAACCTGGACCTCCATCGATGGTAAAGTACAACCCTGGCCCCAATTGCCACGCGGACCGTTCACGATAAAGTAATTGGGAAAACCAGGCATTGCAATACTTGCATAAATATTAGGTTGCTTCTGCTCTTGCATTACCTGTCCGCTTGTGCCAGTGATGGTGAAGTGAGGCACAAATGCCACGTCAAATCCTGTGGCGCAGATAAGAATGTCGACTGCGTGTTGCTGACCATTGATAGTGTTGAGACCGGTGGCGGTAATCTCTTGTATATCTTCCAAGACCGCTGAAACATTAGGACTGGTAAGAGCCTCGAGATAACCCTCGCCTGGCGTAAGGCGTCGACATCCAGGACTCCAATCAGGAATCAAAGCCTTCTTGAGATCTTCGCGATCGCCTAAACGCTCTGCCATGGACGCTTGCAGAACTTCCTTAGATTTAATATTGAGGTCTGATTTGCGATAGAACATCTGGAATCCAGTAACGACCGAGCGCTCCAGACTTTTACGGTAGGCCAAATGATAATCTGAATTCTCACGAAACTTTGTTTTCTCTTTCTCCGTATACTGATGCTTACCGGCCGCATGCGGTTCCATGGCGTCAGGATCGGCGTCCTTGTTAGAAACATTACTGCCGATCTGCGGCCCAATGTAGGTTTGATTTCGTATGAAGACATCCACATGCTTCGCCGTTAGCACAAGTTGTGGGAGTATCTGGATTGAACTGGACCCGCTGCCGAGGAGTCCAACTCTCTTCGCTTCCCAGTTGATGGAAGAATCCCAAGCGGCGGAATGAACGAGTTGCCCTTGGAACTTTTCAAGGCCTGGAATTCTAGGCCACTTCCATTTGTTTACGGCACCAGAGCCATTAACTAGAACGTCACAGGTATCTTCAAATCGAGTCCCATCTTTATCTTTGAGCTCGAGTACCCATTTCGAGTCTTTCTCACGCCATTGCGCTTTCTGGACCGTAGTGTTGAAGCGGATATATCTTTCAACATTATATTTCTTGGCAAAGTTTAAAAAATACTTCTGGATCTCGTTCGCGTAGCTGTAGTAACCACTCCACTCTGGGTTTGGTTCGAAGGGAAAGGTGTAAGTATGTGCAGGAATGTCGCACGCACAACCCGGATACTTGTTCTCGTACCAAGTCCCTCCAACGACGGAGTTCTTCTCGTAACAAATGAGTTCATAGTTCGTCAAGAATTTTTCCGCCTTGTGAGCAAAGAGAAGACCTGCCGCACCTGCGCCGACAAATACAATTCTGATCTTCTGAGGACTGCATTGTGGATACTCGGGCACGTGGCTTTCTGAATACGTAGACAGCCTAATGGACCCCATTGCTGTACAACATGAACACGGAAAAATCGTGCACAGCTGTTTTCCTCCTCGTCCGAGTGAGTATTATCTAGAAATTTCTCTAAGACAACCTCGTGCAGGTTGGGGCAAGCCGGTGCCTAACTCCGACCGGCTGGCGTACAGCGAAGCCGAGGTCCGTGGTAAGGATTCCGAACCAGCATTTGAGTCCGTTTCCGATCGCTGAGCTCACGTTGCGCACCGGCCGAAAAGAATGTTATGGTGAACCCTAGGTTGTAGACTCTTCATCAGAACTTCGCTACGCTGGGGTATTAGGACTTCGCCTCAATCAACCTTGCCCATCCATGTATGGAAGACGTACAACTTTCTACGCGATTCCCCCAGCCGCTATAGATCAACATGCCCCGAGTCCAAGGCAAAAACATATAGTTTTTTGTTTAAAATAGAGCGGGTCACGAGGAGTGATTTTGTCACGCAAAAACTTGCTCTGTAAATGTAATAAGGCGTAAGGGCAGCCGCTTAGGGAGTTCTGCTTACTATTCTTATTACCATCTCGTGAATTCCTCGAAGATACATTAGAACGACTCGAAATTCGTGAGGAGATCCAGTGAGACGCTAAGAAGTAGATATAGCGGGCTAGGTTTTCTTGACACAAGGTATCCTTTAATGCTAGTCGTGAAGGGGGAGTAAATACCGAATTACACATTTTGTAGTTTCTCCAGTACTTTATATTTTCTATAGTCTATCAAAGCGCTCGAATTCTACAGCAGTTGAAGCTTTATATACGACCTAATAAGAAAACGGATGTTAAAATCGTCTCTCCCTGTCCAGGCTTCACGACAAAACGCTTCGCATTCCTTAGAGACCTTATAGTTGATAACGCTATTATCGTGCCGATAGCGGTACTAGTATTTATCTATACGGCTATATTCGTTATTATATAGTAGCGGTTTTCTCAAAACTATAAAAAGGGGGCAAGGGAAGACATCAAAGTTTCCGATATTAAACGAGCCTCAAAGTTTTATTAGAGAACATAAAACTAAGGACGTTAAGAGAATCCAGTGTTAATATAATTTAGTAGTACTCTATATCTACAATTTAACGTTCTAAGCCTATAAGTCTCGTAAATCCTTAGTAATTCTATATTTAAGCTATATTATATCGGGGTGGCCACGCGTTTCGTAAGTACCTTGGTCACGTAAGGAGCGGTAGATAGAGTAGAGCCTTGCGAGCATCAAAGAGCTTATCATTAGTCGATAAGAGGTTATTATTTAGTCGTTAAGTAATTAGTTAATAAGTCGATATATACACCTCTATAGAATAAAAGCGTTAATACCGTATTAGTATCCGTGCCTTAGTTGTTCCCTTACTAGTTATATTTATTATTAGTCGTAATCCTTCATTTATATTATATTTAATCGTTTAAAGAGGCTAGAAAGTCTTTAATACCTCTATTAAGTAGTCGCTAGAACACGATTTACCTAGACGTAGGACTAGGAGGAGAACTAGAGTAAGTTACTCTTATCTAGTAACGTAGATGATAAGCGAGTGAAACAGACAAGCGGGTGAAACACTCCACCCAAAATTATGCACTTCTTACCTTCCACCGCGTTTTCTCTATCACCAATGATGACAACCACTTCTACTGATCTTCAATTAAACCTCGCATTCAAGTTATCCAATGCGACCCAAAAGTTAGTATACGGTCAGCTGCACGCTTATACTCGGTCAGCCACGTCACGCTCAGTTGATGGCTTCGCGGGACCATGTCTCGACGCGATAGGGCTCCCAATTCACGGATCTTAACGGTCCTGGAAGGATTGACGATTATTAAGTACGTTCTAGGCCTTGATGTGCGATCTTTCCTTCCCCGGCTTTGTGAGGTAGAAGATATGGCTAATCGACTGCTTGCGAAGCGCGACGCGCCGAAGGTCGGGAAGCGCTGGTCCGCAAACTTTGTCAAGAGACAACCAGAGCTCCAGACGCGTTTCTTTCGTCGATACGACCATGGGAGAGCCTAATGCGAAGATCTAGGGGTGATTCGTGGTTTGATCTCGGTCGTGAGGAATACAATCACTAAGTATGGCATCGTGGACTCGAATATTTTCAACTTCGAGGAGACCGGGTTTATGATGGGTATTACAACAGGTATGGTCGTGACAAGCACCGAAGGACTTTCTAACACGAGACTAATCCAGCCTGGTAATCGGGAATGGGTTACATTTATTCAAGGTGTCAACGCGCAGGGCTGGACTGTCCCTCCGTACATCATCGTTTCCAGTAAATATCATCTCTCAACTGGTACCAAAATAGTACTCTCCCTCACGACTGGGTAATCGCTATATCCCCAAACGGCTGGACCACTAATGAGAGAGGCCTGGAATGTATTCAGCACTTTAAGAAGTAAACTCAGCCTCGGACCTCGGGTCGATATCGTCTTCTTATCCTCGATGGCCATGGCAGTCACCACTTCACCACTCGACCGACTTTGAGCTCTACTGCAAGGATGATAATATTATTACTCTCTGTATGCCTCCGCGTTCATCTCACATACTTCAGCCTCTAGATATCGGATGTTTTGGCTCACTGAAACAGGCATATGGTCATCGCATCGAGAAGAGGATGAAACCCGGTACCACCCACATTGCCAAGCAAGCATGATTGATTCTTTGACTAATTACACACTCGATCTGAGAAGTCTCTCAAATGTTGGGATCATCTCAGCCGGTAATGTTGGAAATGCTAGTTTAGGGGTTGGGGACACGGTTGATAAGATCATATTGACAATGTCCTCTAGGAGTCGTGTTTGTTCTACTGGCAACCGCAAGCCACTTCCAATTGCAACAATAGCCCATTTCCTGCTTTCCAAGTGCTCCTTAACACTATTTCTTTCCTCTAGAGGGAAATCGGGGTTGATAAATCGAGCGTCGAAGGCAATGCCTGCTGTGATGGCATCTTGGGCTATCTTGGCTGTGCCTTCAGCCATCTGAGCTGGTGTCATGCCTAAATATCCTGCTATTCCAATGGCTAACACCGGTCGAAGCTCTGCCATTCCGTTTTTTGATGATGCTACTATTGGTATTGTTCAATCTGCTTGGACATTAGTTTTAGAGCTGTTGGAGAGATATCGTGACAACATACGGTTCAGCTAAGATACTATCAGATAACCACGAGACTTGCTAGAAACAGTGAACTCGGAAATCTAATATTGCGTCAAACATCTGAAGGGCCAACTTCGCAAGATTTGGTGATATCATTAAAATTGGTAGCGACCGGCATATAGCAGTAAGCACTAATGCAGATAAGGCGTAACATCTATCTATATAAGTACTAGCTTCAAATTCTTCCTCTTAGTCTCTCTATACGACTCAGTAGCCATGGACCCACTTTCTTCAAGTTTCCGAGAGACACTTTGTAATTATTCTCTTTTGTAAATTTAGTTAGTCACGTAAAGTTGGCTGAGGCATCTTTAAACACGACTACTACCTTCCGGTAACAAGGTAATGCATTCGACAGCATCCACGCATGCTCGAGGAGAGACTCCACAACCACTTACACACTGTTCGTCACTAGAGAAGGCAGTGCTTATGTGGCGATAAAACGCACCAAGGCCTCAACCGCACGAGCACCAACCCACACCGAAGGTTGACCATAATGCACCCTAAGCGACTTCACTCTAGGTATGTAGCCTTTTCAAATCAAGTACAGGAAGAGCTTAGGAACCAGAACCTCTCCTTAATGCAATTGGCAAAAATGGTCGGTAAAAGCTGGCAGAAGTTCAGATCTATCCTTCTGGATGAATATGCAGCGTAAGCCCGTATGACTGCTTGAATGGTATCACCATAGTATCCTCCTTGACCATTCAAGTTAGCTCCTCCGTCGAGTAGTATCTGCACTGGCTTTTCGGGACACATCCTTGATCCTTTAAAATGCTTTCGAATTAAGGCAGTCTGTAGAGAGAGGTTCGAGAGTGTCTCGTTGCCGCTTCCTCGAGCGAGGGTTCTCCTCAAGAACAAAAATAAATAGTGGAAACTGGTCCTTCCTGACAAGATTGGCTTCGTGACATCGTTCAAGGGGAAAGCGGAACTTCGCGTATTGAAATGTCCCAATTAGAAATCATCCATAGTTAGTTAAAGTAATGTTCCCTCTTCGCACTCAGATACTGTATTTGGTGTGGTCGGTGTATGAGACAATATAAATATTCTGTCGTTGTTTCAAAACACTCCCCTGGAGATTATCTTCACCCTTCAATGGTGTTATCGGCCCGCCCTGCCTGGTGGGAGACTAAAAGTCACCTTGCACCGAGACATGTACAATACATATGGCCCTGGCATCCGCAAACACAAACAAGCAGTTCACCAAATATAGTGATTTAAGCTGGCAGGCGGCGCCTTCAAGGAGACGCTAGCATAAAAGTGCTAACCTTAGACCAATAATATCTAGACTAGCGTGGCGGAAAAGGATAGTGACTGCGTCATCAGGTAATTTACGAGGCGGTTGAAGTAAACGGCCCTGGTCACATCATCACAACCAACATTAGCTAGTGTAAACGAAGAAGTTCAAAGTTACAAAGTGGCTAGCGTACACGAGAACGTGCTCCGTTTACATCACTTACAGCAGCCATGCCGTCGATTGGTTAGCAAATCACATAACATGCTGGTGTCGTGCTTACTCGAGCCAGTCCATCAGCCACACAGCCACACAACCACACAACTATTACGAGTTGACCCGCGGCCTCCATGGCGACCTGCCCTGACTGGAAGGTTGGGAAAGGCGGCTTTGACGTTACGGACACTGGAGCGAGGCTCGGGCCACGTGAGGAATTACTGACTACCACTGATCATACTAAGCAGCGTCGAGCATGCGGGATTCTTACAAGTATACAGATACGGTCATTACACGAACCTTTCATAGACTCATCGTAGTCAATCTATTAATTACAACTGCACTATTTCATGCGCGGTCGGCACGTGACCTTTTTTTCTTGGCGTGACCTTAACCAAATTTTAAGAACATTGATCTTGGTAACCAACGTAATTCAAATGCCTACAGCATTATGATTTCTATGTAGATTTGCATGAAACTTGTCGAAGCAACCCGTCTTGATGCAAAAGTGCATTTAGTAAGAGGAAGCTTCCAAATTAAGCGCACTTTGACCGAATAGGGCGGCTGCCAGTAGAGCGCAGTGATAGGATAGGTAGCGTTCGAAGCTATAACTAGCGAAGCAATTTAAATAGGTGCGTGCCTAGAATAGCGATCTACGCCGCGATCGTATCCTACTACCCTACTACCCTACTCTATAATTCCCACCGATGGAGACTAAGAAAATTTATACGACGGGAACTAAGGAAACGTAATCCGGCCAATGGGATTAAGTATATTTACGCAATGTGTGGAATCGAAATTTGCAAGAACCTATAACCTTAAGAGATAAGTTCGAGCTGGCGTAAACTGGGAATTCGGATGTCGGCTTCAGTCTCTAACTGCTGCTCAAGTTTAGAGCATTGATAATCATAATATCCACTGAGGTCCTACTGGCAAGCCATGACGCTACACTAAAAGGGGAAATCCACTCACAGTAGTTGAAACCTACTGTAGAATCACCCTGATTTATGCCTCACCGTGGTGTTTGTAATGCACACGGGACATTCGTCCACACGGCTTTGCTTTGCCGGCCATGCCTCAACGACCATGCTGTACCAACCGGCGACGGTACACACTAGTGCTGACAAATAAAGTACCACTTGATGGAAGACGGAGGTTGTGTTTAGGGGCGTTTATGACAATGGCGATGATATCTAAACGACTCTATGATTAACTCTGGTCATTGGCGAAAGATATAAATTCCTCGGTCTCTACCATTCGCCCAATATAATCATATTCATTTTGAGAAACTACAAACATCTCTAATACACCTTCCCAGACTCAGAATGTCAGCATCCAGCAAATCAGTCTTCTTACTCGGACCAGGCCTGTGAGTAATCAACCATTTCCCAATGTCTCATGTCTTGTGACCATACTAATCGTCCAACAGCGTAGGTCGTAATGTCGTCGATCTCCTTCTAGTAGAAGGATACTCGGTCACGACCCTCGTCCGACGAGAATCCGCAGCTGCCGAGCTGCAAAAAGACGGTGTCAAGACCATCCACGGCACACTAGCCAACAGTGAAGTCATCACCAAACAGACCATTGCTTGCGACATTGTCTTCCACATCGCCACGGCCGACGACCTCCCATCCGTCCAAGCCGTTCTCGAGGGCGTTAAGTTTCGAGCGCAAGCCGGCCAGCAGACCATCTACATTCACACCAGCGGCACTGGTCTATTCGGCGACGCTGCAATGGGCCAATACAAAGGCGAAAGGGTCTACTCGGACGACAAGCCCCATGACATTGACGCCCTCCCTGACACGGCGCCACACCGGACGATTGACCTGACCATTATCCGGGCTCGCCAGGAACTCGGCTCTAGAGTCAAGGTAGCCATCATGATTCCGCCGCTAATATACGGGATTCAACACAAGTACAAACGCCTGTCAATCCAACTACCCACGCTGGCACGGTTTGCCCTCAAACACGGCTATGCCGGACAAGTCGGCGAAGGTAGGTCCGTATGGTCGACCATACACGTGCTAGATCTGGCTAGAGGGTACATCACGTTATTACACTGGCTCGAGAAGACGTCAGCAGTCACGGTGCTGGAGAACCCGTACTTTTTCTGCGAGTCTGGGGACGATATCGCGTGGGCTGAGCCTATCGCGGTCATCGGCCAAGCGCTGCATGCCGCCGGGCGCATCAAGGATCCTGCCCCAAAGACAATACCGGAGCAGGACTACAAGGACCTCTTTGGCGAGTTTACGCCCTTGGTGGTGGGCTCAAATTGTCGCAGTCGTGCCACTCGCTTGAGACAGTTGGGTTGGCAGCCGCGGGAGAAGGGAGTGCTCGAATCGCTCCGGGACGATGAACTCCCTCTGCTTCTGCAAGAAACTGGCGAGTTCAATGGATACACTGGCGTGGCTGCCTCATGAACACTGACCACAGCCCTCGTCCTCAAGCCGCTAAAGTTATGCTGCTCCCATATGGATGTAAACCTGCATAGAATAATATCCGACGGGGAGTCGATGAAGTCTCAGATTTGAGTCCCGATATTTATGTCCTTGTCCTGTTCCTCTAATTCAGCCAATAAGGCCCCTTCGGTGGTGTCGATACCACTGGTGAGCCCATCATATCAGTGTCATCGACAGAAGTACTCTGTATAGTTGACCAACAGCCTTGCTGCCAAATTTTACATGCTCCATCCTAGCTGGTGGTCGGAACAATTTATCTACTCGGTCGATATATCATAGGTCCAGGTTTGCACTAATAGTCGAAGCCGATCAGACCGTTCGTACTGATGTTGATTTGATGTGGAGGGAGAAATTTTGAATACGATGAGATCATAAAACTGGAAGTACAACCGAAAAAGCGGCCTGCTAATGCTAGGCTCATGCTCGCCATTATCTTCGTGGCGATCCTCCATCATCCTGGGTTTTGTTCGAAGAAGTCACTCGCTAAATAAGGATCTATGAGGACGTCCTCGAACGGAAATTGAAAGATGCTGTTAGAGCAGAAGATATCGTGTTGAATAGACGCCGAAGGGGCATCGGCCCCGCCTATGACGGAAGTGTCCGCCATAGCCTCATCTGGTTTATAGGTCTCATCCAGCGGTATATTGGTGATTTCTTGAATGACAGACGCCGTACGCTGGCCCATGTCCATGGGAAATTTTTGCATATCACATACTCGCATGATAGTTTGAACAATCTTGCGAACGTGGAGTGCCACAATCTCGGTACTCTCCATCTGCTTCATGATGCTGAGACAGCCTGTCAGTGCTGCCAATTCGGCTGCGACGTTATTCTTCTGCTTCTCTGCGATCTCGGCAATGAGCGTGGTTGCTGCTAAAGTGATATGATAAAGAGCAGAGCCAGTCAAAGTATAGGCTTGGTGATGTGCTGTATAGTCTTGTATCAACCTGGAGATTTGTAGGGCGTGTTCAACACAAGTCCGTCTCGACTTGAGCATATCTGAAACTCTGCTATCGAGGCAGGTCCCAAGACCAGCATTATGTCGATTGAGGAGGATGAATAGGGCGCAATACTGCATCCTATAGCCAGAGTCAGGGCGAGACATCAAATTCATTTCATCACCCCACCTACCGCAATTGATAGACCGCAGGTGGTGATGTGGCAGAGGGTATTAGAGTAGCGTCCATGTTGGCGTCCCAGGTCTCCAGAGCGTTCATATAAATGTTAATCTGCTCCTGGAAACATGAATTGGTATTTCTTTGAGTCATTAGCGGAACGGAACCACAGCACTGGTCAGGTGGAGCGTACAATCTCTCGCTAATCTGCCCTGCTATATCAAGGATCTCTGTCCAGGCAGCAAATATTACCGCGTCCCACGACGTGGAAGTCTTGCTAGGTTTTCGAACGTATACATCACATAGCTTGATGATGGGGGGACGGCCAAGGTACAAACCCCAATGCCTATCAATGATCAGTGAGATTGCTGTGGCATAGAGAACAAGTTGACAAACCTGTCTAGTCCAAAGCACCCCCAGAATACGACATTTCTGACTTCTATGTCGATCTGGCTGCATCTGCTTTGCGACATGTGGGACAAGTCTTGATGAAGGCCTAAGTCGAAGGCTAGCCTGCATGCGGTTCCTATGCCAGGTCAGAAAGGAGAAAATAGAGGCACTTTTCGAACTCACCTGATTTCAGCCATCCTTTCATGTCATCGGACTGTATGCAGTCCAGGACACTCAATAACATTAGAGACTGTATAGTGGTTATTGATGGGTTCAATAGTTCTTTCTCGAGAGCGTCTTGAGCAAGTCTAAAAAGCGCCGGTGTCTCGGTATGTTCTTCATCCATTGATGGGATCGACAAGGCTCGGATCTCTGGATTGGCCGAGATTCGCGCTCCAGACACTAGAATGCACAGTAGTAGACAACGGCTGTAGTAGGGACCGCGAGCCGCCTCCAAGCCCGCCAGAAAAGCCTCTTTGTGGATTATGCGCATGACGTTATGCTGATAATTCCAGTACAGTTCGAGTAGATACTGCTGCATTGCCTGAGGAATTTCCTTCTCAAAGTCCGAGCCTGCTCGAGAGATGTTCTCGCAATAGCTAAGGATCGATGTAACATTTTCTGTGAGGTGGAGACTTGACGTTGGTCCAAAATACCTTGACTGCCCATTCTCGATACTGCTGTTGAGGCGATTCCTCGTCCCGCGTAAAAGGGTGATGATACTTTCGCCGGAGCTTGAGCTCGGCGTGGTATCTGCCAACCCTAGACCGTCCCTATTGTTGAGATCGATAGTACTCGCAATGGGTTCAACGGGTTCCCTGTCCACAAATTCAGATGTTTCGAAGCTATTGGACGGTGCAATATTGTTCGACCCTCGGGGCTGGGGCTCCGGCTGGGTCTGTGATGAGACAATTTCATGTTCGCGACATGGATTACAGGAAAGAATCGCTTGTTGTGCTTCAAGCTGCGACTGTAGGTCTGCGAGTATGGCTTTGAAATCTTGCACTTGGTTTTCGAGGTCGACGATGTATTCCTTGGAAAATCGTCTCCGAATGATGTCAATTCTTGAGGTGAGCATTCGAATCTTCGTACGTACCTTTGGCGCTCATCGCGCTCCGGAAACCGACAGGGTATCTTCATTGACCTACACCTTTCACATACGCCATCTACACGCTCGCACTATTTCGAATGTCAGTAGCGTGAGCTCTAGAGGTTCAGAGCGACCGACCTTGATCTTTCTGGGTCGGCAGCTGAGGCACGCCAGCCCTTTAGAAGCCTTTTGTTGCTTCGGCATGGATGGTCGTCGTTATCTCAGGGTGTTTCGCGACTCGGAGGTTGATTCTGGCGGCTTGGACTTTTGAAGCCTGAGACCACGTTCGACAGCGCAGACGACTAGCCCAAAGAATCGATATCCCTCTCTCATGAAGTGTCCAGTGCCGTGCTAAGAGATCAGATCTGAAACACACATTGTTTGTAAGGTGGCCACAGTTTCCGGAAGTTGAGATGTCTAGATGTCGACCACGCGGGGTCAGCCCTTCCGCCAAGAGGGTGAGGGTTTTCTGGATGCCGATCGGATCGATTTCCCCAGTTCACGAGATCATAACCATGAAGCTGGTTTTACGTGGGGTAAGCGAAATCCCCATGGGAGACCAACAACCAATCATGAGGCCGTAAATGAACGCATGAAGACCTAGACTAACTACTGGGCAGAACCGGCTCTGAGCGTTGGCAAATGGCAGATTATTAAGCGCGGAGAAGCAATCCCGATGGGTCAGTAGTGATTGGCATCCCTACCCTGCACAGTAACGTGCTGCCAAGGCTGCTAGAACACCGGATTGGAACTAGTGCGGCGTAGGCACACCGGCAGAGTTACCAGATTGGGCTTACGCGCGGACTCGAAGGCATTCTAACATCGTTATCAGCCGCTAAACCTAATTTCACTTCATTATTCGCAGCCGAGGTCCGAAATGTCTCACATCATCATCAAGATCTACAAGAATACCATAAGTCTTCTGGGGTTTATTTTCTACCAAGCAAAGAATGACCAAATGCTACGGTTATTACTACGACCACAGATCGACTACAGCTCGACCAACAATTTTCCCTTCTTTCAAAAGCCGCACCGCGTCTGGGAGCTGCGCAAAGGGGAACCTTGTGACAACTGGCGTGATCAGCCCCTGCGCACACAAGTCCAGCACCTCTGCAGCTTCGCTCAGTGTTCCTACGAAAGTTCCTCTCACAGTGATGCCTTTGGTCACGAAATCGTGCGGATCGGCCCCAGCGATAGCTGAGCCAGTGGCAGGTAATCCGACGCAAACCATAGTTCCACCAGTCCGTAGATAGTCCATTGCTGTGGCGTAACTGGATGGATGAGCCGAAGTGACGATGACAGCGTGCGCTCCACCATTCGTGATCTCTAGCGTGCGCTGAACTGGATCCGGTTCTAAAGAAATGTCAAGGAATTCGGGTGCTCCAAGAGACGAGCATAACTCTTTTTTGGCCTTGCCCTGGTCGATCGCAATCACACGTGCGCCCATGGCTTTACTGATCATGACCGCGAAATGACCCAGCCCTCCTCCAGCACCAAGCACGACCACCCACTCTCCAGCGCGAACGCCACTCTTTCGTAGAGCAGAGTAAGATGTAAGCCCTGAGCACATGATGGGCGCCGCGTAGTGAAAATCCACTTTATTTGGAATTCGAGTTGCGTAGTTGGCGGCGACGACAATATACTGTTGATAAGTTCCTTCCATGGTCAGACCGGAAAATTCTGCCCGAGGGCAATGTTGTTCGCGGCCTTTCATGCAATTCTCGCACTCATGACACACCCATGAGATCCCCTTGACACCGGCCTTGTCTCCAATTTGCCACGTCGTCACACCTTTCCCGAGGGCTTCGACCACTCCGGCGCCCTCGTGGCCAGGAGTTTCCATCCTCGACTTGAACCCCGACCATTCGCGCAGCATCATGCTAAGATCGGAATGGCACAATCCTGTGACGCTAAGTCGGATAAGAAGCTGACCATCTCTAGGTTGAGGTTTGGGCTTGTCGATGATCTCGAGACTGAAATTCGGACCCGGGTTTCTGATCACTGCCGCGCGCATGGTCTCTCCCATCTTGCAAAGAGGTTGGTGAGGATGACGAGCATACAATTCAGGAGAGAAGAACGCTACCTCATACAGCAATTATTGTGTCTGTGATTGTTTTTCATCCGTTGGACCTGCCACAGCGGCCATACTTTGCCGGCCATGCCTCAACGGTCACTCTCTGCCATTCGGTGACACTTCGCCGGTCACGACGCCAATTGAAATTCGGGAGGAAATGGATCTGATTTTGATACCTGGAGGTGTGAATTGTCCGGTAACGGCACGGCATTAATGGTTTGAATAAAATTCTATCAACTTAAATTGACTTTGCAATTTCATTATTGAGACTAAGTTATCAACATTTCGATCGTTATTGAAGGACACCTTTCAGCTCAGTCAATCAGGATGGCCAATGGTGTTCAGGGCGTGCACGACATAGAAACGAGATGTTTCATCGATAATAAATTCGTGGAAGCTAAGGAGACCTTTGCGATTCACAACCCTTCAAATGGGGAATTGACTGCACGTATCTCCCAGGCTGATGTTGACCTAGTTGATTCGGCTGTAGACGCAGCCGAAGCGGCAGGGCCAGCCTGGGCAGCACTTGATTCAAGCACGCGGGCAGAGTGTCTCAATCGACTCGCTGACCTTCTAATCGCGCATACACAACAATTTTGCTGGCTTGAGGCCATCAGCGTGGGAAAGGTTGTCACGTTCTATCCGGCAGAGATTCAATGGGCGGCAAACGTCCTGAGATACAACGCAGGACTCGCACGAGAGATCCACGGAGAGACCAGCATGGCAACAGCAGGGTTCCTTAATATGACTATCCGCCAGCCGTATGGCGCCTGTGGAGCCATTTGTCCTTGGAACGGTCCATTGATCGCCATAGCGTTGAAAGCTGGACCCGCGTTGGTCACAGGCAACACTCTGATCTTGAAACCATCGGAGAAGTCACCATTGACGGCCCTTTACATGGGGAAGCTCATCATTGACGCCGGATTTCCACCGGGTGTTTTTAACATCGTTCCGGGTCATGGACGCGTGACTGGAGCGGCTATAGCCAGTCACATGCGGATTAGGAAGCTAGCATTCACAGGCAGCACAGCTACAGGCCGCATCGTCAAGAAGCTCGCCGCCGAGTCCAACCTCAAAAATGTCACATTGGAACTTGGGGGTAAGTCCCCTCTGATTGTTTTTCCAGACGCGGATCTCGAAGAGACTGCGGCGATGGCGGCCTTTTCCATCGCCTACAATTCGGGCCAAATATGTATCGCCAGCTCGCGCGTGTACGTGCACGAATCGATTATAGACAAATTCGTCGGGTTGTATGTGGCTCAACTCAAGAAAGCCATGGGGAAAGCAGGAGATGCACTTAATCCTACCACCACGCACGCTCCACAAGCAGACGCACTACAGTACGAACGGATCATGGCTTATATTGACGGAGCCAATAAGGAGGGTGCAAAACTTGTCACTGGAGGCAAGCGGATTGGTGTACAAGGTTACTTTGTGGAGCCAACCGTCTTCCTCAACCCGGGACAGTCTTCAACCATCAATCGCGAAGAAGTGTTCGGTCCAGTTGCAAGCGTTAATACCTTTGTATCTGAAGAAGAAGTTCTGAAACTGGCCAATGATACCGAATACGGCCTTTACGCATCCGTGTTTACCAAAGATTTGAACAGAGCTTTGAAATTCGCCAAACAACTCGAGTCCGGGATGGTGGGAGTGAATTGCACGTCGCCAACGATGCCTTTTGATCTACCGTTCGGAGGCAGCAAGCAAAGTGGAGAAGGGAGAGAGTGCGCTTTACAAGCTTTGCATGCGTGGACGGAGACAAAAACAGTCATGATCAAGCTCTGAGCCTCGTGGTTCTGGGTATGGATAGTGGTTAGCGTTCTTGTTTGTTCTACCTGGGACGAGGCGGATAGAGCTGCCATTGTCAGATTGCTGTACAAGACTGTGGTACATATTCATCGTTCAGCACTGTTGAGGTAGTCCAAGGAAATTTTACTGCTATCTGAAGGTTACTAGTGAGAGACCGCTTCCATGAATGTGACATTTAGAGTGAAGGAGTTTTACCAAGTGAGCAGTCACCAGCATATATCCGTTGGACGATACGACAGTGCAATGTGCTGGAGATCATCTCGCATACTGCACGTGTACAAGCTCTTGCTGGCTGGTCGAAGAACGGATGCGAATGTTTCGATCACAATATACCGCAAAAGCCTTGGGTCGAAAATTGAGGCGCGATAGATTGTTCAGACCCTGGAAGGTCCCAAATCAATAATCGCCGTGAAAGCATCAATAGCGCTTCTGTTCTTCGGACTCCACTACTGTACCACTCAAAAGCCTATATCCGACCTCTATTCAAGAACTTTACTGGTAAGTCCACCACACGTGCTCGCACAAACTCGCCCATGGCTTTCGCAAAGGCATCAAGACGAGACGTGTTTGACACGCCTTCGCCCAGTATACCACGAACCAGGAAATGGACAGCAAGGAGGCCTTCGAATTCCACTCTTTCCAATCCAGTGACAAGCTTCATCTCGTCACCCAGTAAGTACTCAAACTTCTTCACATCTAGGAACGTCCTTAGCCATTCGTACTCGTCAACATGTCGGACATAGAGGCCAATATTGGCATTCCCTCCCTTGTCGCCCGAGCGGCCCATGACAATGCTGCCTAGCGGTTCACGCGTTGTCGGGCCCCACTTGTCCTCGTACGGTGATTTTGCATCGTAAGATGCGGATTTCATGGCCGGGATTGTGTGCGGACGTGGGGAGAGAGCCCTTGTTTGTCCATGAAGGAATGTAAGTGACAGTTTAAGGTGGCGTTCCGGAACTAAAGACGGCCAGTAGTCGATGTAGAGTTTGGGAAGGGTATTCCTCATGTCAAGAGCACGATGAAAACCAGGGTATGTACCCAAGCTTAGACCCTCAACCATAGCCTGCAGACCATTTGGTGGAAAATCTTCCAAACGGTGGGCTTGTGCAAATATACGCAGGGTAGAAGTGGCCTCAGGCTCGTTCTTAGGATCTACCGCCGGAATTCCTACATGCTGGAATTCAAGAGTCGTGAATTTATATTGCGGTTGCGTGGTCAGCCAGCAGCGACATAGCTTCTCGAACATCTTCAACTTGATTGTAGTCTCAAGCCCAGTCGCAAATGCAAACGCTTCGGCCTGGTAACCGCCTGCTGCGAAGATGGCACACTTAGCCGTCTCTGGAGGAGCATAACCCTTGATCCCAGTTACCACGACACGGTCGGGACCTACATCCTCCACCTTGATATGGTGAAGATCGACCTGAACATCCGGGTTTAGATACATGTTCCCCTGGATTTCGTACAAGATTTGCGCTGTGATAGTTTGCTTGTTGACCAGACCATTCATCTCGGATGATTTTGTGATCACGAAGGAACCATCAGCATTGACCTCGGCTATTGGGAACGCTGTATCGTGAGGTTTCTCGAAAAGCGCCTTGTATCCCGAGAAATTCCCACCCGTGGCGTACATGGAGCATTCCATAACATGGCCGCACACCACTGCTTGCGCCAAATGATCGTATTGATCTTGTTTCCAATCGTGCCACCACGCCGCTGCTGCCACAAGGCCAGAAGCATCAGTGCTCCTTCCAGTCACGACGATATCTGCGCCACCTCGTAGAGCCTCAACGATTCCCCACGCTCCAATGTAGGCATTAGCTCCGACCCAATCGCCCTTGTTGAGCGTGTTCAGTGCCTTGTCATTGTCGAAGTGCTTGAAAGTATGCTTTTGGTCAAGTTCTTCGAAGCGATCAAGAATGTCATCGCCCTCAATATATGCCAATTTCAGCTGATGGCCGTGCTCCTGCAGTACTTTCTCCAGAGCCTCTGCACAACCTTTGGGGCTCAGTCCACCCGCATTGGTGATAAGCTTTTGTTTACGCTGGACAATGGTTTCTACTGCTTTGTCGAAAACCTCCACGATAGTTTTGACGTAGTATTTATCGATCTTTTCATTTGGATTGACCTCGCGGTCCATGTACCTCTCCCTTGCAGCCCAGCCAACCGTAAGTTCGGCAAGCCAGTCACCAATCAGGACATCTGCACGAGGCTCTGCCAGTGCTTGTACTAACATTGCCTCTTTGCGATCTCCCTGCCATCCAGAAACAGCACCAAGACGGATTGGTCGTCCCATGGCTTGGCGGGACACTCAATTGCTGTGATTCTGCACAAAGATTGTATGAATGATTATCTGAGAGAAAAGCGTGAAAGCCACTCCGCCAGAACTCTCTGATCAAGAGATCGAATGCTTATTTGGAAGGAGGCTATGCGGAGTTTCTAACAGGGTTCATAGTGAGCTTGGTCCTCGGACATCTATGACTGCCGATATAGCTGGCTTTTGTCTCCCTAGGTCTTCTGTTCTGCATCGGCAGTCGTTCGCCGTGAGTAGTCCTCGGATCGCTTTGACAATCTACGTATACCCGTAGCAGGGTTAGTAACCTCTAAACTAGTAAGCAATGAAGACGGATTTAACACTACATAGGTATTAAGGAAGGGAGATATGATGGCGCTGTTTGATAAGTAGACCAAAGCTTAATTTCGTAGGTTTTGCGTGTAAAACTCGGCACCGATCGTAAATGTACGTCTTCATGTGTCTGGGTAGCGTATGTCATTACAAGAAAATAGATATTGTGTCACGGTAATAGTTTTCCGTGACCGGTTTCACGTTCGCACTCGTGTCACTCTGTTGATGCTGGACAAGTTCGGTTACAGAGTGGCCAACCTACACCGAAGCGACTTGAAACTACATTTACAAGTAGTTGACTCCCCATTTTCGTTTTTGTTATTTTCTCACAGGGTAATGTCGGTAAAGTACCTCCGATATAGGGTAAGAACGTGGGGGATGCGTTCAGGAACAGGTATCGGTGGCCAAACTGTACCTTGCAATTTGCAGGCTATATCGTCCTTTCATGATCATGCTATACTAGTAAAATTTAGATATTTCGCTGCTGCTATCCACGGTTATCTATTACGTTAGAGCCTTTGTTGTAACGCCGACTGTTTCACACGAAAACATCTATCTTTACACTTCTCTAAGTGGTACAGTCGAGCGGCTAAAGAAGCCGAAATACATGATGAAGTTCGACCCTAACTCAAATGCATTGCCTATGCGTTCAGAGCTACCTGCGATTTCTGGAGCTCCAGCCGGAGCAGCATGGTTTTGGGGCTCGGACGATGAGGTACGAAATCATCACCGATATTATTGACGTGGACGATAGTCTTACTTCCAATCAGCTTGGGCGTCTTAATCTCCTGACCAAGGAGCGTATAGAAGAAGCAGTGAAGCTGATAAAGACCGGGACGATTATAAATCTCAAGTCGGTACATGACCAGATGACCACGGCGCATCAAGAGACTAACACGAGTATACTACAAAGCTGGCGCACGGATTATCCAGATCCTCCATCATTTGGCAGAAAGGGTTTTGAGCACACGATTCAACCTGTTAGCGAGTCTGCTTATGATGACTTGTACAATATGAATACGCAGAGTGGATCACAGGTCAGTGTCGTATTACCAATATCATTCGGCATCCACCAAAAATGTTAATAATCAACAGTGGGATGGTTTCCGGCATGTAAGACCACTACTACCATATAACTATGGGAGTACATTTATAATTTTCTGATCAGGTCGGACTCAGGTCCAACAATAATATTATCTTCTACAATGGAGTAAGTGGTATGACATCTTGAGCATCAAATAACCTAACGATGAAGCTTACCAAAGACGCAATTCCCAATGCGAAGTATGGTGGAATGCAGGCATGGGCTGAACATGGGATAGGTATGACTTCTGCCGCGTCTCTCATAGTCAATGAAGACAATAACATTTCCAGCTGGCCGTGGTATTTTGATTGACTATTGGGGCTATACTGGCAAGAGCTACGATCCGATCACTACCCACCGGATTTCGCTGGAAGACATTCACGCATGTGCCAAATCACAAGGTCTGCAATTTCAATATGGTGATTTACTGTTCATTCGTTCTGGGTTTGTCGACCACTATAATCGACTGAGCGAGACGGAGCGGAAGCATCTTGGTATGCTGAAAAAGTCGGAACATGCATTTGTCGGAGTCGAGCAAACGGAAGAGATGCTCGACTTTCTACACAACAACTACTTCAGTGCCGTAGTAGGCGATGCTCCAGCCTTCGAAGCTTGGCCTCGATCAGGCATAAACCTCCACGAATATCTCCTTCCACTCTGGGGTCTGCCAATCGGTGAGATGTGGGATCTTGACAAGTTGGCTGAGATGTGTAGAAGCAGGAAACAATACACTTTCTTCATCTCTAGCGCCCCGGCTAATGTCCCTGGTATGTATATACTGGGTTACCCAAAATGTGATATATGCTAACGTTAGAAAGGTGGTATAGGAAGCCACCCAAACGCTATCGCCATCTTTTAGAACATGATGAGATATCTGGGGTTTACGTATGCTATAGCTCTTGAGTCGAGTCTCAAGCTAGCAACATTATTTATGCTTAACTGGATTTTATATCTACTTAGGCTCTATGAATAGCCTAACCCATAGTTGAACTTACTGTAAGTCTCAGGAAGATATAGATGCTGGTTGTGTTGTAATCTACCCCGCCTTAGGCTTTTTTTCCATCTAGAAGCCCTGGGTAGGGAAAGTGTTATCTTTTCCTGCAAACTAATGCGTCTGTCAATGGATCAGCTACTGCTCTTGTGATTAATATCAATGACATCTTTAGATAACGGGCTATTCCCTACCACGTACTCATATTAATCTATACAAAAGAGAAAGGTTTCTCCTAGACCTTGACCCATTATCGAATTCTGAGTCGCGTATAGGTAGAAGTCACAATGCAGCGTGATTGCGTGACGTTCTCACAATAGCGGGATACACAGGGGAGGCATTGAGAATTCAATACCTTCTACAGCATATAGGGCCTCAACGACAAGGCAAGCAATTTCCACACATGTCTGAGCGAGAACCTGTAGCGCTTTTCGTTTTTCGGACACAAGGGCCATTGTTAGTTACATAATAAGTGTAAGCTGATGGCAAGAATAAGTCTTCGTGTATCTCAAGAACTACACTCGGCAGCGTTGTCGCCAGAACCGATAGCTTTGCAAGTTTTGGTCATCCAGGTAACATTCTTTCTGCAGTCTCAGCGGATATAGGCCAATTCCGTAACTCTCTTAAATCATGGACAACTTGTGGCTAGGGTTATGCGTAGCGACTGTCCCAGCCGTGCATATCTACAGACTTCCGTGACAGAAAGAAGCATAACTGAATCTGTTTGTGATTACTCACGCTCCCGGCAGTCGTGGTGTAAGGGTTCATCGCAGCCATTGCGTGAGATTAAAGCCTTCAGCACCCAGTCATCATATAGGTTTGGGATATTGTCAATATACTGGCTACAATAGACCGTGAGACACTCGGGTACGCTTAATTGCATTCACAACCCCTTCGTTAATCCTTATTGATTCAATATATCATTCGTAGCAATTCCATTCTATCTAGAAGAAAGCGTTGGATCACGAGCTGGCTCTAAGACCGAGGCCAGATGCTGCACATATCATTTTGAAAAGTTTGTTTTGTGACGAATGCAATGTTTAGGCGCACCATCCTCCGTCAACCATATAGGTAGCACCTGTCACGAAACTAGCATCATCGGAGAGAAGAAATGCAATGACTTTGGCTATTTCGATCGGCGCTGCCATACGTACCATGATCTGTTGGCTGGTAAGCCCATCACCCCAAACAGGATCTCCAGTGTCCGTCATGGGTGTAGTAGTCCTTCCTACAATCAAATGCGTCAGCCAGTCTTAACAATAAGAAGTAACAAGCTGCTATACCAGGTGAGATGGCGTTGATTCGAATTCCAGGTGCTTCTCGTGCTGCACTTCTCGTAAGGCCAAGCACAGCATGCTTGCTCGCAGAATACGCCCCAACCAAGCTCATCCCCCTGTGTGCTGCTACACTAGCAACGTTGACCTGTTGGTCGGAGGGAATTAGTCAATGCCAAACTCTCCTAGGCTACGCCCAAGCGCATTGCGATAAATTTGACTCATTCAACCTACTATACTCGACCCGTCTTTCATGGCATTCATTTGAGCCCGGAGACAATAAAAGACACCATTGACGTTAACGTTCATCGTTCTTGTGAACCGTTCGTCGGTTTCGTCTTTCAACAAGTTGTCGTCGTACAGTATACCAGCAATGTTTGCCGCCGCATCGATTCGGCCGTATTCTTGCAAGGTTTGATTGACCCAAGCATTAACTTGATGACTATCGGTTACGTCGACGGTGGTCGCCAGGTGCTTGACACGGTGGGGTACTCCTGCTTCCCGAAGAGACTTGAACGTTTCATCGAGTCCTTCCGAGTTTCGGTCCGCTATCGAGACAGTATAGCCTTTGGCTGCAAGCAGCTTCGCGGTGGCTCGTCCAATTCCCGAAGCTGCCCCAGTAATAGTCACCTGCAATCCAGCGTTAATACGAAGGTGTTTCAAACCAAGCAAGGCTTCGGCAATCCATTCCACAAAGTGTACTACAGTAACAAACTTTAAGCTTACCACTTTGCTCAAATCCATGTCCGACATTTCATCCCTAGCTCCTGCCGGGTTGTTTTTCCGTGTGTGAGCACTATACTGAAGTTCTCTTCGTGAAATCCGTTCGTGGGTAGATACAACTGACGACAATGATACTGGTAGTCATAAATATTAGGATTGGAAATATATTACCTTGCCATAGCTAGTTGGTATCTACCTAGTATCCAGATGAAGGAGAAAGTCTTCCGGCACAATAGTGGGGACGGCTATATACCTCCGCCCATAAAATACAATGCGTTGTAGCAGAGCTTTCGATGTGACCAAAAAGGAGCCAACGGAGTCTATGGTGAATACATAAGGGCAGTCACACTTAATCTATTCTTTCGACCAAAGTTCGTTGGAAATTTCGTGATCCAACTACCCTTCGCCTGTCGTCCACTTTTACACCTCACTTGGTCCACTATTCGAAGATGGAGACTTTCAAAGCACAGCCTACCCGCCAATTTAAGCTTAAAACCATCCTAGAATGTACAGGTGTGTGCTGGGCTGTCGCAGCCTACGGTTACAGCGCCTCAATCATTGCTACTACTTTTGGGCAACCCAGCTTCATCAGGGCAATGTGTCTTGATACTGCCCCTAACGCTCCAGATTTGATGGGAGCCGCAAACGCTCTCTTCTTTGTCGGTGGTTTCTTTGGCTGTTTGCTGAACGCTGTATTGGCGAACAAGGTCGGCCGCAAAGGTGTCATTGCCATCGGCCAAGTAATCTTGTGCGTTTCGACTGCTTTATTGGCGGGCTCTGTCCACATTGGAATGTTTATCGTCTTCCGCTTCACTGCCGGTTTCGGGTAAGTGTGATGCCATGGTCAACAGATCAGACGAGCTGACTCGTCAGTAGTGGCTACATGGGCTTGATGTCAGCTCCTCTTTGGGTTGTAGAGGTCGTCCCACCGAAAGGTCGGGGTCCTTTATTAGATATCAGCGGAATTATGATCAATCTTGGCTATGTCACCGCTTCATGGATCGGAGTTGGGTTTTTCTTTTATGAAGCCCCTCATGCCTGGCGTGCTCCATTGGCACTCGGCTGTCTACCGCCCATTCTTTGCTTGATCTCCCTCTGTTTCGTTCCTGAAAGCCCTCGACTTCTGATTCTCCAGGGAAAGTCGGAGCAGGCATGGAAGATCATCTCCGATCTACATACCGTTCATGGTAACGACAGTCTCGCGAGACAAGAGTTCGAGCAAATGAACAAGCAGATCCAGTTTGAATCGACGCTGAGAACGGGTTGGTTGGAAATTGTCCGGAGGCCATCCTACAGGAAGCGAGCTCTAATGACCATTGGTTTACTTTTCACTGTTGTCAGTTCAGGTGCTCTTGTTATCAACAGTGAGTCCAATTATTGTCTAGCTCGTGGAAGATGATGCTTATTCGTACTTCAGACTACGCCACTATTATTTACGGATCGCTGGGATACAGTCCTCAAGATCAACTTATTCTTCAGGCGGGCTGGCTAAGCACTGCATTCGTCGGCAATTTCGTTGCCGTACTCATTGTCGATCGCATTGCGCGTCCAAAGCTCATAAGTATTGGGCTCGGTATCTGCCTACTCAGCTTGATCCTAGAAGCCTCCTTCGTCGCAACATATGGAATGTCCACTAACAAGGCTGCACTTGGAGCTTGTGTTGCATGGAACTACCTATTTGTCTGGGGCTTCTCGTTGTTTCTTGATGGTGTTACCTGGTGGTATGCCGGAGAAATCTTCCCAACTCACTTACGAGCACACGGAATGGCTATTGGGATGGGAACATATGCATTGGCAAATATGGTCTGGTTGCAAGCTGCTCCAACAGCTTTCGCCAATATTGGGTGGAAGTATTACCTCTTTTTCATTATTATTACCTTTTCAGGCATGTGTGTCATATACTTCACATTCCCGGATACTTTACACAAGCCCCTCGAGGAAGTGGCAAAACTGTTTGGCGATACTGATCTTGTCGTTGCCTATCAAGAGCATGGGCTGGTTACCGGGAGTGATGAGAATGGGAGTGATGAGACCCAGATGAAACAGGAGTTCGTGGAATTACAAGAGAATGAGCTGGTTGAATAGTCAACAGTCTGACCTGCGAGTCAATTGCAGGCCGTTGTTCAGCTCTCGTGAATGTTGTGGAAGTACACAAGGAGCTACCGGAACGGCGAGCTCATCTTGTGCACGGCATTGAGCAGACTAGAGCATTGAAGTCGATATTGAGATTGAGCACTATAGGTTATGGTACTGAGAGAAACCTACTCCCTTGCCATCTCACCCGCTTGACTTGGATTCTTGGCTCTTGAATTGTAGCAATCTAGACCTAACAACGACTCTAGCTTGACGAAAAGGCGCGGTGTCAGTGCCATAGGATATCAGTTGCTACAGATCAAATCCTCAGGAACTCCGCAGCGCTGGTGTCCCCTGATGATCTACTCTGTCGCCGATTTGCCATCTCCCAGCCGCTTTGTCGTTGAGTGTAGTGATGCAGTCACCAAGGCACGCACCACCACCGAACAGTTGCTGCCGCGACTCCGACACTAATACCTCCTCTTCTACACTCCTCCTTGGCTAAACTGTCATTGCCTGCTATCTATTAGACACCTGACCCAAGTTTTCACAGCGGCAATGAATCTCCGCATACTCATAAATTGCCGTGCAACCTTTTCTGGCAGTCTCTTGAGCAACAATCCCCTCTCATATTGTGCTTGCAGACGGGTAGCATTGATCTGACCCCTCTGAGACTGTTCTGTAGCCTATCTTTGTGACAAGCATGACACCGTGACGAAAAGGTATATAGGTCATGAAAGGGTGATAAGGAAATTGTTATAACTATGTTACTCTTCATTAAATAATCTAACTTAATAAATGTAGCAAAATGTCTGATCCGCCTTAGACAGCTATTTCCTGCAAAAGCTCACTCAACGATACTATTCCTAACCGTTCGGTGAAATTATGTAGTATAAATATTTACTAGAGTAGTGAACACATATTGAGATCCTGTTCTATTCTTGGATTTCATATATACTCGAGTGGTCCCAAATACTCCTTGGCCATAGGCTGCCAGTGTTGTACTCGCAAACATGGTCCTCTTCCGACATTTCCACCGGGTCCATCCATCTGCACTCAAGCGGACAATGTGAATCCCTCGTAGCCTTTGCTCGCTGAATCTTCCAACATGGCCCGGTACTTGGGCAGTCCGGCCATATAATTCAAAGCCTCACGAGGTTTCCCAGGGATGTTATCTCCGTAGTACCAGCTCTTAGCTTTAGTGTAAAGACCCTGTTCGCCTAGATCCAGGACGTGGTCTCTCCACCACTGCTCAGCCTCGGGCTTTGCATCGATCTTCGTGATATCTTGCTCCCTTAAGTGTGATAGTAGTGTCGTGATCCACATTCCCTGGCACTCTGCTGATAGCGGTCCTGTGGCGAACGCAGTGGGTGCTTGTGGACCGTACATGAAGAACAAGTTAGGAAAACCTGACGTCGCCAATCCGAATAGAGTGTAAGTGCCCTTGGACCATTTATCCTTGATAGAGAGCTCAGGATCTAATCCATAAGTATCGATAGCTGTGATTGCTCCGGTAACGCTATCGAAGCCCGTAGCGGCCACAAGCATGTCCAGTTCAATGACTGTTCCGTCGACGGTACGAATACCTTCAGGCAACACCTCGTCGATACCGTTCGCCCGTAAATTGATCAGGTCAACATTTTCTCGATCGAACACCTCGAAATAGCCCCTCTCTAGACTAACGCGCTTTGTACCAAAGGGATCGCAGGGATTACCAGGGGCCAGGATCTCTTTGTTCTTAGAATCCTTGATGCGAGGGAGTACACTCTGGCGCCAGAATTCGTATGCTTCGTCATTGGCACTCTGATCGAATAAAACGTCCCGGTAGGTGCCTAGCCAAAAGTGCAGACCACCAGCATTGAGCAGCTCTTGAAAGACTTCGTACTTGACTTTGGGATCTAATGTTAACGAGGATTCGGGTAGAAATTCATAGTCGAAGCCTGCATGGGATTTGAGCATAGCCTTTTTGGTGTCCTGGAAAACCCTCTTCCAATTGTCGTTGGCGGCGATGTCATATTTAGGGTTGATCATTGGAAGAGCCGTATTGGGTGTTCTTTGAAAGACAGTAAGATGCTTTGCGGCTTTGGCCGTCTCTTGGATTAATTGCACACCACTGGCGCCAGTACCAATAATTCCAACTCGCTTTCCTTCGAAGCTGACGCTCTGCTGTGGCCAGAGCCCAGTATGATAGAACTCGCCCTTGAAAGTGTCCAGACCTTTCAAGGCTGGTATATAGGGCTTAGAACCAAAGCCAGTGGCGACGATAACATGGCGAGCGATAGTCTCTGAGGTTGTTCCATCGGTCTGGCATAAGTTTAGACGCCAAGTATGGGTCTGCTCGTCCCATTGTAACTGTTGCACGCGAGTGTTGAACTTGATCAAATCGAAAAGGCCCCAGACTTTGACTAAATGAGCAAAGTATGATCGCAGCTCTGCGTAATCGGGAAATCTTTGCTTCCAATTCCAGTCCAGCCACGAATTATCGTCGGTAAATTGGTAGGTCGGTACGGGAGTATCGACACGAGCGCCAGGGTAGCAGTTCCAATACCAAACGCCACCGGCGCAAGAACCTGCTTCATAAAGTCGAGCATTAAAGCCTGCGTTCTTGAGTTTGTATAGTTCGTATATACCAGAGAACCCAGCTCCGATGACAGCGACTTCGTGGTCGAGCCTTGTAAGACCTCGTGAACCCATCATGAAACTCTGGATAGGCAATAATACTTGTGTCGGAATTACTTACTAGAGTATATGAATGTTTAATTAATATCTGTAAATCTTCATTCTAAAACGCCGTTTAAATTCCACCAATGACGCTTCAAACCTTTCTGCTAAGTTAGAAGATATGGCGTTTCTCGGTAATAGTTTACCGATCGTTTATTCTTGTTGAGCGACAGCGGAGTATCCGGCACGTTATCTCATGGCCTGCGGAGTATTACAGACCACCCTGCGATTAGATTCGAAGTCTAAGACACTACTTTGTACGGGACGGAAGAGTAAAGTATTCCTCAGAGCCAGATCTTTTCATCGCTCGTGATTTCGTACAGAACTGAACGCGCGACGGTATATCAAAGGGGCATATGCTTCTAACGTCGTTTACCTATCAGACCTTCTCAGTGTTAGCAACACTATTCAAAGAGACGTCGCTCATTATATCTAGAATTCGAGTCCCGGGATCTAGTCCAGGGATCACGCCATGCTTAATAAGCATCTAGATAGCCTAGTAGAAAGTAAAGCGTGGGACCGTATGGCAAGCCTCGTGGTCAAGGTTCGGAACTCGAACGCTAGTTTCTAGACGAAATTGTATGCCCGTTGTTTGGAATAGGTCACACATCTTATTAAAATACTGAGGAATAGAGAGACAGTAACAGCGCTAATATGGTAAGTGACAGTTGCCTATATATTCGCCATACTAAACGCCCCTTAGAATTCATCCTTTCTCATACCAACCCTACCTATCAGCAACCTACTTCGACTGCCAAACTTTCACCACCGGAACAAATTCCTATAGCTCATCCACGCCACTTAGTCTTATCGCCAACTCTGCAAAGTTTAGGTTCAGAAGCTCAATAACATTGCCCCATGGATCTTGAACGTAGGCGCAGTAGGCATGATTTTTCTCTAACATTGTGATGGGTTCACCAATGATCTGGCCTCCGGCGGCCTCAATCTCTCTAGCCTTAGAGGGAGGATCAGGATCTGTAATGGCTATATGAAAAAAACCACCTTTGCTGTAGTCAAATGATTTTGTCACCCCTGCCGATTTAGGGTTCTCGAACTCGAATAACTCAAGACCTACTCCGTTGCCGGAGATGAGAAATGCGAATCTGCCTTTGTGTAATGTCGCCCCATAGATGGAAAATATCGGGGAACTAGGATCGTGGGCCCGGTCGAACTCGAGGATCTTAGGGGTTTGGTGGAAGCCCAGGACCTTAGTATAGCAGGCAACGGCAGCATCGAGATCGATGACGGAAAGCCCGACATGGTTGAACCCGTGGTTAAAGGTCATTTCCGAAGCAACCATCGATGAACGGTGAAGAATATAGTAATTTGTAGTATACCGTAGGCCGACTAGTTATCTTTATGGATCCTCTAGAGTCAGCCGTTATACAGAGCCGGGGGATGCATAATATTCTCTATTAGCCATCCTCGGGATTAAATAGGCTAGATCACGAAAATAAGTGCAAGTCATAAGACCTGCGGAAGTATGACGGCGGATTACTCCCGTATACGCCACTCTGTTCCCCGCCAGGTTTTTCAAAACGAGATAATCGATTCGCGAAGAGAAATGATCTGGTTCTTGCTCGCCCATTTTCTTGATCCAGTCATTGTACTTATTTTCGCCGTACGCGTAGCCCCGCCATCTGAGCACGTCGTTTGCATCCTCAAACACCGCTATCTGCTCCATAACAACATCGTGCCGGCGGGCAAGCCATGCCCACGTGCCATTCGGGTTACCCCTCTTCGCGAGAAACCCAAAGACGGCACGAAATTGAGGTTCGAGCAGAAGCCTCAGATAGGGACGTGACTCGATTTCCATGATGAACAGCCAGATGGCTTAGGCCGAATTTGACTCCTTGTAGGTCTGCTTGGTGATCTCGAGGGCGAGGACGAAATCCATCAACTCCACCAAAACAGTGAAATCGAGCCAGGGGCAGACCTGGTCGATGAGATCACGCACGATCTGAGTGATTTCTGGCGCGTATAGAAACTGGGCAAGGGGTCGCATGATGCTGTCGAAGATGCCATCGATTTTCTGATGGAATGTGAAGGCGGAGATAAGGCTGTCACGCACCACAGCCTTGAACATGTCACGGACCTGCTTCTTGCTCAGTGGGCCAAACGCGCCGATGCTGAGTGTTCCGGTGATCCTGCTCTTCTTCCATCCCGGGACGAGGTCCAGACTCCATTTCTTCCGGTACTGGAGACGGTCGTAGAGGTAGTCAACAGCGTCGCCGCTGTTCTTGATCAAATCTTCCAGAAAAGGCTCGAAAAACGTCGCATTGACGGTGGTGGAAAAATCTGCAGGCGGTAAGACGATCTCGTGCGGCACGGCTATCTCGATTGCACAGTTCCTTAGCGCCCACAGTTCATGTGGATACAGGAGATAAGTCTCTTGACCAAAACTCATGATTTTTTTCTGGTGCCTTTCGTCCTCGAACAGGTTGTCGAATTTCTTGTCGGATGCCTCGAACTCTTTTGGGATGTAGTTCGAATGGAGGCGCCACTGGTGCCTACTGAGATACTTGATCCACTTGCTCAGAAGACTTTGTGCCTGCTGCCGTACTTGCGAAGAGCTGTTCGGGCATGTGTAGGCGTAGTAACAGGCCAGAACAATCTGACCGAACGAATCCTTGGACATTGGCCGGTCTCTCACTTGGGCATCTCCATAGTACTCCACCCATGCCTGGTGCCGGATGGGATGGGTTTCGCCATGTTCATCCATATTTCCCCAGCTCTTGTGTTCAAGCACGTCTATGAATTTACTGATGTGCATGTTGGCATTCTGAACCTCCCATGAGTCCTGTCTGTAGTTCCCGCTTGCGAGAGCCACCACGGCAATGGCGGTGAAATTGGTCGCCTCGCCTAGTGCGTGGGTGGCCATTATATCCTTGCCTTCTTTGTCTTTAATTTTGTTCCATTCGACCAAATATCCAAATTCGTCCAGGTAGCCGATCTTTTCCGACTTTGGGTTCATGTCAAGAGGATCCCTGGCAGTCGCGAGCTGCTGTTGGACCTTGATCTTGTAGGGGTTGTTAACGGTGGCCTCACTGGTGAAAACATCCTGAGCCATGCTGATGATGATGTTTTGCTCATCGGTGAGTTTAGGAAGCTGAGTGGCCAACTTCTCCTCGAGTATAACATTGGTAGGCCCATCCAAGGGCGAAAACTCCTTCTCCTCGGGCATTTTGGCAGACGGGACAGTAAATTCCCCAATATATGGATTTACGATATCCGTAACGGGAGAGTGTATGCCACTCTCAGGGATGAAGCCATTGAGATTGTCCGGAATTTCGGGGAAAGCAGGGCCTACTGGTGGTGCTGTTGCGGTTAGTGCTAATCCTGGGGGAGGGAGATGCGCTCCTGGAGGTCCAGGCGGTGCGAATGCTATTGCGGCTACTATCTGGGGCTTCAGACCAGGATGTATCTAGGATTGCTGTGCCAAATGACCGATTCCGCTTAACCCCAGGGCAGACAGCGGGCCTGGCAGAGTTGGTCCTCCTGTAGTAGGGACCAGCAATGGAGGTTCGCTGCTACACAGGGTTGGCCGCTCTTGTGAGCCCATGTTATCTGCCACAAATCACCAGTTCGAGGTATGATTTTTCAGATTTTTCAATTTGCGGAAGTCAAGACAATGTAAGAGGCAGCGAGAGAAGTAACAGCCAAACAATCCGTGAGGCCCAAAGCACAGAGATTAGAGTAGTTGTTCATATGAACTGCAGCATTGCGCTGTGCAATCTGTCAAAAGAGGTTGGAAAATAGCGAATCGAATGAAAGAGGTGGACAGCAGAACCCTTCGTTCGTGAAGCGATTTATCGAAACGGAAGCATCTCGACTCTCGCCTGGGTCTTGCGCCAAGCAGGACCTGAGAAGCTCAGCTGAATGAAGCCTTGGGTGGTTTGAGGCTTAGGGGGAAGAAGACTCGGCAAAATGGATTGATTGGGCCGCTGAAGTCTTTGGTCTCTTTTCGCTTGCAAGAAGAAGTAGTCCAAAGTAAGACTGCGACGCCATTCAATGTGGCTCGCACCCTTCACACAGCATGGGGTTCCTACTCTCCGCATACTTGAAGCGCAGGCCCATTCGCCTGATGTCCCATTTTCTGCGAATTTCAACCCCATTAGGCACCCCTGAGGCACTCTCGAGGCGCTCTCGCAGGGCATTGGGGAGGCTAAATGCCGCATGAATGGCCTTGAATTCACTGTAGATAGATACATATCTCCATAATCGTCGCTCTGTCACGTTTGTTTCCATAGAATAAGGACAACAGACAGAACAACGGGACAATCGATCACAATCGATCCAATCAGGTCATAACTTCCTCTAAAATTGCCTCGGATAGAGTAGGGCGAGACAGCTGTGACGTAGCCAACGCCGATCGACATTTGCCTGGCGAGGATACACTGGCAGCTGAGCTACGTGGCTTGTTAACTTCTTGTTTCTACCATTTTCAGCACACCAGCTATCCTAATTGGCGAAGCCACTCGACCAGAATACTCGCTACTCTACAAACGGGTTTTTCTAGTTATACGCTGACAGCTCAGCTTTCAGCAGCTTGGCAGCCCACTTGCTCGTATTCGGGCTCTTGGTAAATGTAGGTCTCTGCTCGTGTGCCACATAGTCACCTTTGCTTGATCATAGCTTTGTTATATTATCCAAGCAGCTTCGTTCTGGAACTATTATCCCGTGCGACAATTAACTCTTTCAGCCTAAACCGATCGAAGAGCAACGGTCTATGAGCCACAAGCGGCACGACCTTCAGCTGCTGTGTGTGCGACACACGAGCCTACCGAATCACTATCCTAAAGATGTCAGCTCCCTGATGAGAGCTGAATCGCCAAACCTACGTGTGGTCTGGGCCTCAGTCTGGCGGAGACACCATCTTTAGTTGTGACCGGATACACCGAATAAGGGACGCAAGGACGCAATCCTCAAAACACGTCCAGCTATTCATTAAATAGACCAAGGTTCTCGTTCTCGGAAATCTCGTTCTGTGACAGGTAGTATCCCGCCCAAATCAGGTGCAGCCTCGCTGCGTCTGATGTCGGAGATATTTCTAATACACGAGAGACTAGATTTCCGTCATTATCGAAGCCTAGTGAAGTGTCACGACGTGTTTGAAATTCAACCTCAACGCGGGATGCAATGGGGCGAAGCTACCGTCGCTCGAAGACACCAATAGAGCTCATCTAGAGATAGGTCCATCATGATGCAGTGTGCACTCGACTAAAATTCGACACAGACAGTCAATATTCTCGCACAGGTACGATTAATTTCATTAACCATGTGTAAGAGTCAACGCAATCGGCGGTTGGGTGTTTCGAGGGAACACCTCACCCGTAATTTGCAGGATTTGGGTAGGATTCCATGTAGGCCTTGATCACTGATCTCGGAGGGACAAAATCAAGCGACTTCCGAACCATGAAGATCCCTGCCTAGGAGTAATTAGTACTGGCCATGACTTTCCTGCAAACATTGCCCTTAGAGCAATGCGTAGATTCTCCTGTTCTCGGTAGACATATTCAGTCAAAAGATAAGGGCAGATCATCTGTATGGAGGGATGTGGTTGCGAATTTGTAGTCGTGTCACGGGAACTTAATACTCTCTATTTCAGGGCGAGAGTTAGGCGTTACTCGACATAACCGGGGTGCGTAGTTAGGAGTTGGAAGCCTAATCGTGAGCTTGCCCTTATTGTAATCGAAGAGGTAGAACATATTAGGTGCTAAACGTCTTCCCCGCACGCGAATCTTGGCGTGCGATTAGGTGCAGGATAGGACCGAGGGGATATAGTCCTTGGGCCCAAGGGCCGGCCTTCGGGCTGTGACCTACCTAATTACCTTTAGGTAGGTAAGTGGTTAACGTCCTTACCGACGGCTGCGGATACGAGCGCCTTACTACTTTCTGCCAGGCCCGACGGGCCGTCATCTTATGGGATTTGGTCGACGGGACGTAGTTGAGCGTGAGTAAAGGGCATAGCCGCCGGGTGTCAGCAAGTACTAGCACTCGAGCCGTTGAACATCGGCGTTGAAACTATCCGGGTGTTCTCTAGCAACTTGACACGGAAATCACGCTACTAGGCCATCTCGAGCGGAACAGCGCAAGAGATCAATATCAAGACGCCCGAACCTCAACCCTCGGAGGCACTGGACCCACTAGTCGTGCGTGAAATATCCATCTTGCCGCTTTTGTGCTTATCTGGAGGTGATCTGGTCACCGCATTGGCCATGGAACCGAGAAGGTTCTCTCACGGACGCATGGTTAGGAAGTGGAGAATATGTTCTGAAATTTATTGGTTATGATGCTGCGCTGGAGGAGTATGGGTTAATTGTTACTAGCTGTAGAGATGTGAAGATCAATATTGATGCGAGCGGGAAGTATTTTGCTAGATTGGAGGGTCGTTGAGGGAAGTGATAGGCGTGGTCATGTCAGACAAAAAATCTGGCAACTTGCCAAAGGCGCCGAGCGTAAGCATCAATGGCACCAAGGGGAGCTGGAACTTACGTAAGGTGGACTGGAAACACAGCCTCGAGCGTAGAGAAAGGTTTCTGCCAAGGTAGAGAAGAAGGAAAGTATACTGACTACGGATGAAGAAGCGGAATTAGCTCAGTTACCAGATATATCCTAGTCTGCGCTAGAATTTCTAAGTCATTGAGGACAATTAAGATCTTCATCTAACAATGGAAATACAAGTCTTGGTTTCTTTTAGCTAATCGATTTAATGCGCGAATAGGCTCCATGATACCTTATCTCTTATAGAAAGTAGGGTAGATAGTCTGTGAGCTGACCAAGCTGATGCCAAATGGGCTCTCCTTTATTCGCATTTCGTGGGATTCGTGCTTTGTCTCAAATGGATAGCGACGAATGAATGGATTGGCACGAATCCTTGACCTGGAAGGTCTTCCACAACACTGCCTTCTGCCTTTCTTGACCGTAGTTAGCGGATATTGGAGACCCAAACCTATTGGCGAATACTGGAATCTTTCAAGAGGCCTCCTAGAGGAAGGCAGGCTCATAGCAGCAGAGTTCACTCCTTGCGTCTCGACCCCTCCACGCATTTTCTACAGCTAGCAATCCGCAGGATTATTGTATGGCTGCCTTCGATACCAACCGTTCAGCATAGAGTCTCACTTCGTGGATGGACTCCCTTCCTGTCTAGCAATCAAATCGGTCGAAGCAGAAACAACAACCGTCTTCTTCTTCTGGGGCCTGTTAGAGCGGAAGCAATCGAACCTACCGGGTATAATTGTTGAGAAGGCCTTACCGTAGATTGCCATCCTTCGAGAGCTAATTGAGTCCGCTGTCGCAGTGACAATCTCCACCAAACACAAATCCAACGACACCTGCCAGCGTTGCAAAGGCGTCGAGCCCGCGAAAAAAATCGCCCTCGGCCCACAAGCCACTCGCCGCCTCTAAGTTGGCGGCCTGTCGGGGAGTGATACTTGTTCGGATCGCTGGTTAAGTGAAACTGGGAAGCTGAAACGGGGGTGTGAGACTGCTACCACAGCTAATCGAGGTGCGAGCGAAAGATGTTGTTCCTATCCAGTAACGGTGTCGTCAGGGGTGTTTCCGCAAGCCTCACTATCGTAATCATTGTCTCAGAATTGAACTCGCCTGGAGTAATGAATCTCCTCGGAGTGAAACCCCAGTGAGCGGGCTCGCCAAAAGTCGATCACGTTTTCTCCTCTGTCGTCGCTCCGAATGGATTCCGATGAGGAGATCAGTTAGAATAGTGGCACTGCTGCCGTCTGGACTGATGCGGTGCTTAAAGTGTAGTCCATAACCGAGGATGCAGGTGGGTTTGCTAGAGTTAGGTTCTATCTCCTTCAAGAGAGCCACTTAAAAGCAAATGTTGGGCGAGGCCCAGCTCATCACGTGTTGTTTAACTGCTGATATGAAAATGGTTTATATGGAAAATTCATCAATATGGATAGTATCATATCACTGCTATATAATAGATATTCTGTTCAAAGTTTTGCAGGGCGTTCTGTTGGAAAGATACATCCACTGCTTGTCAAGGATGGTAAGGTACTCTCGTGCGCTTACTTGGCTCCCAACTCAGACACACGAAAGGAAGTGTAAGCAGGAGAGCAAAGGATTGATGGTCTCCTTTTCAGATCTCTAAAGGCTCACATGATTGGGTTAAGATTTCTGTTTACTTTCGACCATGTTGACCGTTCTTCTCCCCTATATACACCAGTGATGGAATAATCTAAAATCCCTCATTTTGCATCTTTTCGAGGTTCCATTGCTTTCAGGTATTTCCTCAATCTTCTAAAAGCGATTAGGCGGCCAAAGAGCCTAGTCTTTGCCACTTGGGATCTCCCAGGCGCCAATACTCCTATAAATTTCAGCTCCTACTCCCGAACTACATTTGGATCTAGTGGTAGCTGGAACCATTTAAGGTTATTGATCCATAAATCACAGGACGCATAAGACCTCGAGAGGTGCTCGGCGGTGCTAGAGATAAGGTCTAACAGTTTTGGTCTCTGCAGAATTATGCCATCGAGCATGTGGGTGGTGTACGTCATCAGTAAGGCTGCGACTTATCGAGACGATACCGGAGCTTGTCCCTAGTCTGAATATGGCATCCGCACGTGCACCATGCATGGCTCCAGGACCTCCGATACCGGCACAGCGACATCTAGAAGAAGAAAAATCCCTAGCGGCATGGCGGGTTGAAATCCCTCTCGGAAGTCTTGGCGGGTGGGATGCAGCATAACAGGTACTGCTTTGTAGATTTGTTGCCCAGCTACTTTACCCGGGGTGGTTATGTAGGCAAACTTGAGCACTATATTCACTGTCCTTATCCTCGGAGATATATACTTGCAACAACTCATAGCTCCGCACCTCGCGGCAATTGAAGGTCGAAGGCATAGCATAGTGGTTTGTGATCGATAGTACCAGTGAATCCACCACGTCCTCCCTGATCAGTACTGTGTTCGAACCAATGCAGACTATTTGTGAAATGAATACTAATTGATCGGTCTGACTCCCCCCACAGAAGTCGCCAAGATCGGCGTGTCAAGACCTTTCACCCACTTCATCTTGGCACTCTCAGAATTGGCATCTAAAAAATTGTTGCAAACATATGACCAACCACCAGATGTGAGAGACCTAAGAGAAAGCGCCCGACTAATTCTGACTATCAGATGATCTTATCAGATTAGAAAAAAACCTGACAATCTAGCCGCACTCCACCCATGTGCCGATGCCGAGTATCCCCATTAACATGGGTCAGTCTGGTCAATTCATACCCTGTCGCTACCTATCCAGGCATTGGATCCCCGCTATAGTTGCCATTTGTTCTCCTCACTTGCGTCATTCCAGCCTAGCATTATACAATGATCTCTCTTCTCTCTGGTAGTAGAGCATACAACATAACAACACAACAGCTTAACATGCTATTTTGCCCCGCTCGACTCTCGTTACTCTCAGCGCATATCCTGCACGAACTTCGTCCTTAGACCCATAAGTTCCAGGAACGTCCAAGCGAGAAGAATATCTTGGTTGCCCAAGAGCTGGCGGTTGGGGCCGGAGCTTTTAGTCTACAAAATGTTCAATATGAGAGCTCGATCAAGGAATTTTCCTTCGCTTCTCTTTCGATAGTATCGTCTTGGAAGGTAGGACATTACGTACAGGTCGCTAGCAAGAGGTTGGAGGAATATGTATATTAGTCTCAAACCCAGTCGAAAATATTCCTTTCTGAAGAATCTCAAGCCCCGACCAATTCTCTTCTAGAAAGCTCACCGGAAACAGACCACCATGGTCAGTAAGATCCTCGCCGTGTCTGCCCTGGCTGCCTCTGCCTTGGCAGTCCCTGTTCAGTTGCCAGACACCTCGTCGCTAGACCTGGTAACCCTTCTAAATCAGACGGCCGGGTTCAGCTACCTCAGCGAGCACGTCGGCCAGGTTCCTGCTCTAGCTGGCGCCTTGAACAGTCTCACCAATATCACTGTCCTCGCACCCAGCAACATCGCTCTAAGACTTTTCCCCTGGGATACCCGCTACTACGAAGAATGGGAGCTAGCTAGCGTTGATTTGTTACAGGCCATACTTGGATACCATATCATCGATGGCATCCACACCAACTTGACGACTTCTTTCGCCCCGTACAAGACTGCTGTCAAACAGGCGCCATGGACTACGGTCCCAGGCGGCCAAGTTGTTCTGGGACGCTTCGACACTCGTTCTTTCGAGACCGCTTTCATCTCTGGTAGAGGTCTACTCGCCCAAGCCCCTACATTCCGGGAGTTTCAGGGAGGCATCATCTATGCTATTGACAACGTCCTGAATCTTCCTCGTGGTGTCGCTTACGAGTTGAACAACAAAGCAGCAAACGCCACTAACTTCATTGCGGCTCTTGGCCGTGCTGGCCTATTGGATGAAGTTGAGAGTTTCGATCAGGTCACCATCTTCGCACCAAACGACGAAGCGTTTAGACAAGTTGAGAACGCCTTCTATGGCCTTAGCAAAGCTGAACAGGCTGCCGTGCTACAGTACCACATTGTTCCTAATCAAATTACCTACTCTTCGGAATTCAAGAACGGCACAACTTTCAAAACTTTAGGCGACCAGGACATCAAGATTAACAAACAGCGACGAAACTTTATCCAGAACGCACGCGTCCTTGGAAATGATGTTCCTATCAAGAACGGTGTTGTTCATGTAATTGACCATGTCCTGAACCCCGAGGCCACTCCCAAAGCTCAGAATGCCACCCAGGGGGATGGCGAGCCTGCATTCCCTCTCGGCCCTGGCTTCTTCTAGCCTTCGAGTGACAATTGAGTCGACTCTCACAGACGCCATTGCCTTAACGACCATCACTGATATTGTTGCTGGTCTCCCTAGATACTTTCTGCCGGAAGCGGTGAGCGCCACAGTGCTCATAGGAGTTGTGATCATCTCTCCGTAAGAGAAGGGTCGAGCTCCCTCAAGTCTGATGGCTTATAGACTATTTTAAGTGGTTTTACATTCCATAGGGTGCCAACCACTTCCCTTGCCGTTATCTCGATAGCGTCGCCGGTACCGATTGCAACTAGAGAGACTAATCTGGGATTACATAATATATTGCTCTACCGCAGCACCCCTACGATGTCGGTCAACCAAATAATACAGTTACTGATAATATGAGAACATCCTGAAGAGCTTCGATCTAATCCACGTCACAATCAATGAGCTGTCTTGGTTAATTAATTCCCGAGGAGCCAGAAAATGGCATGCTTCAAAGCCCTGGTCGAAAAAGCATTGATTCGAACACATTGAAAATGTTTTCTCTTGGAGTTGTAGCCTCATTCTCGGACAGGCCTATTTTACAGGATGGGCTCCCGCCTCTACTCTTGGAAAATCACATATTGGCTTTGCTTAGGTGATATGCAAGGGGAGATATAAGTAGGTGGAAGAGGAATCTTTGAACATAAGTATGGGTTTAATCTAGAATACTCAGCAATCAATCCCACAGAATTGGCTGTTTCTAGTTCATAGGCCGCGTAATATTCGCCATCCTTTCCCCTAACGAATTTATAGCCTACTAGTCCTCCAGGCTACGCTGCATAATGATTCACTCCTGGAAGCATCGCAATCAGTGTCTTATCCATCCTTAATGTATGTAATCAACATAATCACAACATTCTCGCGAGAGGAAACAACTATGTAGCAGTAGACTCCTTTAAATTACCGGTGAGACTGAATTTGTAGAAAACATATCGCTGCCGTAGTTATAGTTAAAATGATTTAGGCCACAGACAAACATAGCAGTCCTAGCGTATATATAAATACTAACCCCGTTGGCGCGACAATGAATCACTCGCTTTCTGCAGCTTATCGGCGTTTTACATATTCAAATATGGGTTGTTGACGTCGTCAGAGATGCTATCCTTCAAAGATATTCACTCATTCTTTCCAGACCATTTCCTCAGAAGCGCAAAGGACTCCGATTGGTCGACAGATACCTTAAGGTAGTAAGGATTAGGATAGTCATTGGAGAATTTCTGCTGTGGGCATAATTCGCGCAGGATAGCCAGAAAATCGTTCCAGTGAGCGTTGATGCCCCAACTCTGCAAGAGTGCATTCATAACGTCTGGATCTAAGATAGCCACAACATGAATTAAGGCCACGTCTTTCACATTGGCATAGAAGGCTGCAAATGAAATAATTAGCCCAACGCTGCAAAGGACCTTGAGTTGGTCGCCCTTGGGGGAATTTCTTACAGGCTTGCATATGATCCATAACCGCCTTGTTATCCCTCAAGACGTGAACTACCCAGTTCGCTTGTCCTTTGATGCGTTTTTGTCCAGTGGCTCTCCAATTATTCTAGCCGGGGACACGACATTGGCAGTAAAAGGTAGATTATTCTCCTCCACTAATCTCCAAGTTTCCTTCTCAGCGGCGACCTTGCTCGCGGGATAATGTGCAATGACACGAGACAATCCGTATGGAGGTGGAGCTCAGGCGGCGTTGAGAGCCTTTGAGTTCCAGGATCTCCGGTTGACTGTACTGTTATCGGCATCTTGGATTAGAGGGGAAGCCCCCAAGCCCTGCTAGTAAACACAATTTGTTTAGCTCGTGGCTCGTGAACGGCAGGTTTCGTAGAAGAACGACTATCAGCGACCGAAGATATTATTACCTATCACAAGCAGACCGTTCAGGCTGTTGGATGGGTTCGTGTTGTTGGTCACTTCACGACCCCGGTATCTGATCAAAGTACAAGGGTCGGAATTGCTACCAATTTACTCTAGAGATCAAAGCTTTTACGAGAGTTGAAGAGCACTTCGAGATGATCGTCTACGGTCTTTCGGTCAGACTCCACGTCCTCCAATTCTTGAAGATAGAAAATTATCTTGTATACCTGTTGCTTTCCAGTGAATCTTCTTCCGGCTTCGTAAGTAGCATTTCGAATGTGACTGCCTCATCGCTGCTGTCAGTCTTCGAATCGCTGTACCGAAGGCGTCTATAACGTTGTTCATGATTTTGGACCAATATTCCATGATGAGTCTAAGGAGTTAAAGCTTTAATCAACGAGTCTAGACTAGCGCACTACCATAAAGTCACAGATATTGCGTAGTTACTAGTGGATCCGAGGGGAATTGTAGGCAGGCTCTAATTTCGACTCTGGTTCACATCACAGTTCGAGTGATCAGAAACTGAGCGCGTATGTGTGAAGATGGTGGTTATATGTGCTCGAAGACCTTTTCCGTTGCGATGAGTTCTGACTAAGGGATCTCAGCTGTCAAGAGCGTTCTAATCGCTCCTAGGTTCCTCGTGAGTGTTGTGGCTGTCTCGATAACTGAGAGACGAATCTACCTTGGATCAATATGCTCCGATCCGCGAACATCGCGCGTTGCCTGCCATCAGTCACAAGTATGTGGCTGCCACTCCGAAGAGTGTGTTGGAAGAGACGATAAACAGATCGACATTAACATATCGCGCACCATCGAATCCTATGTTATATTTCGGCGTCAGTATCGTGGTGGGCAATACCTCCTAGTTCGTGTAAGACAAAATGGGGCCACTATGGAAGGCTCAAGGCTTCCGTTCTTGTCAATGATAGAGGCTGTTCTCTTTCCTATATATGTTAGATCGGAGGTCCAATCCCCTGGGATCTTGCGTCACCAGGCAGCACCAGTGTCTTACATTCTCCTTAGTTCTCACCAGGGTCTTACGATATTCTGCGACTTGGGGTACACGTAACTGCTGACAGATTATCCTGGTTCCGTCGAACACCATGTCCCTTTACTTGACACGCTGGAGTGCCACACGCCACAAAGTATCTATACCTTGATTTTAAAAGATCGACCATATTTTCACTTGCAGTCGTACATTCCGGGGTGCTCTAAGCTCTCTACCTATTGGGGCATGCAGTTCTTCCCCGCAACCTATCTTACTATACAAGTACTTCAGACATATATGAAGCTATCCCAAATAATAGTGATACCACAACTAGAGGTGTACTCGCCGCTCAGCCCGAAGAGATACTCTATCGTTTGGCTAGAGTCTGGATTCAAAACACGATCTGGAAAGTTTTAACCTGGTGCGAGGGAGAATGTTCCGGCCGACATTGGGATGGATATCTCGAAACGCCTGGCTGGACGAATCTATTGGTGCCCATAATAAGCACAGCAACGGATCTCGCCACCTCGTGGCTGTGCGCTGACAAATCCAAGTCTTAGGAAGTGTTCGGGCCCTGCAACATGCAACAGACCTTTTAGTCTTCGACCTTCCGTACTTGTTCCATCGACTCCTCAACTAACTTAGAACATTCGACATCTTCTTACTCCTGCTTAAAACTGAGAGTGGTAATCTGGAGGAGGATTTGGGTCTACAGACTCGAATCCGTGGTGTTACGCCGTGGTTCATGAGAACAGGGCTTGAACTTGGTGTGAATTGATCGATTGAGTCTCTATTCCGTCCCTCAGGAAGGAGACCTATCTTTGCAATGTAAACAAAGCTATACCGCATTGGGCGGTCTCGTGACCGGGGATCCTGTCTCCTGCCGGTACTGACCCCAACACGTCGCCTGAAGCGTCCATGGTTGGAAGAAAATAATGAATAGGAGGCAGCAAGCTGAATTGGTGGGATTATGATGGGGAAATTCCAGATCTTGTTGGGAAGGCATTATTCAGTTTGTCATTACGCGCCGGGCAATGCAAGTCAATGGATAGATTTGTAATTGAGATAATGGTAGACGGTCCAGAGTCTCGGTCAATAAGTCCCATAAGTAGTCTCATATTCCATCAGCCTGGATCCTCATCCAGAGCATAAAGTCAGTAGACGGAGAGTCCCACATACTTTACAATAAGCTCTTCATATTGTCCTGTACAGCTCTGATCTTCAACCAGTTCGGAGCTCATGTTGTCCCTATGGAGCAAGCAAGAGAGCAAAGAAATCGGAATAAATTCAGTCCTCGACTCGTGTTACATCCCGACTGCTTCACGCCATGCTGGAATGACATCGGCGTTAGCCAGGACGTAAGTTTACGAAATAACCGGTGATGAATGCGGTCGCGCATGGTAGTATTGGTGTAAGGAGTCGACCGCAGTCGAGGCCTTGGATATAAAGTGTGGGAGGTGCCTACCAGGCCCCATCACCGTTGATTAGTGGTTAAGTACATACTCTTTAACTAACTGGTGAAATAGTATATTAGTAGAAGCTTTGGGAATCCTTAAGAGGTGCCACCTGATCGGTTTCTGATCTCAAACTTTTTGGAGGAGCAATGCTTTGCAAGGAAATCGCATGACCCATCTCCTCCAGAGAGATTCCCATTCCAACAGCGCAAGTCAAAGCTCCTACTGGAGGCCTAGCTGATGCCGTCAGCATCGGGAATCGACGGGAGCGATGCTAGAATCGGAGCGACAGCCAACAAGCTGCCGAAGAAACGCGGCGTACTGTTGGAGCCGGACAGCATAAAGAGAAAGACACTGGCTACCGCCGCTCCGTTTGCCGGTATATCGAACCCTGCTCCGGCGCCAGTACTGGTTGACTTGTCTACAGGATTGCAAAAGATTGACTGCGTCACATTTGCTCCGCCACAGATCACTAATCTCCCATTCTCGCCGAAGGATTCTCCGACTTCTCAAGCATGTTCACACGGAACGTACTATTGGCAAACAAGTTGGATAAGTTCTTTTACCCCCGACCTCAGGTAGGGGTCAACTCTAAGCTATATACCTAAGATTACGTGTAGCCTGGGCATACTAACTAGATCCTTGGGGATGAAGAAGTTCGATGCCTATATCGTCCTCAGTGAAGCCGACCTAGACGCTGTCCTTATGCGTCATAGATTCATGATCAGGACGAGATAGATCTCGATTACCAATCAACTCAAGCATCAATATTAAGCAATGGGTACCTGTGATCGCAACGCCTTGGAAGCCTGGGTAGGCTTAATCAGCTCATGACGCCCCTAATAATCCATAACGTTTCCCGTGACAGAAAAGTCCCATTCCGAGTCAGTTGGAATGTCCCTGAAGTTGCGCCCTTGCCAGCCTTGACGCTGCGACCTATAAATCGTACTCACAGTTCTCTCGATGATACCAGGTGCCATACGGCGGCGAATTTAAGGCGCCTCTATGGGAAAGCTAATTCTCCACTCCTGTCTAAGCTGGTGCTTAGGGAAGGGGCTCTAACACTCGAGAAGGAGGACCTGAACGCATCCCTTGTACCAGCTGAGTCAATAGACTTTTCGACTCCTGAGTTTGGCTTAGGCTTCAAAAGCGAGGCCTGGATTCATATTATGCCGTTCGAGGCAGAAAGGAATGCAAAGAAAATCGCGAACGAAGGCTCGGATGACGTAGACTAAGAATCACCCCCCAAATCCCGATTAAATTCTAGTGTGATATATGTACTTTCGTTCTAGTTGCGTAATTCAGGCATTTGGGGCGATCTAAGAAGATGTCACGCTGTCGTAGAGTCATTCGAATTAATATAAGCTATACAGAAGAATGTTTAGGCTGAAACTCTATACTCTCTTGCGAGCATCGAAGGATTTCCGAGGTGCCATTCCGACTCGACTTGTGTCAAGCCCTACTTCTCGCGAAAATAGCAATGGTCAATGATTTATATTGTATATACTAGACAAATCCGGAAGAAAGGAAGCTATGGATAACATCTTTCCAGTGCTGCTATCATCTCCAATTCAGCGAGGCAAACAAAGACAATGCACTTGAAAGGGGAATGTACTCAACCGTGAGGGAACGGGAATCGAATCTCTAGGTGCTAGCTTCAGGGCAGAGCTTTCGGTCGGTTCAAGCCACCAGCGCCATATTTCCGGGTGTTTCAAAGCTGAGTTCTACTACGAGATCCTAATGTTGACGCAAATTAAGAGTGATAAGTCGGAGTAAACAAGCACCTGAGTTGCTCTTCCTAGAGAGATATCTTCCCAACCGCCCTTGTGAACGCTCCTCCCTTTGGACCCTGGAACAGCAACCTGGAACAGCAATAGTAGCGCGCCTCGTCACTTTCCGCTATAGGGCGTGCTGGTATTGACCGGAAGGTGTTCCGTATCACTGCGTACGGAATGTCATCACAGTTGAAAATTGTCTATTTCCAATATATTGATGTATGATGAGTTCAGTCCCACCCGGGAAGGCATTAGCTAATAGTTCCACGTAGCCAACGTACGAACAATGTCCTAATAGTAGCAATGGCTTGGTAGACTGGATGTCGCCATTCCTTTAAAGGTAAATCATGTTGCTTTGATGACCTTTCATCGGTCCACGGTCAGCCACGCAATCTCAACGAAGCCGATGGATAGTTAAGCATATCTGTGACTTAATATGTATTCCGATATATGCAATATTCTTTGTCACCTGTACTCGAACACAAGTTGCTCTCCAAGGCTGGCTGGATATCTGAAATTCCCGCCTACTTGACTGGACCTCCATTCTGTTGTGGGCGCTCGAAATAAAGTTGGGTGAGAAGAGCACCGAATTGAGGATCGGAGCATGAGGTGTTCTTGAAGCAGTTAATGTATTGAATGTTACAAGAAATCTGTCGAAAACACTGGATAACAGACACGGAGCTCGAATCGTTGGCTCCATCCGGGTGCATTCGCAGCGGAAGGAAGACAATGCCTCACCACAGCCCGAGCAGAAATAGGTATCGCTTAGAATAGGTTAGCGATGATGGATGAACTAGGAATGTGTCGAGTTGACATCAGAATCACGTAATAACAAGGATGGCATAAGGTGGTGATTGAATTGACTAAAGAGAGCTCGTGTTTATAGAAGAAGAGCAGCCTTGACTTCCTATTCACCCTTCTTCCTGGCCTCGCTTGTCATCGTACTCGATCCGAGAAATTTGCATGCGAGAAGTCGGGGCTTGAGGCCGACTACTTTGACGTTGTCCGAGAGCTTGTCCAACTTCTATAAATGGTTACATCATTAAAGTCACACATTTCTTCTGGAGATTACACGGACGACTACGCTTTGCCCATCGACTCGGAGTGCTGCGCTCGCGAGGAGGCAGTCTTTCGTGCCGTCTAAGGGGTTGAGGGCCCGGATGAGGTGATCCCCCCGCTCCTTTATCATTATGGTTGGACGTCTCGGGCTCCCTCTAGGCAAGCTTAGGAAGGCACGAGGCGGTGTTGAATCGTTCGTTCCAGTCCAATCGTCATCATTATCACCGAGTTGTATTATGTACGATAACTGATAGCTCTATATATTTTATAGCCAACCTGTAACGATAAGGATTGCAGAATAGGTAGTATCACATGCAAACTCATAATGGAAGAATTTCAGCGATGTCTCCATCCAACAACTTCGGTGAAATGTTTTTATCTTTATTGAGTGACTACGATAGATCGGACTTTTTAGCAGGGAGATGATAGTTTTCGATCCTTAGAATCATTTATCAGTGTACTCTAAGTGAGAATCTCCAAATCACCCGGGAGCAACACGGCAGCAAGTAAGTTCGGTGGTGAGAACCTCGTTTTTGAGTAGACATCTGATAGTGAAACGTGATGTCGGTTCGCCTCGTCAAGATAATAGGATCTCGTCTGGAAACATGTCCCATACTCTATATATCTAAGTGTAGACGTTGGTTGATGTGAGATGGTCGTTCTGCCCAGATCAATAAATACTATTCTAATCGTGATCTTCCACAGATACGCATCCATCCAGGCGGTTCTCGATTTTAATGCCAAGTTTCATGCGAGTCAATCGCCTGCTTTATCTCTAAAACTGTTGAGGCTACGAGGAAATACTCTACTTATAAAGAATACTAGCAAGTTATTTGGCTCCTCCCGAGTTCTCCTACCTAGAACAACGTCATCAGGTCGGCCAACTTGTAGTCCAGCACATACAACTAGAGTCGAAACGCCACACATTAACTCCTGAGTGCCTAGTGATTGTCACGTGTCGGCAAGTGCTCACCATCCCGGGAGGACGAGCAGTGATTCTACGAGCAGAACCCCGTTCTAGACTCCACCGACTAAAAGAGCGCCATACACTAGTCTGAAAGCCCACATTCTATCGGGTAGATCGTGATTACTCGGAGTTACAGGGTACCTTTCGGGTTTGATTGTTGACAATGGCGCTGATGTATAGAATTGAAGTTGATCAACCGGCTTTGCTGTTGACATCCTGATCCGATCATAGGTGCCAGGGTACACTAAGATATCTTACTCCCAAGCCGAGACTGTTTTCGAACGATTAATTTGTGGCTTACCCTATAGTCCAAGCTATTAAACGCCTCTCTACCTTTCCTTTGTCAGACCCGAACAGCACTACGTTTTAGTAGCGCACAGTAAGCACCCCAATCTACCACCACACAATTCTCCTGGACCTTGAAACCAACAAACACTTGCCAAGGCGCCGCACAGCCCGACCCTCATGAATCTGCGTTATGATGAGCTAATGTCATCCGTCGTCGCCTGAGACAAACCGCCGAGCAGAGTGGCCCATTCGATGAGCATTTCGACTGGTGCTTCCCCCGGACTGTCGTGTCTAACAGCCTGTTGAATACATGCCTTGGCTAAGAGAAGGCTGGCCCTACTCTTCACCGGTAAGGATAAAACTTCATTCAGCTTGTGGCGGATGGGGCCGTAGCATGTCTAATCCACGTCGTTCAGTAGCGCCAGGTCGTATTGCTGCTTTTCTTGGTCGACAATACGCCACCATCTGCGTATGAATCTTTTGTCCTCGAAAACTTAGTCCTGGATATCTTTCGCGTGACCTAAACGGCAAGCTTCGAGACGCTGAAAATCTCTATCATCCGAGTTCAGCCATCCTTTGTCTGGTCTCCTATCTCTATGACCTCTTTTAGATGTTCAAGAGTATTGTTAAAGGAGATCTCCATATCTCGCCCGAGCTTTCGGTCTGCTTGTCGACGGTGCCAAAAATCGTACCAGAGTAAGTTAGCTATATTTCGTGCCTCTTGAACCCTGTGACTGGCAGTTTTAAGACGACTGGAGGCCATACTGATAAAAACCGTTACAATAGCATGAAAGCCGGCCCACTTATCCCTATGGTTAAGGATGCTCATGCTCAGATGGATATGTTCTTGTGCTATTTCGGTCCGGTTTGGTAAGAATACCTTCAAAATTCTAGTCCCCGCAGCGAGTACAGCCAGACGTGCTTGACCTAGCTGGTTATTCAGAAGTCTGAACTCCATTGTAGAGCTTTGAAGCTGTTTTAGATTATGTCTTGAGTTGATGAGCACTGGAATCGGTCCCGGCTGAAATAAATACAGTGGACGCGAGGCAAAGGAACCTTGTTGTAAATCCTTGCTTTGGCATTTGATCCTCGTGTATGGTAGAATGGCTGAGAGCCACGGCACTTGGCAAACCGTCTGCACGAGTAAATAGGCAAGTGCGGTCGGTCCTATGGGTGATGAGCTTGTAGAGGTACCGCACGACTTTCCAGATATCCATAGAAGCCACTTGACGCCCGGGAATTGGCTGGCGATTATCTTGACTATACTGGCGAACGCACCAACAACCAGCATCATAGTAAATATTGTTATGAACCAGTTAAAGACTAAACGCAACGGCCCAATAAAGGCCACGAGCAAGTTTGCACTGTGTTGTATGGTTCTGCCGAACAGCCGTGGCCAGAGTAGGGTCGCAGGTTGTGAGCCATCGGCACGTGGACGTGGAAGACTCCCATCCGTGGCGACCGAGCTTGCGTCACTTTCATCGTCGTCGACTAGTGTCACTTGAAACGCTGTGCGCTACCAGTTGATAAGGGATGAAAGCCTTTTTGGTTTTTATTTTCTCGGACTTGATGACATCTAGAAGCGGACGGTTGCGATTTTTAGGGAGATCAGGAATCCGGAAGGTTGAAGCTGCCGTGCTATAGGCTCTCTGGTCGGTCAACGTGGGGGAGTCGAGATCTTGTGCACTATCAGTTAGGGATTCGGTAACGTCCGCATAAGCGGCAGAAGGATGAATGGACATTCCACGGTGCTTAACGATACTCGGGCTTGTATTTACTGGCAGTGTTGATTCGGTGCTGACATTGCTGTCGCTGTCGTCGCTGTTGGCTTATCGAAACCATCTAAGATGTCGATGAGGTCCCGCTGTGGCTGCACCATCTTGTCATCCACCGAGATTCATTATCGAAGATGATAAAATATCGATTTGGATTGGGAGATTTATCGAGCTCATATAACAAGACGGAGATATCCTAGACTGAAGAATCTGTCTAAGCGCGTTGATTTCAAGGTTCTAGATGAAATTGAAGTAGGGTCAAGCCGCTCTGAATTCAGACGCAGGTAGAATATACCACGGATTGCTAACCAAAGCCGGAAATTCCTTGGTCACACAAACTAAGGTGCGTGGAAAGAATTCTTCAACCCCTAGTCAACTCCCATGGTCCGTGCGACTCACGTAGTAAACATAGGGCGCAAAGAGAAACTCAGGTTCTGACGAGCTAGATTCGACACGATATTTACTCGGAAAGCTCAAGCTCAAGAGTAATGCGGTTCCGCAGATGGAGTCAACGAAACGAGACCTGTCGGTACTCGAAAGACTAAACTTGAGACAGCATTGTAAAAGAATGAGTTCACACCATCCTGTCTTGCGGATTTTGAAGCGGAAGCTCTAGAAACGACGACATAGTCTTGTCACATTATCATTTCCATTGATTCAGATCACAGATCTGAGTCTATGAAGGTAGCAATTTGCATATTTCGCGGGGAAATAGGTCTTTCTGAGGCCAGCCATGTCCACGAGTACTAAGAACTCGCGAGATGTTTTGTAATCACACCTCCTGACTGACACAAGTTCTGCCTACTCAATCCACAGAGTTCCGTTCGTCACCTAATCGTTTCCAACATTTTGGTTTAATCACCACAAGTTGCAGAGGCAAACCTTAGCCTAGTCATTAGAAAAAGAGCGTCAAAAAGTCACCAAACATCACACTTCGTACTTGTTCTAGATCACGCTGTCTCCCTTCAACGCGAGCTTGAGCTTCCTTGATCCCCTGTTTTTCAGTCTCTTGTAATTTCACGCATACGGACTCGTAAAGAGTCGCAGAATGCCGAGTCGCAGCTTCCATGCCGACTAGAGTATTGGCCAACGGAACTTTCAGACGCTTGATCTCCTTGACCTCCTTCCCGACGGAGTTCAATTTGACCACAAATTGCGCCTGGCTCTCGTCAAGTCGACCGGCCTCGGGAATCGTGTAGAACAAATCAACAATTCGGGAATAACTAGATTGTGAATTCTCCAGCTCGGTAGATCGTGCGTCGACAGCCACAACATATTCTTGCAGTTGGCTGGAAATTCTGGCCAACGCTTCAAGAGCCAGCTTGAGACTTTCCACTAACTCATTGGTAGGTTTTTGAAGATATTCGCGACCTTGGGAGGAGAATAAAGAGTCGTGTGAATGTGGAGCATAGGCTTGTAGAATTCTTTGAACCAACTGTCGCCAAGCTACTTGACATATAAAGGACGGGATTGAAGTGTCAGCAGCAAGGTGGGCGCCGACCGCGAGAACGTAGACACCGCACGAGGAGGAATCATTCTGCTGGAGACATGGCTGGCCTATGAAAGACCATTCTTCCACACTGCAGTACTTTTCGGTTGTCAACCATGTTGTGAAATTTCTCAAGTTAGTCTCGACCCGTTGCTCATACTGCTTACCAAGAGACTTCGAATTGTACCAATGCATTTGTCCAGTTTCGAGGTCCACGATTGATAATGACCAGTGATTATCTAGATGGACAGGCAAAACTAGTCTTCCCGTATCATGCGGTAGTTGAAGATGGAAATTCGTAAACGCCCCGGGCTCAGCATACGTCGACTCAAGGACGACTGAATTTGTGTCATAAAAAAAGGCATTCAAGACATTCTGTAGGCAAGTTGAATTCAACCACGCATTGTCAACTGTCGATTCGATTGCTGTGCATATATGCGATCTTTGACTCGCGGAGTAGCTGCATGTCTCATCTTTTGATGAATAAGCATATTTGGTGTGTTTCGCTTTAGACTCGCTGGGTTCATCGTTGTCGTCAATGAGGGCGACAGCACTGGTTCTCTTGCGATTGACTGAGAACCGTGAAGTACTGGGTGATGATGGAGAACCTGTCGGACACTGTCCTCTAATACCATTGGTCTGGCCAGCATTGCTGGACAACATGAACTCGCGTCTTCCCTTGAGTATACCTGAAAGATGTGAATCCTTTGGCAAGGAGGAGCCGACAGATGTGCTGCGATCTCCTCCTAAAATGGGAGTACCGCTGGCACTCAAATTTCGGTGTCTTCGCATTCCCTTTTTGAGCGAGGCAAGAGGCAGATGAGGCGCTTGTGGTTGGTCACGAATAGAATTAGGAGTACTAAGAAGTCTGGGGCTAGTACCAAATTTGGGTAGAACGCCTGGCTGACGGCTCACGGTGGTTTGCTTGTGAGTCGTCAGACCCAGTCCGAACAGCCGAGCTTGACCATTCTCGGAAACAGTGAGTTCCTCTCCGGTTTGGGGTGAGTCCATCGTGTCTTCATTACCAAAAGGGTCCAGGTCTCTAGGGTCTATGTCGTCCTGGAATCTCTTCCGCGAGAGAGCTTCTTGGTGACGAGTGGTAAAGGTGGCTAAGAATGTAGCTGCATCTGGTATTCCTGTTGAGCAACGGCGCCGGACTTGGTCTGCATGATCGCCCAAGTTAGGGGTGGCAAGGGTCGAGTTTTGAGACTGAGATTCATCCTCATCATCCGACGGCAGAAGTTGGCTCTCTCCAGACGAGGCGGAGTCAGAAGTCAGAATCTGAGAGGCTTTCTGAATATTTCTTGGTTGGAAATGGTTGGCCGATAGAAGCTGTACGACATATTCATTCTCCCAAAGACCGTCCAACGACGTGTTCTTGGAGAGATACGATCGACACAGGCGGGCATATGCAAAGAGCGTACCAGGTTTCTGAGCATTCCTGGAATTGCAGAAGGAATTCTAAACCGCTCGTCACCCTTCCAAACGGTGGCCAAGTCGAGCTTAGCAGTCTTGTCCAAATCCGCCACATACTTGGCACGTCGTTTGTCCAGATTGACACGCGTGAAATGGGCTAATGTGAAATCTGAAAGCAGGCCGTTGGGTGGCGTCCAGATATCTGCAAGTTCCTGTTCAGCCAAAACTACCTGCTTGCAAAGAGCACTGTAGGCGGTCAGGGCCGACTGTGGGATATCCAGGTAGGGCCAGTCGGGAGGCAGCCCAAGTGAAGTCTCTCCCCACATCCTATAGAGAGCCTGACGAGCCTCTTCTTTGAGATCGCGCAGCTTGGTCATTTTGATGTCTTTCAGCTTGGACTCGTTGGAGGACGTGAAAAGGCACGTGAAGCGTGTGGCGTGGTTGTAGCCAAGAGTGTTTATGATGACCTGACGCAAGGCCACGGCCAAAGGTTGATGAAGTGAGCTGTTGTGGTTCTTGAGCCCGCTTGCGATTTTGGTGAAGACAGACGAATGCTACTCGTCCGGTACCTCGGCTAGTTGCGACTCGATGAGTTTTTGGCAGAAGGTAGGAGTAGGTTTGGACGACGTCAGACGGTGTTCGAAGCCTCTAGTCAGAATCGCTTGGGCGATTCGGGTGGACTTGGAAGTAGAGTTGACTTGACAGTCGGCTCGTGATCCACGTTCGAGGCTGAAGTCGGACTCCGAGTCAGATTGAGGTAGGCTGTCAGGATCGAAATCGGGGTCTGATTCGAATGCAGCGTCAGCTCTGAGTGATCCTGGGTGCTGTCGGTTGGGGTTCTGGATTTGTGAGAGGTCGTGGCCAGGACATGGTCAGAGGGGTCGACGGGAGGAGGAGTAGGGTTTGAAGAGGCAACTAGCAGGGGATGAGGGAGAGGTTTTGAAGAGGATGGAGGGAGGCAAGGAACAGGAGAAGCAACATCCATATTCGACTTCATCCTGATAGCAACCTGGATCGAAGTGCAGTACGTGTAGAGCGGTCAAAGGGGAGCAAAGCAGCCTGTGAATCAAGAAGGAACAGTCACTGCGTGTGTGCCGCATGCAGGTGTAACTAGGCGTACGAGTATGCGCACCGTGCAGGCACAGGCAGGCGCAGAAGTACAAACTTATTGGTGGCTGCAATCGGCAACTGCGCCGACCGGCATGACGTAAGGCAGCGCACGAGACGCGACTTTACTCGATTTAACGCGACTTTATGCGACGCGCGATCCCGTGACAAGGAAGACACTTGCTCGGACCGGATCAACTCACTCCGAGCCTGAGGATGACTTTCTGAACTCGCGTTGTCCAAGTCGCGTTCACTACGCGTTAGTCACGCGTCACTGCCATTGAAGTGTTCAATTCAAGAGATTCGTATCCTGCTATAAGTCCCTTAGGCTACTGAAGCACCTTAGATACACACTGTTATCAACATGATGAATCTTGATTTTGGATTGCATTACCTCTCATTCGAGTACTGCGCTGATAAGCCCGACGACGATATCGCCGGCCTCCCAGTCGTCACGCTCAGACAGCCAGCAGTGAGCAAGTGAGTGACTGAGTGACTGCCTCGGGCTGCACCTGCAATGTGCCTCTCAACTCTAGCAAGCAACCAAATAACAAACAATATTCCTGGATTATGAACTTGCTCTGCTTCATCTCCTTTCCCTACTGCCCTGCAAGGTCAATGTCTCACATCATTGTCTCTGGACTCTTTCATACCCGCGGCACATGACCATTCCATTGTTGCCCGCCGCGACTGTAATAACATCTAGGCCAAGTGCTACATCGTATAAGTTATCATACGCATGTTAGGACGTGCTGCATCAAGTGGACTCTTGAGGGTGCTGTCCACTGCAAATCAGTAACATTAAATTATGGGATAATTGTATCTTTGCTTATAATCCTATAAGATAACCTAGATAGCACTGCTACAAGTAGGTCTCAATCTACCTGAGGAACACCGTGCAGCTAGTTTAACTAATCTTTCCGAGGGCGAGCGGGCCCGTAACGGCTGAAACTGTACGTTATTGTAGGCCATAGTGTACCCGATGAGGCACTGATGCATATTTATCGGGGTTATCAACGCGATTAATGTTTACATGCCGACGACAGGCAGTATCCTATATTTCACATAGGCTAGTTCAACATCTATTACATCTGAAGTTGTGGAGAAGCACTTCGTGATGTCGAAAAGACAGCAGAAGAGCGTGAAGGCCAGTGATATGTTCGTCCGCGTGCCCATTGGCCTTATTTATCCTTTATTGGCATTCAACTTTCGGGAGAGTACTTCTCACCCAGTGACTACTAGCCACTCGTCGCGTATGTACTCGATTTCTGTAGGAAGAATTCACGAAGATCTATCGAAGAATGTTAGTAATATACCAAACGCAACGAGAGCTTACTTTACACCTTGCCGACGGTTACTATTGAGCTCCAGGCTATATTATATCTTATGGCAGAGGTAAGTAAAAGGAATTGTGATATAGATCCCCCCAATCCGACATCACCACGTATACCATTTCATCAGAGTATCAAAAGATCAATTAGTGGCAACGAAGGTGGGGATGAACCCACTCCTGAGGCATAGCCAAAATTAGGATGATTTCTCAGTTGCTGTGCTCAAGAGTCCTGTCCACCTTGTTGGCCTCACCACAAAGCGAAAATTGAGCTGCGGAAAGGCTTCTCTTGCTAAGACAGGAGCTGATAGAGTATTGATTTCATTTCATTTCTTTGCATCAGCGTTCTTATAACTCCACATTATTATGACTAGTTATGGGGATTGAAACTATACCATGAATAATCTACCATTCGTAAGCGACTACATACCCTATACCTATCACCCATGCAGAATACTGCGAGTTAATCTTACATTCAGGGGAAACTGTAATTTATTATAGCTGCTCAGAAGAAGCTCAGACCATCGACATATCTTGTTCTTTCCACTTCTACTAATATTTGTCTACTCTATCTCCTCAGAGACAGAGCACCTACAATTAGTCTACCGAATACAATCATTTCGCCCATAAAGACGGCTTATCGCCCTATCTATAACTAAGTGAATAAGTAGGCTATAAAAGACCTGTATTATGGCGTATAAATACTCTCTTCTAAAAGTAATCTTCCAATACTTATCGGAAACATTAATAGTAATCCTAAAGCTCGGTTGAGTATACTTCCACTGTTGAAGTCTTTAACTAGAAAGTAGCTATACTAGTATTATCTGTAAATTCTCCACTTCCACTTCCTCTTCTACTTCCTTACTATTACTGTTGTTGCTGTTGTTGCTGTTGTTGCTGTTGTTGCTGTTGTTGCTGTTGCTGTTGTTGCTGTTGTTGCTGCTGTTGCTATTGTGAGGTAAGGCTAAATACTATGTTATAAGTATAAGTTAGATTTACTTCTAGAACTCTACGATAAATATATAGGATATTTCGAACCTCGTTATCACATACTTTCATAGAGGCTTTCCGCTAACGCATCGACATTTCCTCCGCATTCGGATGATCTTCAAGGCTAGTCTGAAGAAGGTTCAATGCTGGTGTAAGGATGAAAAGGGCCAATAACCGTTCAACCATTTAACCATTCAACCGAAACCTTTAACCCAGCAGCTACATTCTTTGAAACCCAATAAATTCAATTCCTGCCAACAGCACCATCAACAAGTCGGCTCGAGAAGTGTTCTCTGTCCAGTAGAGATCATGAAAAGGGGAATATCGAAGTCATCATCCGATATGCATTCCAAGAATTACACGCACATTGTGGTAGGCGCAGGATCTGCAGGTTGCGTCGTGGCAGCACGCATTGCAGAAAGACAAGATACCAATGTGCTACTCCTGGAAGCTGGCCCTGACTACGATAACATGACAGACGAATCACTGTTGGGTGTCCAGGATGCTCGAAAGGTACCAATGAAAGGACAATCCGAAGTCTTCGACCTGGCGCTAGATTGGAATATTGATGTAACTCTACCGCGAGGAGAGTCAATGCAGGTGCCTCAGGGTAAGGTGGTAGGAGGAGGTAGTAGCATTAATGGAGGAACTGCTTTACGGAATACCGTAGCCGATGCACAAGAATGGGTCGAGCTGGGTAATAATCACTGGGACTTTGACAGCCTATATCAGGTTTATCAAAGATTGGAAGACGATCGATACCGCGGAACTACTGGTCCACACCCCATTGTGCGCACCTCTTTGGCGAAGGCTGGTAATATTCAGCGCGCCTTTGTGGAAAGTGCTATGATGGTCGGCATACCCGCAGTGCACGATTTGAACGCAACCGGAGCGGAAGGCGTTGGTCCATCGCCAGTCTGTTGCAGTGGCCACCGTCGTGTTAGCGCGGCAAATACATTTATTGACCCAATTCGCAATAGGCACAACTTCACAATTCTACCAAACTCGCAGGTTGATAAGATTCTCTTCTCGGAAATCAAGGCTTATGCAGTACTCCTGGGAAACGGCGACGTCGTACACGCTTCCAGTGAGGTGATTCTTTGCGCCGGAGCAGTATTTTCGCCAGCAATTCTGCAACGGTCTGGCATAGGCTCTCCACTTTTATTGGAAAACCATGCTATACAGCTCATCAGTAATTTACCTGTTGGTGAGAACCTATCCGACCATCCTTGCATACCAGTTGTGGCAAGACCGAAACCTCTGGCATACCAGGATGGAGATCACTCATTGCAGATGCAAGCACGGTGGTCTTCTTCTCAGCGCCCTGGAGCAGTTGACCTGCAACTGGTGTGTTTCAGTTACCTTTTTGTGCCTCCTTCGACAGCTTACGGGGCGAGAGGTCTTGCAGGTACTATGACTGGTCATGTTGTCGGTATCGGGTGCAACGTCAATAAGCCCACTTCGACTGGATTGGTAACGATTCGATCGACGAACGTGAGCGATTATCCCACCGTCGACCCTAACTATCTACACACAGACCATGATCGGAAGGCTGCTAGAGAGGTTGTGAGACGTGCATATTGCGTCATGACAACTTCGGCAATGCAGAAAGTACTTGAAGAGCCACTGGCCCTGAATGAAAGCATCGTTGTGGATGATGCCGCTCTTGACGAATGGATTCTCTCACAGCTCTCGTCCACATACCATTTCTGTGGGTCATGCAAAATGGCAGCGCGTGACCAAGGTGGGGTTGTTGATCAGAGTGGCAGGGTGTATGGAGTACAGGGGCTAAGGGTAGCTGATGCCAGCATCATTCCAACTGTACCGGCAAGCAATACAATGTTGACCACGATGATGTTTGCCGAGCGCATCGGTTGTAGTGTACGAGACGCAGTGGATGTAGGCACCGAGGATCGTGGTTCAAGTAGACTGTGATGAGTCTACCACCGGCCGCTTGAGCCCACTAGTAAATACTGGATCAAGCGGCTGTACCAGCACGATCGCTGCAAACCTATACACCGAGTTTACTCTCCAAAAGAAAATAGTAGAAGACGAGAACTGTGCTTCTAATTCCTGGAGCACCAACATACCACCGAGTGGGCGTATGAAGTGCTGGACTTTTAATACAACGTTTACTCTAATGACCCACTTTCCTCGGCGTTTCAAAACCCATATCTTGCGAGCAAGTATCGTGGAAAACAAGTAGATCTCTTTATACCTGCGCAAGCAGTAGAAGGAAACTAGAGGTCACGCGTATAAGTGAAGATGTGCATCTGAAAGTTTCTACTCGGTGAGGACGTCTTGTCTGGGTAGTGTTTCCATTTCAGAGGGTTCAGTGCTTACGATCTGCTGCAGCGAATGACTTCAGTTGCTTTCAATAGCTCGTCCGATCTGGGATCTGCATTTCGGGACATGAACAGTCAGATTATCACGAGAGATCGGCATAGATTTGGTCAAATCTTTCTAGGCCCTTAGGGCATCTCGGAAATGCTCAGCTTGATATACCTTATAGATAGAGCCAGCTTGAACAGTAGCTTCATATATGTCTCAAATCCTTTGAGCCTTGAAATCATTACTTAATCCCCTGTTCGCTAAGTGTCACAAGGCTAAGATCCGATCTCCGCAGGAGCTTGCAATAATTATCGCAATCCCTACTCTTGGAAAGCTAATCAACTCAGACAAATCACCTGAGTTGATTTATACTTCACATTTCTCATAGCGGCTTTCGAGTTTCCGACCTACCATCACTCAGTGTTATGGCTACACTCTGCTGCATTGCTGTCCTGTATCTCCAGGGTCCACGACCAACATCGCCTTCAGATCAGGAGGAAGAACGTCTATTCCGTTGTCTGCAGCCTGTCTTATCCCTAGGGGCCCGGAATCGGATCGGCATACTTCTAGATTTGCCCGAGACGGTGTTGCGCGTACAGCGAGCTCGTGCAACAAAGGTGACAAGCTGTGAATCCCGCTGGAATTGTATATCTCCCACGACGCGATTTCCTTACGCATGTCTTTGGCACGAATGCCATCAAATTGTCCGCGATCGTGATGCGCGATAACAAGGATTGATTCTAGGACATCCAAACTGTCGGAGTGATATCGGCCATGTCAATATACTTCTTAACCGTGCAGGTGCTATTCGAACGCCGAGCGCGTCTTGACCACCTTCCTTGATCCGAAGTCAATCTTCGTGCTAAAACGTGACCAACTGATGCGGTTTTAAATGCGTCAATGGGAGAGCTCACCCCTGGCACGGAGTTCAAGACACCCTTTCGCCCTCAAGTTACGCATCCACTTCGAAGCGCACGAAGAGGCATAATATTCCAATATCATACTGGATGACTCTCTGATGTGACCCAGAATTTTCACGTCTGTTTTGGCAAACATCATTCGTATGTCACGGGAAATGTATGGCTTATGGCCATGGCAGCCTGTATACAGCGAGATAATCAACAATCAGGAGAAAATCCAAAGCTGGGCTGGTAGAGTTGCAGTTATAACGTTGTCTCCAAATCCTGTTCGGTAGGATCAATTCTACGCAAGTAGGCTGTATTATGGACAAATAAGAGAGGGGTCCTTACCCATAAGAGAAAGTTATCTACTTCGTAGCAACAACAGGAAGGCATACCGAAATGCCAGATCTTTCCGCTCGAAAGGCATCACATAACCACCCACTATCGTAAATGACATTCCATCTAGTCACGAGAGACACGGCATCTATCTACATATAAAACATGGTATCCCGGACGTTGTCGTGAATTTTGACGAGGCTAGAGTAAACTGTTTGTCCATCGTTTCCCCCCATCAAGCTACCGGGAGGGCTTGTCATAGGTGTAGGGTCGAAGAGCCCACTTAAATAGCACCTCGCCCGCTCGCACACGAGATCTGCATAGTAAGCTGGTGGGCAGATGCTCACCGCTTTGGTCGCCCGGCCAAAAGGGTGACATAGGTTGTGGGTCAAATTCTCGAGTGCATCGGCGGCATTCTGGAATGGATGTGATGCTTTGCTACCTTGAAAGACCTCATCATACACTACGTAGTAGTGTGCTGGACGCGCCGTCCCCTGGAGGGCAGTGTGAGCTTGCATGAAGAAGTCCCAGTTGCGAGCCTCGGTGACACCGCGATCCACCACAGTACCGTTCTATGGGTTAGATGAGCGGTCGGCGCTCTCTTTGGTCGTTGGATAAAAACGGGTGTTGTGCCTAGTAGTTGGGGGACACACTGGTAGCGTGGTTTCGGGCTTAAGAGGAGCGGTGATTGGTAGGAAATTACCCCTGTAAGTCGGTAGCGTGGAATGTGCGGTAGCGTGGAATATTCGTGTAGCGTGGAATCTCAGCTAAGCTCAGCCTCGTATTGATACTACCCCTCGAAGAATATTACCTTTACTTTAAATAAATTTCGTTCCTAAACGATCAATATTATCCTTAGGTACGAAATTGATTACCTTCGTAGCGATCCCAACTATTAACCTAGTATCCTAGGTTTTAATAAATAAAATTAGTAAAACCTTACGAGCGTCCCAAGGAATGAACTTAAAATACGAAAGATTAAGACTGTTTTCTAGGGAGTGAGAGAAAGAGAGAGTATCCTTCTTACGAACTATCTAATATCTTCTCTATCCTAGCTCTTAAGGCTAAATCTCGCTATTAGGGCCTTAGAAAACGCGTTAATTTGTATTAAGTGTCGACGGGCGATAGTAATCGATCTATATATCGTCTAATAGTATTTAACTTAAGTATATTCTATTAGTAGTACTTGGTAGCTATAGCTCTAAGAGCTCGCTACGTGTCATGAACGTCGATTCAGACAACCCGTAAACCAAACAAACAAGCCAAGACCCGAGAACCAGTCTCGAGTCGGAGGCTTATCGCATACTTACCGCAGGAGGGGAGCTTCCCTCCTCTCTATGCTTTGAGTCTTAGTTAAGACGCACGTCAAGGAACAATCTATAACCTATTGAACTACCCTAATCGTCGTACTCTACCTATCCATATAGGTTCGTTCCTAACACTACGCTTCGCTTAACTGATATCTCTAATCTACGCTCGCGTCTAGATTTATCCCTAGAGGATATAACTTTTATTACTACCCCGGGTTTCGCGTATAAATATTGTTCCTATCGAATAACTGAGAAAGATATCTTCCCCATTCTCGTCACTTAACGTCGATGTTCCTAGCTATAGTGCGTGTCAAATTCCTTCCACTTCTATGACAGTAGGTCGCTTGATAAGACCGAGCTGTTGTTTCACATGCTCAAATAATTGCTCTAGTATGAGAATTGAAGCCAGCTGGTGGTGCAAGTTCATAGTACCCACCAACATGTCTTAGCTTTGCGGTCAAAATATAGCGGCTACCTCATGCTTACATGATCAAATCCCATTGAACTCGTGCGAGGTGTCATTCTCCAATCGCCAAGGGACAATTCGTACGTGGCCAAGGTTCCTATACCATAAACGTATACCAGAATCTTCCATCTCAGTTATTTTTCGCAGGATTGTATTGTATCGAACAAGGGCAGAATCGTCCTCGGATTGATGAGACTAGTTGAGGGTCCTTTCGACCAACCGAGTGAGCAGGTGCTCTTCTGGTACACTTTTACCCGAAGGAACTTGAAGAAATGTGTCATTCAGTGAACCTAACGGATTAACAGTTTTTGCAGTCCATTTGCCTCGCTATAGACACTACAGTTTAGATGCTTTTGCGTTATGTACCCAGGTGCCCCATCTAAGTTGCTCACGTGATCGACAAAAATTGTTGTTTATCCCTCCATCAACCGCCTCCTGGACGACACCGGCGATAATGTCTTGCTGTTAGCATTCTTCGTCAATCAGGCATTCCCAAATTTGCCAATTAGGACTTCGAGGATCTCTACCCCACAAGAGCATATGGGGAACTTGAGCCCGTTTGTATACGGAATAAAGTAACTCGTACACCCAAATCAGGATAACGTTGGCATATGCTGTCAGAAGCTTGAGCAAGACCGATGACTTTTGGTAAGTCCTCCAAGCTTCCTCATCAAAAAGGGTGTCCGTATGCAGCCCACAAATGCTTTGATGAAGACGTAAATACAATACAATACCTCACGATTGTGAGCTTCTGCCACAGCTGAATCGAGAATTGCCGCAATCGGTACAGTAAGCAGGACTCTTTATGAGTAAGTCCCCTCCAACATATGAACTTGCGAGATGCCAACCATCATCAGCACCAAGAAGGTCTTGGAAACTGTGCGGCGCCAAGAGATAGGAATTGTTCCGATTCAGTCGAAACTGTGTCTAACCGTGTTCAGTATCCAGCGTGAATATGAATTGGAAGGCTGTTAGGGTGTTGGAAGTTTGTACTGGCGGATATTGGAGGTCAATAGCAACAGCGTTATCAATTCGACAATGCTTCTCAACCCTTAAATCCGCCGGCAGCAAGCTTATCGGGAGGATGTACTATTCGATTTTCGCCGCTAGAACATTTCTTTTCGGCATGAAGTAGGTTTTGCAGGCAATCACGGTCATGTAGATATGTGGTTGCATTATCGCAAGTCTTGTGGTGAATGCCATGGATGCCAATTCAACACCGTTGGCTTTTACGTGAAATTCGTGAACGATAGATTGATAAACGATAAAACTAAAGATTTATACTAATCTCTTGGATTGCCAACGTTTGGGCGCAGTTTGCTAGACTTTGAGCCTGGATGTTGGCGTAGAGGCTTTGTGACTCCAAAATCGGACAACCCAACGCCGCTATCAAGCCTTCTTTATCCTCACAAATTCCATGGATAGGGTAATGTTCGAAGTTCGCGGTAGTTGACTGGAGGTTTGACTGAAATATTCCTGCAGCTGAGAATGGCAAGAAGTCTTCGTATGTGATTGGTGTTGCCTTGATAATGCCGGCATTGAGCAAGGTCATCAGCGGCACGGGTTCTGCGGAAAATGACGGGATCCAATTGCTCGCTTTATCGGTGCAGTGAAACTCACAATAGATCAGACCTTGTCTCACAAGTGTCTCCCAATCGTCTGGATATTCTTGGAATATCTGCTCGTAAATTTTGCCATCGGGACTTTCGCCCTGGGCTGCTACCAATGTCAACGCTTTGTCCAAGACTCGGTCGTACAACTGACGGCCTTTTATAGTGACAGCGGCACCACGCTGTTCAATCTCACCAAAACGTGCTCGGTGATGACCGATGGTGATGTTAATAGAATCTTTCACTGGGAAGCGGATCTGTTCCTCCAAAGCTAAGAAACTCGTCTGGCGCAGCAGGATCGGATTTTGACGGGTAGGTGGTCCTTCAATCCTTGATTTAATTGCGAGGCCTTCATCTTTCATTTGCTTCTCGGTCATATCTATATCTAAGGTGCGCGGAGTCAGATGATTGATGTGTGCGCTGTTAAAACATGCAATGTCGGCTAAAATCGGGTGTTCTTGAGCCAGAACGTGATAGTCTTCGTACGTCGTCGCTGCGAGAGAACGCCATTGGAAAGTCCGCAGGGCTTCAGTGATGAATCTCGTTCCCTGATTGGGCCATAGTCCACCCTGTTCTTCACCGAGCGTCGTGAGCTGCAAAAGCTCCTCGCTGAAGATCCTGCGCTTGTCAAGAAGATCCAGTGCGATTTCTTTCGGTTCACTATCCAACAGCTCTGGTCTCAACAGTGTTGTAAAGACACGAAAAGGGTTTTTGCTCAAGGCCACAGGATCGATAGGGCGGAAGGCTGTGGCGTGCATCGGCAATCCCGCAACCGATAAGTCGTAGTAATCAACGGGATACAGCCCGATAAGAGCGAAGACGCGACGTACGGTGTGCAGCTCGGTAGGGGTCCCCAGTCGGATCGCGCCATGTCTCTCCAGATCGAGTCGTTCAGGAAGATGTATTTCTTGGTCTTCAGCAACTTTCTGGTTGACTTTACGGACGATACTGATAAGTTCTCCGTATAAAGGCACTTCCGTTCTGTACATGGCTGACATTGCCAAGGCAAAACTGGTGCGAAGGTCATTTGGATCACAGAGTGGCCTCTGCTCCAGATCCTGGGTGGCGGAAGACGCCTGCGACTGTATTTCCATGTTGGTGATCATAGTCCTCCTATATCGAGGCAACTCTTCCTTGGGGATGGGTGTACACAAGCTGAGGTTGCACAAAAACGTACGAAATACAAATCCTGTACTGGCGAGTATATATCGAAAATCACCAGATCAGCTTACAAGATTTTCTGATTTGCAGCGAGTAGACTACGAACTGAGAATATAGTTGTATCCATTCTCTCCGATCGAGCCAGATGGTTGGTGGCAATCCGAACCGGCTTATGATTGGCTCGATCGGAAACTCATGAGTATCGCCAATCATTTTGCTAACTTCGTGCGCTTGAACTTGTCCTTGGGTCCTGGTTCATCGTACTCAGTCGAAACGCAGGTGCATTATCAAAGGCATACTGAGTTGATATTTGGGTAACTTTTAGTGCTAATGTTTCACCAACCATTCTTCAAAGTATTCTGGGGCGAGTCCGGCCGCTTTTATCATCCCCCGTCATTGAGCACGTTGCTACTGTCTCCAAGACTATAAGTCAGTCGGATTACTATGCGCTGCCCAGCTCCTGCATCAAGGTGTTGCTGCGAGACATTTACAGGACGTGGAGCATCCGACCATGATCACTGCATGCTCGCTATCCTGATCGCTTCACTGGAGGGGAACACAAGGCGGACGTGCAAATGAAGTTGCCTTTCCAAAGGTGTTACAAGGAATATAGCTAGAAAGAAGTCGGGAGCAGGGTCTTACTCACAGTAGGTTCCGATATACCGACAATACTGACATCTGGGTGCCTCTTTTCCCGGCATAACCGTGCTATTGATTACGTTCCTAAGACTTGTTGCTATTCTTCACTGCCGCCATTTTCTGATCAGATCTTTCGTCTAAGGACCATGGTATGGAGAATAAACCTTCTGACGATCGCTTTGAAAATGAAGATCAGTAGGTTGCTGCGCTACGCCTTTAGATTTACAATCTACAAAGCCTGTACGCAGTCATCTAGGTAGACAGCCGGCTCAAATTGCGAGAAATCATCGGTGGTACAATGACATGGGAAGTTGCCCCCGTTTTAGGTAGGCATCAACACGAGTTGAGATGTCATTGCTTTGGCATTACCATTTAGATCCTCTTACAGAATGCTTAATAACCTCGAGTAATCCGAGGACAATGCATCAATTATACCCAGGAAAAGTTCAACTATCTTCGAACGGTTGCCGTGAAGACCGGCGAAGGTTAATTCCTGTGCGTAGGACCTGGTCTTTCCCCAGCGAGGGGACTTTGACATGAATAGTTTTTGAATGGAGATAAGCCTTGATTCCCTCGAGACCTAGCTCACGGCCATAACCACTCTGCTTCCAACCTCCGAATGGTGTGTTGTAACTGGTAGCAAAAGCCCCATTGATTCCAACAGTGCCCGCTTCGATCTGACCAGCGACGCGAAGGGCCCGTGCAATGTCTCGTGTGTATATAGCGGCTGGTACAGTTAGAAAATTGAGAAGATTTGATAAGAAGAACACGACCTACCTCCCAGCCCGTATGGTGTGAAGTTAGCAAACTTGATAGCCTCAGCCTCTGTCTCAAATGTGCTCACAGCCAGGACTGGCCCGAATAACTCCTCCCGATAGAGCTTGCTCGTCAGGGTCAGATCCAGGGCCAGAGTCGGCCGCACGAAATTACCTTTGTCCCCTGCCCGGCCTCCACCCGCAATGAATTCGACGCCGTCTGCCTTCCCCTGCTCGAGAAACCCCAAGACTTTGTTCATCTGGTCTTTACCGGCCACTGGCCCAATACCCGTCGCGGGAGCGGACGGATCGCCCATTTTTTTCACGGCCTCCTCAAACGCTGCCTTGAGAGCCGATATCACTTGTGGTGCTATATCTTCCTGGACTAGGACCCTCGAGGCAGGAAAACAGATTTGGCCGAAATTTCGAAGAATACCATCACAGCATTGAATGGCCGCCTCTTGAATATCGGCGTCAGTGAAAATCACGGCTGGAGACTTGCCTCCCAGTTCTAAGGTCACTCTCTTGAGGTTAGACCTCGCAGCTGCGATCTGGACTTGTCGCCCAGCACCTTCCGAGCCTGTGAAGGAGATCTTCGCAATTTCCATGTGGCTCGCTAGAAGTGCGCCGACCCTGCCGTCGCCAGTGATGATGTTGACGACAGCCCGCCCCGCCGAGAAAACGACCGTATTGGTCCAGAGACAGCGGTGACTTTTCGCTTGACTTGAGGATGAAGGTGTTCCCTGCAGCCACGGCCGGAGCTAGCTTCCAGGCTGCGAGTGTATGAGAAACATTCCAAGCGCATATCCCGGCACAAACACCCAGGGGCTCGTACTGAACGATCTTGTATGTCTGGTCTTCAACCGGGGGAAAGGTATCTCCACCTACTTTTCCAGCGTAACCAGCATAGTATTTCCAGACGCAAGCAGCCGCAACTATCATTCGTTTTGCAAAAGACACCGGTTGTCCCATGGCCACGGTCTCGAGTTGAGCTAGTTCATCGCTGTTGGCTTCGAAAAAGTCGGCAAACTTTGTCATGACCACGGCTTTCTCGGCTGCAGGTGTTGCGTCCCATCCAGGAAACGCGGATTTGGCCGCAGAAACTGCTGCGTCTACATCTTCATCACTTGCAACCTGAAATTGCTCTGTAATAATGGAATCATCATAGGGGTTGACAACCGTCAGTGTCTGACCTCTGCTGGACGGCACAAACTGAGTCTTGGTCAGGCCCGATGTTGATCCCAAACAACCTGGGTTACGTACCTTCCCATTGATGGATAAATTTTGTTCGAACATGACGCCTACTGTATGTTTGGAGGTCGCTGCTCTTCGTCGACTGGTGAAGTGGATTTTTAGGAGAGCGGCGTCGAAGTTCTGCGCCTGAGAATGAACATTCCTTTCCTTGACAGCGACACGAGCCGTACGTGAGCTAGACCGGCAGATTTCGGGGCTCCATATTTTCTTTCACCGAGTCTTCCTAATACAGCAGGGCTGGAGCGACTCTAAGCCGAGGAAGCCTGCTCTCTATTTGAGGGAGGATACTGATTGCGATCTGACGAATAGGGAACTTATGGCACTCTGGTACAAGTTTGAGTTTTGAGGTGGGTGGACATCAATTTCTAGGAAAGCGAAACTCTTGCAGCTGTAAAATCTCGTCCTTCAATCGCCTGTTGTTCACTTGAGCTTTGTAAGCTGCCCATGGACTTTGCGCAGGAAATGGTCATTCCTACATCTTGCCGGGTGACGTGATTGGCCGATACATCGAGTGTGCGGCTTGACCAATAGTGATGGAAATTGTCCACACTCAGTGCTCGCGTCCACCGCAGCCTGGCCAGTAATGGAATCTGAAAGCTAGATCTCCTAAGAATCCAGATACACCCTCCCTGAGAATGGCCTGAGTCTCAACTCTCGATGTGCTAGCGGATAAAGTCTCCACAAAGTCAGACTGGAGCCCCGCGTCACACGAGCCCCGGGTTGATATGGCTCCCCAGCATGGGCAACCAATAAGGTGTCAGACCGGACTGTACCGGCTCGTATGGTAGTCTTATCAGCAGTTTAACATGGTGGGTAGAACAGGTTTTCGTGTGGAGCTATCCTAGCAGTGGCGCACAATGATTTATCCTGGCTCGAGCTGCGTTATCGTGTCCTTGGCCGACGGCGCAAACGGGAATCTTGCAAACTATTAGAATCCCAATGCATCTCTGGTTGCCGTCTGGGAGCAGCTTATTCAAGACTTCTATCCTGGACCATTGTTCCTAACCATCCACCTCGATTGTCTATACCTCCTGTGCCAATTCCTAGCCCTCTCTACTCACAGCCATGACGGAAAAGATAGCCGAACATATGGGCAACGTCGACTATGTCCAGGATCAATGTCGGATTCAGGACCTCGAAACCGAAAAGCCTGCTGTGAGGGGCAATTTGGCTCAAGGACCTGCCACATCTACGCAGCGGAAACTCAAAAGCCGCCACATCCAGTTCCTGTGAGTCCTTACCCCAGCCCCAGGACGACGTGGTTGGGTACCTGCTAATGACCAAGCAGTGCACTGGGAGGTGCCATTGGAACCGGACTCTTCGTCGGCTCTGGCAGTGTTCTATCTCTCGTCGGACCTGCTCCATTATTCATGGGCTACGTCACTCTTATGTTCATGGTGTGGTGCATTATGCAAGTTCTGGCTGAGATGGTGTCGTACCTTCCTCTTCAGGGCGCCACTATACCTTACTTTGTGAAGCGCTATGTAGAGCCATCTTTAGCGTTCGCCTGTGGCTGGAATTATTGGTATGTCTACTCGATACTAGTGGCCGCTGAGTCTATCGCGGGGGCCATTCTCTTGGAGTACTGGGACGTCGGAGTGAACCCGGCCGTCTGGATCGCCATATACCTGGTTCTGGTTCTCTTCTTAAACATTGTTGCGGTCGACTTCTTTGGCGAATCCGAATTCTGGTTCGCCAGCATTAAATTGATCACTATCCTATGCCTCATCATAACCGGTCTGGTGATCTTTTTTGGGGGTTCTCCCAACGGCCAGGGTCGGTTGGGATTCCGTTACTGGAATGAACCCGGAGCTTTTAACCCGTACCTCACGAGTGGTAGTTCTGGTCGATTCCTCGCGTACTGGACAGCCTGCGTGCGTGCCGGCTTTGCGTTCATCACATCCCCCGAGCTCATTGCCATCGCTGGCGGCGAGACCGAGGCACCGAGGAGAAATATTCCCAAAGCCGCCAGACGCTTCCTGTGGCGACTCGCTTTTTTCTACGGCTGTGGCTCTTTGGTCATCGGTTTCATTGTTCCTTCGAACGACGAGCGTCTCCTGTCTCCAGAATCCAACGCCAATGCCAGTCCATTTGTGATCGGTATTCAACGGGCTGGTATTTCGGGCTTAAATCATGTCATCAACGCCGCCGTCTTGACCTCCGCATGGTCGGCTGGCAATGCTTTCGTCTACAGTGGCAGTAGAGTCCTTTATGGCATGGCCCTAAGTAAAGATGCACCTCAGATCTTCGCCAAGACCAACCGTCAAGGTGTACCTTATGCCGCGGTGCTCGTGACCTGGTCCGTCGGTTTCTTAGCATTCCTTACAGTGTCCGAAACTGGCAGTCAAGTCTTCCTGTGGTTCGTGAATGTCAGCACCATCTCTGGATTTCTCGCGTGGATCATTGTCCTCTTCACGTACCTACGATTCCGCAAGGCTCTTGTGTTTAACGATCTGCTCGATACACGACCATATATCACTCGATTCCAGCCGTATTTCACTTACTTCGTCCTTGGCTTCATAAGCCTCTTGACGTTGACGAATGGATTCCAAGTCTTTACGAAGGCGAACTGGACTACTGCCAACTTTTTGGCAGCTTACATCACCCTTCCGATCATTTTGGCGCTATACGTGGGACACAAGGTATGGTCTCGAACGCCCTTCATGCAGAAGGTATCTGAGATCGATGTCATCTCGAGCAAAATTGAAATGGATGAGCTGTGCGCTCTGGACGAAGAGCCAGTGCCGAACAACGTTGCACAGAGAATCTGGTTGTGGATAGCGTAAACGCCTCGCTTCATGTCCAGGGCTTCTACGACAATGACTCATTAAAGGAAGCCTTGATCCATCCAGACGCGACGCTTGGACCTTTGAGATGTTTACTGTTCCAGGACAGCGCGCATTGGCAACCCTGATAGTTGCGAACGGCAGGGCCGAATGTCAAGCCAGGCTTGACTTTTCAGTTCCTCGGATGCATCATTGTTTTCTGCATCATCAGGGGGCCAAAGCACCAGTACGGCTGCTCGGGCTTAAACGGTACAGCCGCAGCTGATAAGATGACGTGACACGGAACCAGAAAGTATACAGAATGCCTAATATCTGTCAAGAGTGTCTGAACAACTGTATTGCTTTCCTCTTGTCTGATGTGCTTAGCATCCCATCTTGTTCCGTTTCACTCACATCGTGAATACCTTAAATGATGTACTTCCTGCTGGTGCAACCATGATGCCGGAATTATGAGGCTCGATGGACCCACTTGTATCTCTGTAGTGGGTCAGGCGACAACCGAAAGGACCCTCGCATCGAGTCAATTCCAGCGTATCATGAATTCTGATCCCTTTCAGGCTTAGGTACACGGGATTAATTCGAGCAGTGGTCTGAGCTCAACACATGGGAGCGCAAATTAACCTTGATAATGCTTATGTCTAATTGGCCGTCGCGTGCTCGTTGCGAGCTAGCGAATCAAAAGTATTCAGACTTCTCATGGGCCGGCAAAACCGGGAGGTCCACTTCCGCTTTCAGTTGGTTCCAAATTCATTGATTCTTGAAGTGCAACACACACGGGGTTTAGAAACCATAAAATACATCCGAGAATGTCATAGATGGTGTCCTCATAGCTGTAATCCATCGCGGTTGAGACACAATCATGCGGAGCAATAAGCCTACGCCAGGAGAGATCCTCATCATTGGCGGTGGTGTGTTCGGCATCAGTACCGCCGTTGCTCTCCTAGAACGTCCACGATTCTCCAACACCAGGATCACCATTGTTGATGCCTCGTCTGAGCTTCCCAACCAGTCAGCAGCATCATGGGATACAAGTCGCATGTTAAGAGCGGATTATGCCGAGAAGGCGTACACGAAACTCGTGTCCGAAGCGCGTCAACAGTGGACCATTCTCGACAGCAATGCCTGGGGTGGCGAGAGTCGTTACTGTGAAGCACCATTACTGTTGACGGCCCAGCCTGGTGTTCTTGGCCACGTTGATGGCTATCTCGAAGAGAGTCTGACGAATCTGAAGAAGCTCGCAGAGACTCGCGAGTTCGCTTTCACGCCGGAGGACATCGAAGAACTCGGAGACAAAGACGCACTCAAAAGAGCATCAGGACCGATCCCAGGGGCGAGTGGGAACTCTGGTTACATTAACCGGAACTGCGGCTGGGTGGACGCTCGCAAGTGCCTGCACTTCCTGTATCAAAAATTGAAACAAGCAGCCAAAGGCAGGTGCGAAATTCATCGCAGTACAACGGTCCGCAAACTTCTCTATGACGGACTTGCTGGGTTTACAATCAATCAGGCTCGATGTATTGGGGCGGAGCTGATGAATGGGTCTCATATTCAGGCCGACCTGACGATTCTTGCCGCGGGTGCGTGGAGCCCGTCGCTGGTTGACATGGGGCCACGCGCTGTTGCCACCGGTCAGACGCTTGGTTATCTGGCATTGACCGAGGAGGAACAATCAAGTGTAAACAACATGCCCATATACTTCAACATGAGCACGGGCATGTTCATGTTCCCCGCGCACACCCGCGAGCTCAAACTAGGCCGTCATGGATTTGGGTACCAGAATCCTACTCCGGTAATCCTCGAGGGGAAGCGCAAGCTTGTCAGTACTCCAATATCTCACCTGCCTGTCCCGACGGAGGCAGAGGACGCCCTCAAAGAGTTCTTGGTCGAGTTGTTCCCTCACTGGAGACATAAAGAGTTTTCGAAGACGAAACTCTGTTGGTACTGTGACACGTAGGTCAAGAGTCTTTAAAACGACAGAGGCGCCAAGATGCTGACATAGTATTAGACCGAGCGGAGACTTCCTAATTGACTACCACCCTGAGTACGAAGGCCTGTTTCTCGCCACTGGCGATAGCGGTCATGGTGTCAAGGTCCTGCCTGTGATCGGACAGAAGATCGCGGATTCTATCGAGGGAAAGCTGGACCACACTCTGCAGGAGTTATGGCGTTGGAAAGAGGACATTCCATCAGTGTTCCAGGGGACTAGTGATGGGACACGCGGTGGTAGGCGCGGTATGGTGTTTCAAGAAGAATGGCAGCGAGTACGTGATCCGACGGGAGTAGCAAGAGAACGCCTGTGAACCAGCCTTTACGACTTGTGTCCAAGATTGCACGTCATTGTGGATGCAAAAACCAACTGCATACTCCAATGTTTTTGGTAAAAGCACAACGTTCTGGATATTATGGAGAACGATACATCAAGCTGTCGCTCAAAACAATGTGGACATCTGTGGTTGGTAATACCCTACGGTTCAGCATAACCTGGACGCGATCTTTTCTCCAGACACAAGTCATTCTAAGCCAACGCCCATTCCGCAATCCCTTCAGCGTGTATCGTCGTGGTCTCGAAGGTTGGGTTTGACAGATCTGTGGGAGTGAAGACAAGTCGCAGCTCCGTGCACGCCAAAATCACGCAGTCAACTCCTTGTTCTTGCACGAGCAGTTTGTAGGCCTTGTGCCATCGAGACTTGACATCGTCAGGGATGATCTCTTTACTCATTTCCACAAAGATGTCGTTGTCAGCCGTAGATCTAAATTCTTCGCCCGGGACGGCGATCTCTAAGCCGAACTCTTGAAGCCGAGCCTTGTAAAAGTCCTCCTCCATCACTGCTCGGGTTGCCAATAGCCCGACCTTCTTGAATCCACACGCGTTGATCTTTTGTGCCGTGAAATCCACAATGTGTAGAACAGGTAGGCTGGACGACTGCTCCAGAGATTGAGCAGCTTTATGCGCAACGTTGGCGCATAGAACAAGGGCTTGTGCATTCGCGCTCTTTAACTCCTGTCCGTACTGGCAGAGCATCTTGGTCATACCATCGTAGTCCTTGCGATCGACCATTGCGGCAAGCTCTGCATAGTCGATGGATCTGATCAGGAGATTGGCGGAATGGATGCCGCCCCGCCTTGCATTTACATGCTCATTGATCTCTTTGTAGTAGACGGCGGTGGACTGCCAGGAGAACCCGCCAATGAGGCCCACTGTCTTGGTCATTGTGTCGGGGAAATTGACAGAGTTGATGTTTGATCGTGGAACAGTGAAAAGTCACATAAGTAAAAATGAAAGAAAAGTGCGTTTTGCGTGAAGTGTTCGGACCCCTGAGTGTCAACAGTCGTGATGGTCACCCGAGATATTCGACCCGAGCTTTTGTGACGCAAATCTTGTTTCGATTGCGTGGATGATACGGAGCACTTAACAGGCACAGGGCTGACCGTGATCCTGCACCAGGTGCACGCCTGTTGCTGGTTGTAATAACCATGATCGCTCTGCGCGGCGCTTCAGGCGTTGGCAAGTGTTGTTTATTGAAAGTTCCGATTGGACAGGTCGGGATAAAAAAATTTAACCAATCCGATCATGATGCCGCACCGGCACAGGATGCAACTGAAACAACACTGGTTCTTGCCCATTTTCTCCAACCCCCGCTCCACCATGCCCCTCATGCCCTAATGAGGAGCTCTGGAAGGTGAACCGTGGACTTCCAGTTCAGCTCTGATAGGCATCAGTCAGAAAGATCGCGCGCGGGCCAATGAGAAACAATCGTTGCCGCTGGGACAATGGTGGATGAAAGTGCATATATACAGGTCGAGGCATTCCTGTTAGGTCATATACCCGATCACTCTGTGAGCATTCATATCATTCACCGTGCAAAATTCCCGTCGAGAAAAATACCACAAATGGCCAACAAAGAACTCCAGGTTATCTTTAACGAAAAGGGTGTCCACCGTAGGTGACTTTGAAGACTCGCGATCTGTGACTTGCCAATTGACAGGTGTCTTTCAGCCATCGGCCCATACGTATGTACACTCGCAAACGCCGACCATCTAGAGTGTTGAGCAGCTGCCTAACTGTCCCCGCAGTCCCAGGCTATTAAGGCTGGTGGATTCGTCTTCCTAGCCGGTCAAGTTCCTTGCGACTCGCAGGCTAAGGTTGTGCCTGGTACGATGCATGACAAGGCGCGCCGCATGTGTGAAAATGCGAAGCTCATGATCGAGTCGGCCGGCTCCAGCATGGACAAGGTCGTCAAAGTTAACGTAAGCGGTCACTCTCCGTCTGGCCTGCCAACGAGACCAGTTCTACATGTTTGTTCTTGGACACATACGAAACAACACTAATTACATTTTGTTCAGATTTATTTCGAGGACATCGACAGGGATTTCGCCGCAGTCAACGAGGTTTTTGGCGAATATTTTGTGTCGAAGCCCGCCCGTACCTCTGTCCAGGTTGCCAAGCTTCCTGTGGGATGTCCCCTGGAGATAGATGTGACTGCTGTTGCCTAAGAAGTGCGGTGACGCGATGTTGATGGAGCTTCAGACTGCTCGCTTAAGTATGTAGAAGCCAAGTTCCAACACCGTGGTGGGTTCAGATTCGGTGCGAGACGAAAAGCACTCGCTCAAAGCTGGGGTGTTTCATGGGGTACCACCGAAGATGTTCCGTACATCAGCGTGATGTTATAGTAGCACAAGAATCCAAGCATGTTAAGCAAGCATAATGATCACCCGTCTCGACCGACAGGCCAACGTGCTGTATTTATTGAGATTCTGCTTGTTTTCCATGATCAAGATCTACAGAAACTTCCCCTTGATCGTTGATTTTCTGGGACATAGACATCGTCGATTGTGCTACACAACCCCCTGGTTCGCTCTCGATGACGGTTGATGCGATCGCATTTTGAAAAATTGGCTTCGTTCCTCTTTTGCAACAAAATCTATTTGAACGATACAAGGATGTCCCTACAAGTGAGACGCCAGAAATACCCTATTCACAGCTCTCGAAATCTTCCATTCCGGAGTCTATCAGCTGGATTACGGTGGAAGGACAAGATTCACTCAATGACACTGACGCTGGAAGCATTGGAAAGGTATATCGATTGCTCCTTCGATGTTCGACAAAACGTATTGTATACTACCTCGTCCGACGTTCCGAGAAGCATTCAATTGTACTGTGTCATGCGTGGCTACAGTACCACCGTTGCTGATGATGTTTGCGCTTGGATGCGCAAAAGCCGAGCGACGCGAAAACCTGCAGCTGTCGGTCGCTGGTTGGTGCAGAGGCGTATCACACATAGACACAATTTCTGCTTAAACCGACCATAACAGCTATTCGGATGATGATCATGATTGTCTCTTCTGATGACTGCGATAGTGTTTAGCCTTCCTTAAACTCATCGTCCGCCTGGCCATATTCATTGGGCTTCACCAGGATCCTGCGTGGTTTGGGTCCATGCAATCCCCGGAAGCCGAGATTCACGACCGTATGTGGATTAGACCTGTGTTCATGGACACGTACAGCGCTCTTGAATGGAGTATGTTTTGATTCCGACTCACTGAAGATTATGATTCTCCGGCACCAAATGCTTACACTATGACCTGCTACGCCATTAGTACTGGAGTGTCACGGGGCGACAGTGATATACTCGAGATCTTGGTGTTTTAACCTGTGACGCAGAACGCATCACCTGTAACATTGATCACTAAAGTGGATAGGAAAATAAATCGGATCATCTAGCGTTAGAAATATTAGCTAAACAGTCTTATTAACATCACCCAAGGGCCTCTAAGCAGCAAAAATAGCAGGTGGTTTTGGCATCTGGACAGCGTGCCGATCTCCAGATAATCCTTGGCATGGTCGATTGGTTGACCAAAACATTTATTTTCTACCGGAAGAAAGATGGCCTCAAGGTGTGGCCCTTGTCATCGCAACCCAGCGGAGTGTGAGCTCGCAATCCTTAACCCACGGTTTGGCATTGCTATCTGTACTTGAAATTAACACATTTTCGGTAGAACCCGGACCCAGCTTACGTTGCACACAAAACCCGCCACTGATTGTCATACTATAAATACGTTGCACAATTTGGCGCATTTTGCTTCTGGTTTTCTCCTCTCTCAAGTATCGGTCTAGAGCGATAACTTTGAATTCCAATACTACCTCAATTCATGCACCTACGAGTCCCCGTACGCTATCTAAAGGGAGGTGTAGGACCGTCAATATATCAATGTAATCAGAAATCCATAGTCGCAACGCTATGCATGATCTTAGTAGCTTGTGCAGCCTGTCATCTACGTCTGGCATTGCTACAGGCTGCTGTATTGAATGGTATTCAGCATGATATGTAGGCTACGTAGGTTGATTTACTATGACGTGCCTGAACTTATTGAATACCTCTTGAGGTATTAAGTCTATATTTATGTGAGAGAGTCGAGACATATTGGGAAGAGGTTGATTTTGCTATAACTCTTCGAATTCTCTTGGCGACGCGAGGACAGCGTGAGCGGTGAACCGGCCAATATCGTCTAGGTCTAGGTACGAGCCTTTCAGGTCTGGATGGTACGATGTCTTGATGGACGAGTTGGGTGCGCTCAAGTTAGGATATATCACCAGCTGAGAGGGTAGGAGGAAGTTAGATAGGAATACAGTAGGTAGGAGGACCGTGTAAGTATACTCTACTAAGGTGTTTGGATTTCGTGGTGCCTTTACAGTCGCTACGATATCCGCTTTACTCCCGTAGTATCTACCTATAAAGCCATTTAGATTGAGGTTCTTGAAAGTGTGGACTTAGTCGGTATGATTGACGGCTAAATAGATAATATACTTAATACTGGTATCGAGAGCCGCGTTTAGTATGTTATGTGCGTGGCGTGATTCACCACCGGTGTCGGTGAAAATAGGTTTCACGTTGATGAATGTTGCCGTTGTACCCTGAGCTGCTCGTGCGAGAGCGGCAACGTCGTCGAAGTCCCCCTGGAAAAGCTTTATCGCATTTGGGTCTAATGAGACCAGAGCTTGTGCAGCTGCCGATGCGGGATCACGAACATAGGCATGGATGTGGACGAGAGTGGGTGGAACAGTGGATTTGGCCTTGATAAGGAATTCTCTCACCACACCACCCCCCTGAAATCCTGTGGTACTGGTAACAAGGACGACAGGACACGACGGGAGCATGTTCTGGAGAGAAGAATAGAGTAGAGTCGTTGGCAGAACCACTGCGAAGAAGATAGAAAGGGCTTATATAGAACTGCTAGTGTTATTCTCGGAGCAGTTTTGTATGCAATGTCCCTGATTTTCTTTGTCAGCGCACTCCTAAACCGTCGATAACAGAGCTTCTGTCGGCCGACAAATTCAAGCTTTGGTAATTCTGTCCATTCCGAGTACACAATGTATTATGACACTGCGCATGTTGAGGTTTATGCTGGTTGATCATGGTGCCACTCAGCAGAACGCTTTGAAATCGCCAAGAGAATTCAATTCGGTGCCAAATGTCGGAATATGATGTCAAATTCCTCCAAAGATGGACTATTTCACGCCGAATCCTGCGCAGTATTTGTGACACACATACATCAGCAAGTCAAGCTACTGTCCTCCAGCTATTGTAAGGACTAAGTGTTGGGGAGCTAAGATGAAGATGGCTATCCACGCTCTTCTCCACCAGGGTCGCAGGCAGGGCGATCGGATCTTTGCGATCAAGATTTCAGGAGTATCGAGAGTAGAGGGGGCATCGTGCTGGGCTAGGACCAGCGTAAGCATGGTCTTGCCACCCCGCATGCCCTCGGGACTGGAAGGGGAATTCCTTAAGCCAACCACTTTAGCCGTCACCAAATTGCTCGCCGTAAGCCAACGATCACAGCCGGCATAAACTCTTTGAGCGCGGTTTTACGCCCCTCAGTCTCTTCTGCCTATATCTGCAGCGGTATGACATCCCAGCTACAGTACTGCAGCAAGGACCGCGGGCAGATCGGTCAAATCTAGGAGAAGCTGTTTGCAAAGATGCTTTCAGACTGACCCGCGTAAATCGAAATTTGACTATGTTGTTCGGAGAGTATCGAGTCAAAAGCAATAGCGTTTGGGATGAATGGCTAAGCTGATTGAAAACTAGCAGGATTAAATACTAGCAGGATTAAATGGTAGAAATCACACACCTCCTTATTGGATATTTCTACCATATTTGTCAACATCCGCCAAGGTACAAGCTCTTACATGGATGGGCAGGAGCTTGTGCTGAACTTTTCTCTCGCTTTTCTCTCTCATTTCCGACTCCGACAGCCTTTAACCCTACTGCTCGCCTTCTAATGGTCTATCAGACTTTCTTGGGCTCACTACGCTTGTTTCCCAGACCGACTATGTACTCCGTCATGGGAACCTACCATCAAAATTGCACCAACCAATCCTGTAACATTCTTTGAGTCACCGTTAAGTTCATACACTGGCCGGACAGTCCTTTCCAAGCTTGGACACATTGGTACAAGATTACGAACGTATATAAATCTACATAGACGTCAGATCCTCGACTGACCGAAGACCGCCAGAACTCTCGATCGCTTCCATCCATTCGGTGTTACACCACTCTGGCACCTCACCGTGATCGTAACGCGCTTTTGGCTCAATTCCTCTTGTGGACATTTACTTTCACTCAAATATTCCTGTCTAAAAAGGACATAATCTCACCATAGAACCCTGTGGCATTGGTTGCGAAATTGGTGCCGTGCCCCGCGTGTGGGTGAAGGTAAGTCTCAATAACCTGCGCGTGAGAATAAGTGGAAGCTTGCTCCCCGACCTGGTAGAACGAAGTTGTGCAGTTGCCCCCGCAAACTAGAAAGTCATTTTCGCCAGTCGTGAGCATAATCGGCTTCGTGAAGGATGGAGCATGGTAATTCAACGCCGAAACGCTCAAGAACTCCAGCAAAGAGAGAGGCTGACGAATCGATTGCGCGTATTCGACGGTCGAGATGTCGTAGGGCGCCCGGAAGAACAGCTGTGCATGCGCATATATGTCACCGAAGTCGGCGTAGCCGGTATCACGAACGAAGTCATGGCCATCGGTGTCTGCGAGGCGTGGGCGGAAAGCGGTGGACAGGAAGCGCGGGATTACCGCAGCTAAGGGGAATGGATCGATCGAATCATTACCTAACGCCATTCCAGTGAGAACGGCACCTACGCCAAAGGTCAATTGCATGCTCCATGAACCGAAAACGCCGACGGTCGCATTGCAATCCATTCGCAAGCGCGCCACATACCATCGACAAGATCCCCGTACTTGGACAGTACAATATTCGATATCCTGGAGCCCATCGAATGACCGACAGCCACGACCTTACTGGCTGTGACGTTCCCAGTATATGCTCCGATCTTCATTTTCCTGACGATCTGCGCCAAAATCTCAGCCTGATAATTGACCGAATTTTCATATCCTGACACTCTGGGGAGAATGAATCAGTTAGAAGCCCAAGGACACAGGTCATGGGATAACGAACATTTGTGAACGTCCAGTTCCCACTCGATCATACCAAAAGACCGAGTAACCATTCTCGAGCGCATATTGAGCGAAGCTGTATTCTTCAGGCTTGTATGAGGATGCCCAGTAACTGGTGCGGTGGTCAGAATGATATTAGCAAGGAGTGTGTCATGGCTGGTTGGCATACCGCCCATCATATCCGAGGCCGTGCGTCGCTACAAGGACTGTTGTCTCTTTACTGCTCCCCGGCTTCTGAGGGGAACAGAATGTCGCCGAAACGGTGTAGTTGTTCGTTCTGTTCTGGTAACCGGAAATGGGCGGGACTGTGCTGACCTGGGAGTCCTTCCTTGTGCTGTTGAAGAGAAAGTACGCGATGTCGAAGTTTGTTTGAAACTTAGGAAGACCCCAAATGGCATCGGATGAGTTGGTTTGCTCAGTGATGGTGTAGTCAGTGCAAATGCCGTTGGGAGGATGGACATAGGTATTTGGCGTGGGTGTCGCGACAACGGGCACCATGTGGCTCAACGCTGTGAGCGCAAATAAACAAAGCACTGAAGCCATGTTCTCGTTCGACCTGGGGTAACTTGTGTGGGCATAAACCAAACACAACGTATGTTGAAGAATATAGCTCCCATGGACATTCGGTCTTGTTGGGATTTTAAAGGTGTTATTTTATAGCTTTCACTGCTACATATGTGTGGGATTTGCTCGGCTCAGCCAAGCATTCTCTCAGGGGTGCGAACATGGTGGAACTCAGTCACCTCGCTGCATCAGAACCTCGTGTTAATTACGGACTTACGGTAATGCAAGCTCAATTGAGAACGACGGACGATGTTGTGCTACGCGACCGGGGACTGCATGTGTCATCTCAAACGGGTACGCCTGATGACGACTATAGGAACCTCAGCGTACGATGAGGCACTATAGATCGGATTGTGAGAACTTAATGACGTTCTCTGGCCGATTTTGATGGTTTCCGCCTTAGCACTGCGTCATTGTACTCACTACTGCTTACTACTGCACGAGGAGGCATGCAAATCAGCTAAGGTGTGTGGTGCGATTCTCGGCCGGTGCGGGACTATACGGGCCAATACAGCATCCACCATCTACATTCATTGTCCTTTCCGCCCAGGCGAAAACGCTGAAGGTCTAGGCGACTTCTCTATCCAGCCTTGCGCTTCGGTTGTCGTGATTTTTAGCTCACCAGTGGCTCTCAGAGAAAATTCATAGTCGGCAGCTACGAGCGCGTATCGAATAAAAATCGTTGAATTCGATGTTTTTGTGCAAGTCAATTACCCTTAAATTACCTATAAGCGAGCCTCGTGGTCGGTAAATTGCGCCTGCGTACGTGGCAGCACTTTGCACGACCCATTCATATGCAGGTCCATATGCGAGACTCATGTTCCCCAGCCCTTTCGTAATTTGACATCATAAATCCAAGTCGGCACTTGAGTCCCATCTGGGATATATGCCTACTGTAGGTTTCCCCAAAGGTGTATTCCTTCTTGTCTCTTCGTTGACCTGGAGCTGTAGGGGTGTATCAGGTGGTAGATGGATGGCGTGTACCGTCCTTGCCAAATTCGTAATGCCCTTTGTGGGAGACGATATGAGCTAGCCACCATCATCGCTCAAGGAGACTACCAGATCCTTGTAACAGAGGAGGAGTAGGGAGGCGCGTCCTACAGAACCTAACAGTGTTTACAGGAATGTGTATTTGATAGACGAGACCAGAGGTCACTCAAGGTGCCGTCTAGGTGGACGTATTTGTGAGTGGTATTGGTAAACGTACTGGTAAGCGCACCTCCGAGGACGTATACACGCCCTCGGCTCAACGGACTGCGCGTGGGTGCGCGCACATAGGGTGGAGAGGCGACTGGAAATGACGCTGCGACTACCTCGCTGACACATTACGTACTGTCATGGAAAGCTTATTCACAACCTAGGTGCGAATGTCTACGGCAAAGCGAGGAAAGCTAGTGCAGGGGTAAATAGTCTATGCCGGCGACATTGTAAGAGCTGTGCTCAAGATAAACCCTGCTAACTCTGGTTGGCCTCCCGACTGCCTGCTGATGAATCTAGTAGTTTTGCCAAAAAGAGTAAGTGATGGCAGTTGGGATCAAAGAGACGTATCTCGATTGCTCATGAAAAGTCTGTCCGGCTCTCCGAACCCGAACACGCCACATTTCAGATTGCGGAAATGATGTGAGAACAATTTGGCGTTGTGGTTCTCTCGTCTCGACTTGTGGTGTCTCTGGGCACCAAACCATCAATCATTGCACGAGCGCAAACGCACTCATGCACACCAACAATACACTCCCTAAATGTCAGCTGGGAAGTTAGGTTTGTGGACTGCGACGACTGTACCATACTCTTTCGGGTGAGTTTTGGACCCTGCCCCATCAAACGGGTAGAGTTTAAGTCGGTGCTTCTAGTCACTCGTTGGCGTTCTTTCGGCCCCGAATTTTGATACGAGTACAACGCAAGTCAAAAATTTCCACAGGTCGGGAGCGGGTATGAGACATCGTGCCTGGTCTGTTCTTCACCTCACGGGGCGTGTGGCCACGCTGGGTGGTTGATTATGTTCTGGCCATACTTAAAACTTATCACCTGGTTACCATTCTCACTCTTCGCCTGGGGAGAAAATGGACTCTTGCCCTTTCTTGGCATGACTTGTTGCGCTACCGTGGGTCAAAATGCGTCATACATGGTTGGATCTTCATTAGTCCATTGAACGAGGAGACATAAATCACCGTTATTGGCTACATCAGCTGAAAAGCGAGTGAGCAAATAAGGTTGCTAGACTTTCGGTTAAAGTGCTCGAAACCGTGGATGTGCACTAAGCTCTTTTCAGTCACAGCGATGCAGGCATTTGCCCCCTTCAATCAACCAGAGTACGCGACGCCCCGATTCTTTGGGCCAATAGCAGCCCTTTTTGCGAACAAGGGTTTCGATCGGATCACAGAGCTCGTCCGATTTGGATGATAAGTCTGCGTGGTTGCTGAAAGTGAAGAAGGAAAGCTTTTGGCTGTACCAGAACACGTCGTTATATCTCTCCCCAGCTGGTACGATTTCCGCATCGTGTCCCAACGGTTGGTCAGTACAACGAGAGCCCCACATGTAGTCGAACAATTGGCTACTTCACCGTGGCTCGACATTGCCTGTCAACCGCAAAATCAGGCGGAAGCCAAACACCATGAACAGTAGTTCCGAGCACAGGCGTCGGTACTGACGCCCCTGCTGTCCTGTCAAGACCACTTACTGTCCACATTAGGGAGTTCAAATACGTGACCAGGCGTGGAAGCTAACATTGTGAGTGGGCTCTTGCCGTTGGAAAGCAGGCCAAGTGTTCTTCATCGAGAGGGACAGAGCAAGACAGATTGGGAGGGGGTGACTAAATGATCCGCTTCGGTGTATCGTCCGGGGTTGAAACCTTGGCTATACGCTTCTGTCATGCAGCTGGGGCTTGAAGCGTGTTCGTCAATGGTACTGCAAGGCAAGGAAATTAGGTTACTTGATGACTATTGAGGGCCTGAATGGAATCGTGAGTGCGCTCACGATCCGTATCCCGAGAACAGCGGGTGGACAGCTCCTAACCAAGGCCAGGGGGGAATCAGAGGGCAAGCGCCACTGAGAGAGCGACCGAGCCAATTTCACACACAAAAGGTTAAGTTGAATTATAGCTCTCATTCCTCCGCCTCATCGCCTTGTATTGAACTCAAGGCAACGCCAGACTCTTGAAAAGAGCGGTCATCAGAAATATCGAGTGATTCGTGTGGCAGGTGGTACCTGCTCAAGCAAACTTGTCTTTATGTTACTCTATAAAGTTGTGGACTGCTGTTCAGCGATATTCTTTCCCACACTTCGGGTACGTAAGATGTGCGACATTGCACCTCTGCTAAAGGCGAGAGACCGGATGATGGACATCTGTCAGGGATAGACCTCTTCTCCCCCCCCCGGGTTCAGGTGAGGAAAAGAGAATACGAGATGCACCAGGGTACTAGCGCTGGTGGAAAGAAAAACATGTAGCAAGTATCAAAAAATGGATCAATTGCGGCAGAAGTGCATGGGTTTCGAGGAGCTGAAAGGGCGAAGTTGATGGTTTATGGGGCCCGAATTCGCTCGATGGCCAAAGCCATACGAATTGGTGGGTGTCAAAGGGCGCAACCTATTTGTTTCTCCCCAATTCGTTGCCTCTCACTTCCGACCAAAGCGTTCCAAAGAACGCCTACACACTGGCCGAAGATATATCTCTCGAACGAGAGGTGAGATGTAAGAACTCCTTTGAAGGCAGCTGTACTGGGAATGTCGTCTTTGGGAACGTGGGGTCGGGGAACGCAGGACGGATACACAGAGTTCGGAATCAATCATGCCTTGCGGCGTATTGTGTGTAAAAGCGGTGTTAGTGATGGGGCTCGAATGTTAGTGTGACCGTTAGTCAAGAAGCTCTCTGGTGATGCCGGAAACTATTTTCGTAAGTGAGATCACGTTTGTGAACTTTGCATGACAAGGGATATGATTCAAGTCGCTGCCCAGGCCGGTGTGTATGTAAACGCATTAGACTGAACGAGACATCTGCAGAGACAAGCTTCGTCGCCTTGGCAAGTTGGTGGCCTCAAGAATGTGGTCAACTAACTAGCGAGGTGCGGGCGCCCGTGAGGCGATAAGCAAGTCAGATTTGAGGTAGCGAGCGAACTTCGCTTGATCGGTTTCTCGACAATTCGTAGTCCGTTGAGTAATCAGACCGAGACACCATCAACAGACCTACAGTACCACGTTCATATGCACATGCCAGATTTCCCCGAGAGGCCGAACTAGGTTCCTCTGAAGGATTGTGGGTCTTTCTGATCAGCCAGACAATCTCCTGTCCAGTCACCAATTAGAGCCACTGCTTGAGCCCATTGGGTGGTAGCAAAGGTGACATAAGACTAAATTGAAGGTGTTTGAATTGGAAATGAATGTATTCGGCTTCCGAGCGATCTCTGCCACCATTAGAATGCGTCGACTAATGTACTGTATGATCACCACAAGACTGCAAAAGAGGTAATTGTGGCATGGATCGGACACCCTACTGCTGCACGATCTGGAACCTTGTCTTTGGAAATCTCTACTAGACCGAATCACGGGTCCTTCGAAAGGTGGCAGCTATGATGTTTTTGCACCGTTTACTTTTCTAAACTCTTGTTTGCAGTATCTCTCGCGAGATGGTGTTAATTATTCCAAAGAGAACACGTAAAAGCGTATTGCCGACCTGCAACGTCACTTCAAGTCACTGTTCGTAAATAAATCCATATATTCTCGGCATTTGAACTCTCGATGCCTGTTACGTACCACAGCCGTCTCAATTTGCACCGCTGGTAAACAACTCGTCTCACCAGGTTGTTCTCTGTTCCGTATGCTACCATGGTATGTTCTACCGGAAGTCATTAGTGGTCATGACTCTCACTCAATATAGGTTAAAGAGGGAGATTACATCCCTGATGTCGACCTGTTCGAGAATTCCCCGCGCACCAAGGTCAACCTCGCTCAGGAGCTTGCGTCTGGAAAAGGTGTCATTGTTGGCGTGCCTGCCGCATTCTCCCCCTCTTGCTCAGACAAGCATGTTCCTGGTTATCTTGCCAGTGGCAGGCTGAAAGATGCTGGAAAGATTTTCATCGTCTCGGTGAACGATGCTTTCGTGTAAGAAACCGGAACATACTTCCCACCGATTTATTGGTGCTTATACGTTCAGCAGCACCAAAGCTTGGGGCAAGGCCCTGGACGAGCATCAGAGCAGCGGAGTCCGCTTCCTGGCTGACCCGGCTGGTCAATTCTCCAAAGCTTGGGATGTCTTATTCGACGCTACCCCTGCCCTGGGAAATCACCGAAGCAAACGCTACGCCATCACCACTCAGGATGGCCAGGTTGTCAAGGTCTCCATCGAAGCCGAGCCCGGCGCTGTCACAGGTGTGTTGTCTATGTATATCCATGAGGCTGGTTGTTTCTGACACGCACAAGTTTCCGGAGCAGCCCAGCATTTGTGACGTGAATATCCCAAGCCATTCCTCCTTCAGATGAATTGGGAGCCCAGCTGCACCTGGGTAGCAGCCGTCTGGGCCACAGTCTATACACACAGATTAAAAGTTGTAAGGGTCAACACGCGAGGACATGCACGACAGATGCTATCAATGAAATATTTCAACATTCCATGTCAGGGTTCGTTATTGCCCGCACGAAGTTTGGGGCGAATTGAGTTGCTAAGTCTTTGCTAAAACGTGATGTAACCGTAGTCTATGTGGGAAGTAATTGCCTTTACCCTCGGAGCTGTCCCTAGCTTTGTTACAAGGCCTGTCGATAAGACCCGATAGGTATGCGTAAACCGGGTTCCAAACTAGTTGGTGGGGGAACGTCTAATGCCAGACCGATTGGTTCTGACACGTTAGGGAGGAAGATATGAGGTAGATTCATTAGTAAGGCACAAAGTGACCCTTGCTTAACCGTCCTAGTTCGGTCAGATTTATGTGCTAGTTTTCAACCAGGTTAGCATTGAAGCAGTCATTTCATATCTGTGCAACAGAAGCTCATTCCGAACGCTTGAACCCTAGTTGCTCAGTTTTTTAGGTATATCTTTAGGTGCTAAGATTTTGATCGTAAGCATCGCAGCACCGATAAGTCTCCCCCAATGAAAAGACTTCGCAGAGTTCCTCGGGTTACCCCCTAGTACGACGTCTAGTTAATCAAGGGGGATTTCACAGTTTTTTACAGTCACTTAGACGTAAGGACAACGCGCCATCGCTATCAGTCCAATTAGGCTCAAGTAGAAGATTTAACCTATGCGCAACTCTGCGCGGAAGTAACGAAAAATCCCTCCTACATCTTCGTATACTCGATAGCAGTGAGGCAACAGTGGGGAAACAGAAGGAGTCTCCGGCTCGATGGAAATTCGCGGCCACGCCATTCAACCATGACGAAGCGCTGACGTGAAAGTGCTAAGGGGCCTGTTCATGTGTGGAAAGATTAGAGGTTTAGAGTTGTTTCATTTTTGATGCTTCAGACCTTGGAATTGTACGTGATGGTAGTGATGGTACAGGCACATATGCCACCACCTGACAGATATAACCTGCCAAGAATAGGATATCGCCTAGACTTTGCTGCGCCGTGTGTGCAAGAAACTTCACAACATGCCTACAACATCGGTAATCAGAAGTCAAGGCTGGATAGAGGAGAACTCCGGCCCAAAGCATAACATGATGGATTTATCCTTGCTCTCCCATCCCTTCTTTTGTTGCATCTCATCGATTTGGAAGCTTTCGAGCTCATACTGGGGATTGCCCTATGAATGTTTTGTTTTGTGTCGAGTTCAAATGAGAAGGCTTCACGCAATCTTGTGTTAATAAATTAATGCTTCAGGGCGCTACAATACCTCTGGGTGATCCACTGACAATTGGCACATTACTATTGGGGCCTGCATGCTTGGTCAGGACACGCAACTTCTCACGTCAATCCGACAAGTATTTTCATGTCAGTTGCATAAGATTCCGACCAAGGCCTCCCAAGCTCCACCTGGGCATCAGAGCCTACCCAGTTACGTAGGTACGGTTAATTCAATCCTCGCCAAAACTAAACCCTGAAAATCCGTTCGCTCTTATCTCAGCAAGGGCTGTCCTGAATCTGCCCAACCCTCCAAAGAACACTCGCGGAGACACCCTTTTGTCAGGAACATTTTCACTAAAGAACCACGAAGGGGTCTTAGCGAAGAGTGTGGCATCCGCACCCTGAGCACATATCTTTAACTATTCTTCATCGGCCTCCTTAGTGCTCTCTATCACCCTAGTGCCCTACCCGGTCTTCCGAATCTCCTCTGCGTACGCTACTAAATCGGCCACGAACCGTGCGCCTTCTTCTGCCGCCGGTGGGTTGTTGGAGAAAGGTACACCCGGCCTATTGACGATGAGTAGGCTAGAAAACTCTAATGTCATGGCACCGTAATGTGTCCTTAGACTATTAACCTAATACTCTTCTAGACCCTTCCCTCCGCGGCCCTTAAAATTAATGTTGTGAAAACTACTATTTAGAGCGTTAAACTCTATTGCGAAAACTATTAGATCCACCTTATAGATCTTTTCGTCCCTCGTCTTAATGCCTATATAGAGGTAACTTCGACGATTAGTGTCTTTTTTAAGTTAATAGTAAAGATATTATCCTAGTTAAACCGGTTATAGTATTTATCATCGGTTAGTGATCGTCGGGCGAACTAGTTAGACGAGGTAAGTATTTCCGCTTTTTAGGAATTCTTCACGATCTCCTTAATCTTCTTATAAATAAACTTAATAGCTTCCGTATTTATCGCTTCGTTAATAGTAAGATTTAAGAATTCTCTAAAAAGAAATCGAAATCTACTACCTTAATCCTAAAGATTCCAAAAAATTGCTTCCCACTTCTCGGCGGATACTGAAAAGGTCGGTCTCGCGGGTTCCGCGAATCTAAAGACTATTGTAGATGTAAAAATCTAGTTCTAGATCTCCTTATACCGGTTATTAATTTATTTTCGTTCCTCCGGTAGTATAGAGCGGAGGGCCGTAGGGAGTATATACTATAAGTGTCGAATAAAATGCGTTAGAGTTTTAGCTAATTTAGCTAAGGCGCTCGAAAGTTGTACGCCGGACGCTTCGCTTCCTATAACTGTAATCCTGTGGTCTTTCTATCATATTTCCGGGGTCTACGATGCACTATAAGTAATTTACCCTTTAAAATTATCTAGTCTAGGGATATCTAGTAGATACTTCTTATATACAAGGCTAATACCTATTACTAGATAGCGAATCGTAAATACCTCTCTAGTGCTGACCTTTAATTACTAAATGTTCGATAATTCGTCCTAGGTAGCTCCCTTTAGTTCTATATTAAACTGGATATATCGATATAGATTATACTTATAAGCCACCTCCTAAAAATACGCCTAGAGTTCTAGTTATGTAAGATAGTTATTTAGCCACGGTGACTCCTGTAAGAGATTTTTGTCCCATGAATAGCGGTAAACATGACTTTCGACATCACTCCTAGCTCCAGGGTAGCAGTTCCAGTGCCAAGTGCCGCCAATATCTACTGCCGAATCAACTGCTTTCACATTCAATCCAAGCTGTGTGAGCAGGTACAATACATATAGCCCAGAAAAGCCAGTTCCAACGACTAATGCATCATATTCTTGCTCAATCGCCATGCTAATTTTTTGCTTGTGTAGGTTCAACTCAAAACTTGAGGTATCGCCAGGTTGTAAGTAGAGTGAGACCGTAAGGGAGATGTCACCACGATCAGATGCCTTGTGACCTCAAGGTGAAGAAATCAGTCAAAAGGTATGAAGCAGATAAAGTATCCATGTATCTAGGTGACCTCCAGGTCCACAGGCCATTCACGCCAGAGAGAGGTATTACAATTCTTTACCATTCTCAACAAACCCTTCCTCATCTGTAAGTTGGATCCTTACAAGTAACGCGCGTCAGCCCGCAGTTAGACAGTCCGTCCAGCATGGAGGCGTTTACCGTCCTTAGCCTTGCTTCAACATCCGTCTCCAATCTCTATGCACGGATTCTGGAAGATCACCCGATGATTATGACTCACGTTGCGCAGCACAATCCAGCAATACATCGGTTCAGGGTCAAAGGTACGAATACGCTGTGGGTTTAAAATTCGCGCAGAGATGCTCGGGTGTACCATCGGTCCAGCATCCGATTTCAAAACCCATCCGTTTTTCTTAGTCACCGAGATCGTAGTTTTTTCGGCACATTGAGCGATTTTCGGCCCAGTGCCGCACCACATTGGTATACTCTCTCTCGAGTCTTTATCCTTCCTCCTTTATGTCACATGCAGTCATAGATGGAGGACGAGGCCGCCCTGTTTTAGAACCGTTATCATTTCCCGCAAATGCTTAGCATGATCAGCCAGTAGAAATATGGATTGCATCGGGAACTCTGAATGGAACGCCTCGACCAGCCGATTCCGATCCCTTGATGGCCATAACAAGGATAATGAGATTGTTCTCTGACTTGGCTTGATTGCCTGTTTCACGACGCCACAAGGCTTATGCTAACTTGAGTGAGGGCAGCGCAGCAAGGGCTTTTTGTACTATACTATTCTTCCTACTCAATTCGCTCCCGACGAGTCATGCTATTTCCGATTCGGAGACCGTGTGCCTAAACATAATTCGCTGCTTCCCAAGTTATTGAAGTCAATATACATGTCTGAGGCGCGTCGATCCGGGGACGTTTGTCACAAACGAAGGTGTTCTGTCCTGACCGAGGATAAAGCTCTTACAGTGAGCGCGAGATATTGTTGACGTGTGTAACCTTCGAAATTGGATGCTTGAAGGCCTGAGTCGACTGTTGGTCCAGAACAGGAAACATCTTCGGCCAAGTTGTTTTTAACGAGGTGGTCCGCCACAGATTGAGCGCGCTTTATATGCACACATTGTATTCCGATGCAGATGAGAAGCTCAGAGAGGTTGATCTCAATGCATAAAAATAGACTTCATCTCGTCGCAGCGGAAGTTGTGCACAGAATGTGATAAATACGCCGCCATGCATGCATCTTATTCGAGGAACGGCTGAAGGCTGATCTACGTATCACAGTCGCATGTAATACCTCCGTTAACAAGAGCAGTATCAGTCGTGACCCGATTGCACCAAGCCTCATGCTGGCCGCCAGGTAAATCGTCACCTGCAGGCCAAGGTGGAAGCAGTAGCAGGTATCAAAAGGGCCCAGTAGCACCACGCAGAGAACCAACATGCATGAACACGTTCAGGATGAGACATTGCTGCAACAAGGAGAGATACTGGGAATTTGCGAGTACGAGCAGCATCGGGTAGTAATAATGATCACTGGCCCCGTCCATCTCAAGCACATTGGTGCTGCACTGTCGATGCAGACCTGCGTCGACCGTCAGCCCAAATATCCTCTTCTTACGGATTGAAAAGTGGGAATCGGGCAATCACTCTCCGAGGTGCCCCGAAATACATCGTTCAACCAATGCGCTCCGACAGGGACAAGAATATGCTTTTCTCAAGCGTCTTGCCAAAGTTGGAGTTAGTCCGATGTTACGTATTCCCTTGCGACAATGATCCCCGTTGAGGGGTGTGGCGCAGGTTTAGCGTTGGCCATTGGCCTGCAGTTTAAGATGCGAGAATGCGCGAAGCCCGCAGTATCTCTGCTGGCCGACTCCCTGTGTTCGTAATGTAAGCAGAAGCGTATCAGGCTATGCGTTGCGTCGTGTTGTGTACGCTATCGGCGCCTTGTCCCGGAGCGACATCGCGCCGGTTCTCGCGGGACCAAGCTCGCACCTCCATGAAGTAGACGGGGACATATTTATGATTATACAATGACGCAGTGAGGTTTGTACGTTTTATGCTCATGCTACAAGATAAATAAAGCGCTTCAGCCGTGAATTTCGAGAAATCCTGGACAAATGAAAATTGATTGACATCTATAACCAGCAAGAAAAAATGAACTTTATTCGATCTGTGTCATTGGCGTTCAGAACTAAACCACCACAGACAGGTCCAAATGGCCAGGACGCGCTCGAGCGCAAGCATTACACGCCCGCGCCTTACCATGCGCGTTGGACAGACATGACCAGACTTGATGAGCAAACTCACCATGAAAATAACCAAAAGTTGAACAGCCATCTGAGTATGCGCTGCGGTCAGATAAAGAAAAGCAAGGCGGTGAGTGGAGAAGGAGTATAGCGAACACAGGTGGCAGGACGGACATCGGACGCTAGGAGTTATTTGCGACCTGCTTCAAGCGTGAGCCAGCCCCGCAAGAACAGAACTCACTATCGAGTCCGAACCTCTTTGCCCTTGGGCAGAACTCGCCCTGACTCGATGTTGTCAAACGGAGTACAATTTTTCATGATCAGACGCAAAACGCGAGAGGGTCAACGGCGGACATGTATAGTTCTTGTACTTGCGATCGTGGATCTATGGTCCAAGTGCACACTTGGGTTATCAGGGGTCACGTGCTAACTACCGCCATTGACCTTTAATGGAACAAGTGAAGCAGACCTGACCCGTCTACATCTACAGCCGAGAAGCCAGTCTCATGATACGGTGGCGCTTTGGGAAAGTGGGATGGCACTGTCCCATTTGGGATTATTTGGTACTTAAAAATGTTTTACATGTGCTCACGATGCATTTTATTCGTAGTAGCACACTCCTGCCGGACCAAAAGCAGAAGGTAGAGTTCTCCATGGTGCCCACTCAACTTGATTTTGCTGACCGATGTCCCAGCTTGTCCCATAAACCAAGAAGAAATGCATGACACGAAGTACTTCATAGGAGTTTATGTGCCAATCAGAGATTGAGAGCGCTAAAGAAGAGGGGCCTTGAGGCAAAACAGAGCAGGGGAATCTTAGCCCCTGTGATTAAATGTTATGGGAGGATCGAAAGCAAGAAAGACGGTAGATAGCCCTGTCGAAACAGTGAGACTTTATCATGCTGGTATTGCCTGGAAGGACAAGAGTCAATCAATCAATCATCAGTCAGTACCTGCGATGCATTTCCTGCCTCAACAAATGCTGCATACGCACAATATGAGCTTTGGTTACAACGGCACCACAACCGTCGGGCGGTGGACGGGGAGATCAGGGCCCGTAAGTGAGGGCTTTGTTTGCCGTTTGGCGTGTTAAGACTCAGCAACATGGCCATGCCCCGATGAGCGTACCTAACCAAAAACTTTGCTTTCGCGCATCCACAAAGTCAAATCTTGAATTACTTGATAGGAAACCACGACTAAAGTGATTTTCATATGTTTTTGGATCTCTTCGATCATTCTTGACTCAATTGCTGTGTCCATTCACGGTAGCATCTGCAAAAGCATGAACCCTCGATACATATTTGTCATGTGAGCTGTGCCATCTACCATGCCTGTCTCCAGCATTGGTCAAAGCTCTATCGCACGACTTAGTACCTGGAATGATGCTACACTGGCGACGAGAGCAGCGGTGAAGGAAGAGAGATCAAAAGACGTCGGTCCAATCGCCAAACACCACCGAGGGGTACACATAATACATCACTCGGCACTTCGGATAGACGGACTCTGACCCTCCTTATTATGAATGCTTGCTAGCCAGGATTCACATCCACGCTTCCAATGTCTTAACCAGATCTATAGCTAATGGTAGCTTCATCAGAGGCATATACTGTTGAGACCCGTGTACGTCATTTTCCATATAACCTCCGGAACAACGAAGCTCCCGGTTCCTTTTCCTCGCGAGAGTCAGCTTGAAAGCTAATGCTTGATCGAAGAAGCCGCACCATACCACGTCACTGACTGGACGCTGGAAGAGTCGCACCATCGTCTCTTGGGTAAGCAATCCGGATCTTTTTCACGGCCTTGTAGACACGTGTGTCGTCGAACATGATGTCAAACGTAACCTGGAAGGGCCCTGCATTTTTGGAGCGGATAAACTTTGCAACGTCCTTAAGTTCTTGGAGTCGAGCAGGAGCCCTTTTTACGCTGGTCTCCGAAAGCGTTTTCCCGAGCACAGGCATTCCTACGCCCTTGCTGCGAATGTCCATTAGCGGACCGGAAGTGGTTTCGTTGGAGTCTGGGTCTTTTATTGCAGGTGGGTCGAGCGTCGTGACCAGCCACGGGAATAATCCTTCTGTTGTGTGGCATTTAGGCACCACTTTCTGCCTGTCGGTGGTTATCAAGGATCCATATTCTTCTCCTTTTGCAAGGTTCATTAGATGATAGATCGAGAACTGGCAACAGGGTCCAACATCCAACTCTGTCATGCCGCCAATGCCGAAGGCAAAGTTACCAGACGTAGCCATTTGCCCTCTGTACGCACCGTGTGAGCAAAATATCCTTGCCGTCGATGCGATGGTCTTGGACAGGGTTGGAGAGTCTGCCAGAACCTCGCCCACGATGAAGCCTTCCCCGGTGATGTCATTTCTATCGCAATGGTTCGAACCATTGCCGGCAGCCTTGGGTAGCCTCGGTGGAGCACCGTGAACATGAAAGTCAAGCTTCCACATACCATCCATGTCTGAATGCTGCGCTGCGCAACGGTTTTTGACAGTGTCGAGGTAGTCATATATTCGATTCGTCAGGATGGGGTCCACAAAAGAACCTAGGAAGATTGTTCGAGAGCCAATGACTCGGGCACCCTCGAGTTTGACGGTATAGGGCTTGCTCTCAGATGTGGACAGAATGAATTCTGCTCCTCGAACTCGTACAGTTTTCCCATCCGGCAATTGTTCATAGGTTGTCTGACCTACGTCGAGGCATCCGCCGGGCCCATATAACAGGTCAGGGCGCGATTTCTCATAAAGAGTATGAGCAGCGACACTAAGTGGGGTGCATCGAGCCATAGGGTCCATGGGAGATATATCAAACACCCCCTCCTCGTACACCAAGGCCATAGCACCAGGTGATTTGGGTGTTGCACAGAGACCGCCACATTCCATAATTTTCCCCATATGGTAGAAATTGCCCAGTAATTTGTTGCTGAGTGAGTCGAGCGGTAAAGACGTGGCCTTGGCCTGGTTCATGGCGCAGAATGCTACATAAGTTGCTGGGTCGTATGCTCGTCCGGTAACGATGATGTCAAAATCGGGGTTGGCTTGCATTGCTTATAAAATTGGCTCCGGACCCATTTGGGCGAGTATGCGAGGGGTCGAATCGATTTCGTCGGCCGTGAGCTGGGGGACCTTCTTCACCGCAGCCTGAAATCTGTCCAGCCGCAAGCCTCTCCTGAACGATTTCTTTCGATATTTCAGAATATACCGTAAAAATTTTCAGTGCCCTAGGATTGACAGGTTGTTTTTTAGTAGAGGCCAGTGCTCTCGCAGTCAAATACTGACCGACATTCCTGAGTAATGATCTCGGTGACAATTCGCACAAAAAGGTCAACATGTTCATTACTTCCATCTCCGCCGGCAGAAGATAAGAGAACAGGCAACCGGTAACGAATGACCACCTGGATAAGCTTGTGCAAGTCTCGTCGGTAAGATGCTTCGGGACAAGTCATGCTGCCTAGAGCCAGCTTGGATGGACCAGAATCTGTCGAACCTGAATCCATGATGATAGCTAGAGGGACCTGTGGATGGTTCTTGACCAGGCCATCAAGCGTAGTAAATAAGAGGTTTTCATCAAAGCCATGGCCCAACATGCCCATAGGCGTGACAATGGCACAAAGTGGATGTAGACGCTCGTGCACTGCTGGTTTGACGTCTTCCATGGCTTCTCTAGGCGGCGAGCTGGCTGGCGACATTGTATATGATCAAATGCTGAATGACTGAGCTCAGTTCCAAAGTGACTGAAGTAAGGACTTTAGAATTAAAGTAATTATGGTGACATTGCCAGTCAACTTTTTGAAGGACACATAATGTCGTCCAGCTTATGGAGGTCAGATTGTCTTTTATAGACTGTTTATGATGCATATGAGCCTAGGTCGTGTGCCAGAAGGATGGTGACTAGCGTCGAGCCTTCGAAAATATGAATCATTTGACGTGCCTGGGAGCTGGTCATTGACTTGGCTTCCCGCGGCCACCATTCGGGGATCCTGGGCAAACGCCACGAGCGCAATTCGCTCAGCTGCGTTTAAATGACTTCATCTTCCCCAGCCAGACATGGCTCGATCATCGTCAGCATGCACCTGATTACAACTGAGTCTGGACGAACACGGCTGCAGGGCGTTTCCACTGCTGATTTCGACCATCCTGCATCGGATTTTGCTTGAGAGCTTGTTCTATGGGAACAAAATCTCGCAGATGTTGTCGTAATGCAACGTGTTCGTCCGTTGGAACTGACAAGCTCAAGAGGGGTGGCACTAAACTCCTGCAGTTCGTATACAGCGATAATATGCAGTGCAACCGACCTCTTCTTTCTTGCACAATGGCTTGTCTCGGTGCACAGCCGTTTCGGTGATGGAATCTGATGTGCGTAAAAGTTAAATAACACGGACTGAGGCTCCCAAATGCAGGCTTCTCCAACGAGTACGCAGGACTCGGGTAGTACGCAACTGCACGACATGCACACGCTCCCAGATTGCATCACTACCTTGCCCGATAGGGCAAAGATACAACACCGCGGACGAGCCTGTGAGAGGATTCGACCCCTCCTCACCCGATAGGTCAGCATTCCCACGTTGTTACAGTGTGTGGCTCACTCCTGGGATACGCCGGACAGCGAAGCTTAACGCCTAGTCTATGGCTAGCAACGAGAAATTCCGGAGCAAGACTGGTTCCCAGGTTTATTAATGCACCGTAGATCCGGACTGGTGCTTCTTATATCGCTGTGATCAATCCGTTCTCTGGAGACTTGCCTCGGTCGTCAACGGTCCAGGTTGCTTGTATCATGGGTATTCGAGGCCACCCCATCCTTCGAGCCTTCAATGGCCGGCTCGCGTTTGTCACCCTCATATTGTTTTCATCGTCCATCAACTATGGCCTGGACATCATCGCATTCAGCAGCACTCAAGCGCTGGACGCGTTTGAGGAAAAGTTTGGTGTGTTCGACCCGAAGAAGAAAACCTGGATCATCGAGCCTTATTTTTTGTCCCTGCTGAACAGTCTGACCTACGTCGGTCAGCTGGCGGGAGTGTTGCTGGGTGGTTATGTCAACAACCGATGGGGTCGACGCATGTCGTTTCGCATCATGACCCTCTGGGCGTGGCTCGGTGCCATCCTTCTCGTCACGGCGCAGGTTAAGGAGCAGATGCTGGCTGGTCGAATCATCAACTATGTGTACCAGGGGATGGAGATTGTGTCAATTCCCGTCATGCAGGCAGAGATCTGCCCGGCCCAGCTGCGCGGTGCGGTCGTGAGTTCGTACTGGATCGGCATCTTGGTGAGTACAATAGCAAACCCGGCATTTCAGCAGCGCTAATCCGTTCGGTGAGATTGGATCTTTGATCATGTCCTTAGTCGTTTACGGCACCAAGCACATCGAAGGAGAAGCGTCCTTTCGCATTCCCTTCGGCATCTTCTTCATAGTCCCCACCTTGGTTTTTGTTTCTACTAGGTGGATGACCGAGGTACGTGGTCTCCACTTTGCCCCGAGCACTCGTTACCGGGAGAAATAACCAATGGTTTTAGTCTCCGCGCTGGCTCCTAACTCAAGACCGACCTGAAGAGGCTCTCATATCACTCAGGAAATATCGTCAAGGCAATTTCACCGAGGACGAGATTATGGAGGAGTATGCCGAGCAGGTTGCCCTCATCAGTACCACGAAAGCACGGGGCACACTGAAAGAGCTATTCCAGGGGCCAAACCGAAGGCGGACCATCATCGCTGTCCTCTTCAACATTATCCTGCAGATTACCGGGAACGCGTTCGTGATCAAGTATGGCACCATCTTCCTCAAGGACATCAAGGCGGTGGATCCGTTCGCTCTCAACAATATCAACTCGTCACTCTATATTGTCGCGACGGGCTTGTGCATGTATCTCTGCGAGCACAAGCTGTTTGGCCGCAAGTGAGTTCCTGTACGCGGCCTCTTTCTCGGCCAGTCCTTGCTGACTTGTCACGTACAGGCGTCTTTTATTGATCAGCTCAGTTGTTCAAGCTGGCGCTTTATTGGCGCTGGCGGGCATCGGCACCCACAGGGTCATGTCCCACACCGACGGCGTGGCCATTTCGTCGCTGTTAACCATCTCTTACTTTGCGTTCTGCTTTGGGTGGGGTCCACTCAGCCATGCGGTGACCGCCGAAATTCCTTCTCCCCGTAAGGACGTTGAGCCTTGAATGATCTCCAGCGCACGTCATGACAATGTACGCTAACCATCCAACAGATCTTCGAAATTATACCTACGCCCTGTCCAGCTCTGGCAATGTCCTGATATCGTTTCTCGTCGCGTTCACGGTGCCCTATCTTTACTACGAGCCCTATGCAGCGTTGGGCCCGAAAATCGGTTTTATTTACGGCGGCGGAGCGGTCATCAGCTTTGCCTTTGTCTGGTTCTGCATCCCCGAGTGCCGCGGCCTTACCTTGGAAGAAGTCGACCATCTTTTCAAGCAAGCCACACCCATCCGGGAGTTCTCAAAGCACAAGACTGGCGCCGTCTTGCCAGTTAATGTCAAGCAGACCCTGGAGGAAAAGGTCCTGGTGCCGGCAATCCACAACGAGACGACGTTAGCGGTGTAGAAGCACTTGGTGCTGGACCAGAATCTGCATTTGACATGAGGTTTGAAAGGAACGGAAGTGAAAGAGATGGAAGTGAAAGATGTGGAAGTCGAAGAAATGGAAGTCAAAGAAGGGGAAATAAAACATGGAAGTGGAATTTACAGCAGTTTCGGGTAGGGAAATCGTTTGCGCTCTCAAAAGTCTTCGCGTTTTATTCGAATACACCTTCGGTCAAATCACTTTCCTGTCTCAGTGGTGTCATGACTCACGTATCTGCCGGGTTGTCAGTTTTACACAATTCCTTGCCCAGAGTATCACTATCTTACCCTGCACAGGCGGAGTTTGTCCAGTTTCACTTTGTACGAGACATAGGTTCTTTGGAACTGTAGGGTTTGTGCACTCCAAGTCTCAGTTGATCCCGCGTCTCCTGGCTGCAGGTTTGTCCTCGTCCTGTTCTCGTCCTGTTCTCCCACGATCTCACAACGCGATTTCCCCCGGCTTACGGAACCACGATCGCTCCTCGGTGCGGATGGATCTCGTGCTCCTGACATACTGAAAGCGCGAATTAGGTCTTTCGATGATGTTAAATCTACTGCCCGACCTGGCTGAAAGAATCCGAATCTTCTTCAGATTTCTCTCTTCGATTGTAGCAGGAGTGACCGGTCTTTTGATACTCCGATCACCCGGACTCTCCACCACACTACGAACATCGAGTCCGGGAGCCCGTCACTTCCCATTCCCATGATCTAGTCTTGTAGTCCGGCGTGGCGATTTACGACGGTGGAAGTGAATGTTTTTATTTTGTTCTTTGTTTACCTCCTCAGGAATAAGTAGGGGCACGGCGAGCCTTACCTCTTACTGCCAAAGCCCCATTATCAGCAAAATCGGGCAAAATGAAAGCTGTATCGAATATCATATCTATTGTTCCTGGGCCCCTGTAAAAGCATAAAGGTGTCGCATGCACACGGTATGACCCCTCAAATGCTGGCCTTGGAAGGAGAGCAATTCTTGAGCTCGGTGCCTCGGTGAAGCTGCGCAACCACTGAGCACATCGATTTAGGCCACCAGTACTGCTTTTCATCGGTGTTATCCATGGATCTTTCGTGCAAAATGGCGTGCAACTTCGTGATGTCGGAAAAGCCCAGATCGCCAAGCCATAGGTTTTCCTCCTCCGCCGGCAGGAGAAGGACCAACCAATGGGCGTAGACTTCCCACGCCAAGAGTTGAATGTCGTGTTTGACGGTGATCGTGGCCCCCGGGTCTCTAGGTCTCAATGGTGACATCAAGATACGGAAATAGTCGTTCGGAACACGTTCGATGAAATGGAAGACGACTGGATTGAAGAGCCATTCGGGCTGAAGATCCACGGCCTTCCTGATCGATTTCGTTAACCCTATTGGCTGTGTGCCTGGCTCAAAGTTTTGTGGAATGAGCATCTGCGAAGGCTCGAGCGTCGGCTGTTCAAACAGTTCTTTGCTGACGGCGGTGAGGATGTCCAGCGCCAGGGAGCATGCGGCAAGTGATACCGCATTCGATATCTGCGAGGACGCACTTCCGTCAGCCACGTGAGCCGGCTCGTTGCGTAGACACTGCCGAACTCTTTGGTGTAACGCATCGATCCGAGTCTGCAGGGCGCCAAATGCGGCTGTTCTCGTGTTCAAGATCAGAGACATCAGAAGATATCGAGACGTCGAGGACGGAAGTGGCGGATCTGTGGAGAGCACCCATGGATTCTCTTTGCCGCTCTTGACGAGGTGTATGAGGTATGACGTGATGGCTGATTCTAGAATGTCAACGTCACCACTGCTCGATCCATGAGTGGTGACTGGCAGACACAAGTCTTCATCCTGGTACGCGGTCCTGATGATGTTCATACCTCGGAGCATGACCGCCCATTCCAGATTAGTCGGGACGTCTTCGTCAATTCCACCTCGACTCATGTAGTGCTTTTCCACACGATCCATGAGGCGATAGACTCTCCTCCAGGCCAGCGCGCAGGAAAAGAGGATGGCCGTTGAGATTCGCGCGACTTCCAGACCTTTGGGCTTCTGTGTCGCCACATGGCACTGGAGACGTCCCAGAGCTTTCCCGTAAAATTGCCGACTTGTCTGGAGTAGACGGGTTACGCGATCGAAGGCAACCGGTGATTCGGTCCCATGGAGGATCTCTATGCAGCCTAAAGCTGCCGACGCCGCCAGCACGCTATATAAGATTCCGCGACTGTTCACCGCCATGGCTACATGCGACAATCTCTGCGCGTAAGCGCTGTGCGGTGTAGATCCAAGGGTGTGCAGATCGGGTCTGAGATAGTGTTCAATCACATGGAGATTGCCAAAGATGGTGCTATCGAAATCACCCGGCCCAGTGGGACCATTCGGGGAACTGAGCTCTGACTCTGATTCTGAGCCAGCCTGCGACATTGGCGACAAACGCAGGAACGCCAACGAGCTTTCACTGCCCATCTGAAGACACGACGCCGACTCGACACATCTGTACCCGGATCCGGGCGACGGAAATGCGGTGGCCGACGTCTGTGGATCGATCAGAGCAGAATGGTACTCACACGCCTGCTTGCGCACGACACAATTGTTACATGATGGTTTGCCCTCATCGCACTAAAGCCGTTGTTGGTTAGAATGAGCTGGTCCTTCATCAGGGTGAGCATCGGGCATACCTTGATTCGTCGTCGCCTACAATATCTGCATCCATTGCGTGATTTCGTGTGAGGTCGCCGGGCTCTGAAAGGTCGTGAACCACGGGGAGTTTCCATCTTGGATTCTGCGGAGGCTGGGTGGACCGAGGAGCTCGTCATTCTCTGCTGCGCTTGCCACCACAAATTGAAGGAGAACCGAGCCCGCTGGCAGACTTGGCAGTCGTACTATATGTGCAATGGAGAAGGTCACCATGGGAGCATCACGATGCCCATAGGGAGATGATCCTACCTAATTCAGCACACCTACCCAATCCAGTGCACCTGAACGTTTTCCACTACGGACTTAACAACTCCTCTTCGTGAGAGGCTATTCGGCTTAAGATTAAGCTTTCTATGTGGGATATTAGTTGTGCTAGGGACACGTCGGCCTGATTACAGATCCGGACTCAAGTGCCGTGACGATGAGTGAAGTCCGCTGGTGTCTCGCTAGTCCCAAGATCAGTGGGGGCTGAAGGTTCGCCGACGGTAATCGAGACTGGCACGGGTCCTACGTGCCGAATCTCGTGTGCACATGTCCGCATGACGCGGACAAAGACCATTTGCAGAGGGCGATCCGGGGAGGGACAAAGGGTAAGCAAATCACCGTGTGCCTGGCTGCTACCTATCCGCAGACATAGGTGATTGGACACGTCATCTTCAGGCTGGCAGGCTCGATGAGTAGCTGGACCGCTCTCGTGACAAGGTCAACCAAACCTAGGATAGTTCGCGGAATTGAATGGTGAGATCAGCACCTCCTCACATTGTTCTCAAGGCTCTCATCTCAAGGCCCTCATCTACTAAACATACTACTGTATGTGTGGCAGAATCAGAAGTCATTTGCATTCCGCTCACCGGCGTCCTTCATGAGGAATGGAACCTAGACCCGACACTATATTTGGAGTTCCCCATCTGCGTCAAGAAGAGCATAACCTTGTGTTGACCGAGTCTGCACCTTCAGTACCCTCAACGCGAACACCAGGTATCACGAGGACGGCTATGGCAGATTCGTCAAGGAAGATCGGTCTGTCTGGAAATTGGTGGACGATAAGCCTCCGCGAGTCCCAAACTCATCTTCAAACAACACGATATCTTCCCGTAGGCCTATGTGGATATATAGATACATGATGAGAGTGCCTGTGAGAAGTTCTACCGAATGGTATACATTACTGGAGATCAATCGAAGTTGTCTGTACCCAACCGCTGCCACAGACACTCGTCAGACCCAAATTGTGGTCAGACGCCTAGCATCAAAGGAAACGCCAAAGTAGTCTTTTGACCTGGCGCCGTAGTTTTTGACTTCTGGAGAGTCTCCAGGAAACCGCTATTCCCCGCTACCTGCCAAAAGTGAAACCGGAAGACGTGTTATCTCCCAGTTCGTTTTCACCACATGGAAACGATGGTTGACCGCGGAAAAATATCCTCCATATCTAGTGTCCCTCCGCAGTGCCGCCATTGAGGCCGACGACAAGTTCGAGGCCTAGCACGTAGACCATGTAGGTGGGGAAAGCTAACCAGAACCCGTTGGGAATGACCCAGATCCAGGTGAGAGTGGACCAATCGTTGTGTCCGATGTGAGAATAATCTCCGAAATACTCTTGTGGCCCTGGTGGTGACAGTGTCATTTGGCCATGGCGCCAGGAACCGCTGGAGGAAAGGGGACTCACAGTATAAGACCGACTTGCTCAGTGTCATCACGGTGGCCGACCACAACACGAGCACGGCCGCGGCCACTTCTGGACCACTGACCAACGTTCTGGCGCTACCACCATAGAATTCCGTAACGTTGCGGGCCGCAAACAGTGCCCTCGCACTCGTACTCTTCTTCCAGACGGTCCACAGGTAACGGAGATACAGAAGTGTCTCGACCAAATTCAGGAACCCTCGTGCCGCGTTGAAGCCATCATGGCTGTTCCAGGCTGGCCAGCCGTAGACATAGTCAACTCGACCATACAGCTCGTACGGCGCCCAGATTGGTTTGTGCAGCCAACCACCAGGCATAGTGTGCGGATGCAGGAAGATGTATCCTGCGTCCCACAGTACCAGTGATAGGGATAGACAGAGCCAGATCATCAGCAAGGGTGGCACCCGATGGGAGTAGTAATGGGATTTCGAGGCTGCGGAAAGGCCTGACGTCCGCGAGGTCATATCCTTTAGAGACATGCTCACTGTACCAGCCGATGTATTGGTGAGACGTTTGGTCGAAATTATAGTGGTCGATGCTTGATAGGTAGGAATCAAGGGTAACTCGGTTGTGACGGACAAAAAAATCCAGACGATGTTGGTAGAAAAGAGTCGTTACAGCTTAAGAGGTCTCTCAGCCGTCAACTGGACTTGTTATCCCTATGAGTTGTGAAGCGCGTCCTTCTCTTGTTTTACTTACTCGAAAGGAATTGTCGGAGTATTGGATGGGTAAAATCTTCCTGGCTGACTTGTTCGATCGCGAAGACTGTGTAAGATGCCGAGATAGTCTGTAAGTAGTGACCGGTGGTCTCGTAGATTGATCGCGAAGGTGTACGGATGGAAGTGGCCTTTTACATACATTTCACAATTAGCAACGACTCAAGTAGATATACTAGACAACCTACATGTGAGATGACCCAACGCGACTTGCGAGATTCCCTTGACGCTCCTTCGCCGACTCGAATACGGACGATAATTCTACTACAATTCCAAATGGCTTTTTGGAAGACTGTCAATTGTGGACCGCTGTTAAAGTCATCACCAATTTATGATGACGTAGATCCCATTATACTTATACTCCTAAAGGCCAGAAAATACGAGATAGAGATATATAAGATGGACGGCAAATTTCTCCCTGTCCTTTGCCCTCAGCTAACTAGATAGACTGCTTCGTCGGCCGAGACCAATGCCAAACCTTATTTTCCGAGACCGACGACAGTTTCGGCGCCGATTTTCGCAATTTAGCGTACTCTTGTGTCCTTGAATACGTCCCACTCACCTAACCACAAGGGAAAGAGCCCGGGGGCCGTTATGCGCAAACCACTGGATGATAGCGATTCTGAAGACTATGGCAATGGAGCACTCATCCGCCCACTGAGTAAGCGGCCATGATTGATTGCGGTTAGGCACCGGCGGAAAAAATATGTACGTATAACATCTACGTAGTAATACCGTAACTCTGCGAGAGCACATTTTCACCAATCTAGAAGGGTGATGACGGTGCTGACACTGAATGCACCTCGACGGACGAGGAAATTTCCGTATGTATAGATTAACCATGCACCACTAGAAGCTATCTAGGGAGATGAAGGTGGGTACATTTTATCTACTGGGTGTTTTTGGAAGGTATGGGTTCAGATCTCGCTCACGGCGGAGTGGGTGTACAGTGAGGCTACAACGTCGGGCTCTAATACGAGTAAATCGAAAACTGACATAACGTAACATAATAATGTAAAAATGATCTGTTCTGGGGCTTCCCTGGTGGCGGCATGCCCGTACGGCATCATTGTCACGCGAGAGAGCTTGGAGGCCTTGATTGGAGTTATCCACTTTTTAAGTTGGTCGACCAAATATCGGGATCTTCCGTCGTGCACTTTTAACTCAATTTATCCAATAACAGCCAGTGCATCTGCCCCACATTGACAACCCCAGATCTAACCATTTTCGGCGCCTCGATAGCTAGTCCACCCACCCCTTGTTGACAGGGGCGGCCCTATGCCAAGATTTCAGAGACGAGGTCCTACATTAGCGGCATGCTGCCCTGATCGCTTAATCATCAACTAACGGGTCCATCGATTTAGCTCCCGAAACGGAGTCTCAGGGAAAAGTATTCATGCCGCGTCAACTCCTGCAAACCACCAACTCCAGCGATCCGGGCCGCTTGGTATATGAGACGCCTCGTTGGGTGACCGTAACGCCGATCTTCTCGCGGATAGCTACTGATAGGAAAGGTGAACACCGTCTGACCCCATCTTAGTTCAATTACTGATCCCGCAGGGTCGAACCACCTCCAGCTCTGGTCTCCTCTGGTTCGTGACCCTTCCTCGTTTTAGCTACTCCAACTACGGTCGCGAACAAAGTCGCCTACTGTATCTTGGTGCCTCGTGGCATGGAGGTCGTCTTATTCCCTCGTTCGATTTCTTTTATTCACTCTAGGACTTTTTATTATCTCCATCGGTATACTGCCTGGTCGTGACTGGCGCTGGTGGTAGGATGGCTTCTGTACCGCCACCACGACCTACTATTGTTTTCATTCCTGGTGCATGGCATGACCCTGAATACTTCGGAGATGTGATTCGACGTCTGGAGCGCGCCGGTCATCCATGTGGTGCCCTAACGCTGCCATCCGTGAGTGGAGCGGAGGCAACGGTCACATCCCAAGATGATATAGCACATATCCAGGGGGTGACTTCGAAGCTGGCTGATGAGGGTCAAGACATTGTCCTCGTTATGCATTCATACGGCGGGATTCCTGGCACAGACAGCGCAAAAGGGTTGTCCGTCAAAGAACGCAAACTCGTCGGCAAAAAGGGGGGATTATTGCGCTGGTCTACCTCTGCGCGTTTCTGCTGCCAGAAGGCTCTTCGTTGGGATCTTTCTTGGGGTCTTTCGGGCCAATCCCTGACTGGATCGTTGCTGATGCTCGTGCATTGCCGTTTTCCGCCGATATGTGGCTCAAGTCGGCGGTCGAAAATTACTAACTGACTGCAGGGGAATCGCTTAACGCTTCAGAACACCCACGAGATTATGTACAACGACCTTTCCGCATTAGAAGCCGCCCAATGGGCCTCCAAGCTGCATCATCACGCTGCGCTGACGTTTCAGTCGCCCTCGACGTATGCGGCCTACCAGAGCATTCCCGCGTACTACCTGCAATGTGGTAATGCTCAAGCTTACAGTAAAAGTTCAAACCCATTGGGAAGATTGTTGGATTATCTTTGCACTGGTACGCATTAGACCATCATCCCTGCCCCCATTCTGACCGCAGGGTAATCATTCAAAGCATTTCAACTACTGGCTTGTGGGACCGGCATCCTAAATATTATTGGTATGACAAGCAAGTGAGATGACGATCCTCTATTGCTAGACGAGGGCGCAATTGAGGGTCAAAATTATGGTGCTCAAAAACGTGTTTAACAACACTAAACACATCCACATGTCGACAATCCAGCGCCGCTCGGGTTGAACGATCATCAGATCCAGTTCTTCTGGCCATTGTGACATTGTCGCCCATATCAGAAGACAGAACTATTCAACAACAATTCGTTCATGCTTCAACATCACCATTCAAATTTCTGAGTTATTGACAACGATTCCTCCTCCGGCATCGTTCACCTCCCATTTTGACCATTCATGACACTTTTCGGCCGCGTAAATTTAAACTATAACCCCACATGAAGCTCAAACTCTGACGGGGAGGTAGGACTTACCAATGTGGAAATTGGGTATAATCAAGTTAATGACCAGGCAGTGAAAATATAACATGCAAAAGTACTACGTCTTACAAACGCTTCAAGACCTCCCGTTACTGGAGAAAGCCATTAAGTATCATGTAGGCGGTGAGTCTTTACATTGAGTCCAACCCCTAAAATAACGACATCTTCACGGGGACGATAGGTTAGCGTTCTCCTACCACGGAGCACGAGCCTCAACTGAGCAGCGTATTACTGTATAAGATATTTTTTCAAAACCATTTATTACGGGTTCGCTCTGCTCAGGTAGGGATGGGTTTCACGTATATTACAGTAGCACGATACTGCAGAAATAAACCGTATTCTGGCTTCATCGGTTGCTGCCTGCCAATAGATCATTGTCCTCGAAAAAGCTTGGCATCGCTGATCGGATGTATCCACTTTTTGAGTAGTCTAGTCGAGATTATTGGTTCGTTCGCTGTGAAAACGATCTTGCCAATGAGAGCCGCTGTTGTCCCCCACATTGATGACCTCTGGTCCCACCACTTCCGATGTCGAGACTCTGCAGGCACGATGTCGCGCACTAGCCCCGTCTTGATCCCTCTTTCGACGCAAATTGCCGTGCGCCAAAGATTTGCGACGCGAGAGAACGCGAGAGAACGCCAAAGAACGACCGGGAACCCTGACTTGGAGCTTTACCCACTAGACATGGCAAGACATAGTAGAATCCCACACCACGCGGAAGGAGTATTATACACTCATCGCGGGTCCGACATCCCAAATTTCCTAGCGTTCAAGGTTGTTGTCGGCCCAACGCCACTCGTGCAAGGGCTTGCATTAGCAGTGGGTCTGGGTTTCGCGCCTCCGTGGCAAGGTAATTCTGTGTAAGAGCATTGCAACGCCGAATTGTTATTTTACAGAGTCTTCGTGATGCGAAGTGAGGTTTACCTGGATACCGCGAGCTGCACAAACCCTTTTGAGCTTGGCCTACCCTCTGTCACCCGACATGCGTCTGTACGATTCCCACGTCCGATTAAAAGGTTGTCAGAAACGCACTAGCCAGAGGATAACCAGACTCAGCAGGCCTGCCATTGAGCACAGGTCTCTCGATGTCGGTGCTGGTTCGAGACTGATTACGGTGTTCTGCCCTTGCACACTTTGACATGAGAGCAAGCTCTGATTAACAGCCTGCTAAAATTAGTGACGATATCACAATTACCGCAGAAGCGAGTACGCCGATGCATTCGCTAACCCATCCACTCACCAAGAATGGTCTTGCATATTCACACCTACGCATCAAATTATTGGACGTCCTAGAAAGTGGGCTGGTTGCCACAACTGACACGTACTTAGCTACAGCTATTCTATCACCATGATTAGTGTTCTCCTATGCCGAAGATGATAATTTGCTCCGATCGCTTTTGAGATTCCACGCGTATAGTGCAGGGAAAATGCGCTCCATTCTTCTAGTTCTGCGAAGAGACAAAAAGGAATATGACTTCCGCGAACTCTACAGTGTGGCGTACCTGATGGGGATGCAGATGTTTGCTGAAATTTGTGCATGGACCTGCTTGTGACTAGGTTTCTGTACAACGCGTTTGCAGGCTCACAGCCAAAGTCTGCCAGCTATGAATAACTCCTTCACCAGCGGCCAAGGGCAGTGTCTGGCACAAAACTGTAGCTAATAAAGACATAGCTTTTTATGGTACTCACTGCTAGGCTGGAGATTCACGACAAACGGACCCCAAGGATGGAAAGGAATCTCGACCAGGTAAAACCATAAGCTCTTGCTTGGGGTGAAAGGACAATCGAGATGGTGTTGTAATGAGGACAATCCTGCTAGAACGGCCAAGATTCCCCCACAGCCTCTTTGGGGACTCATCCGTTCAGTATGAAGCAGTAGTGAGAAACCCGGCTACATGCTGGCGCTGGAGTGCGGAAGCGGTAAAGTAATACGGACATCGCCTAGGAGAATGTTTTTCTTCGAAGTCGTGCGCTCGACCGAAGTGCACCTCATCATCTCAGCGCGAATCGTAGGCTTCGGTCTTTCATTGTTATCCTGCGTATTGTATCTACAACTCCAACACCACGTGCTACATGATTGATTCCCTTCTGCCAAGCTCCCCACTACAGCCATTTGTAATTGCACGGGATCCTGATGCAGCGGTGTGACTGGCTGGCCCTCTGTAAGCACATCGAACAGCTGATCTGAGCATACCCGGTGCTATCTATTCATGGCAACAAAGAACCATAAAATAGACCTGAGTGTCGTCGAACAGTGGAAACTAAATGCTGAGAACTTTTTTAGAACTGAATATCTTTCAATCTATACGGACGAGAAGGCGACATCTCAGCCAGTGAGGAATGCGGCATCTGTGGAGTTCTTACGGTGGCTTGGACTTGTACTTGTCTCGTATTTACTCCGACCGCTTGGTCTTATCGAGATGCTACAGTATTGTGCAGAATTGACGCTGGCGACATGAATGAAAAATATTGAAGGGTTATATGTACCCATCTATAGGGTCAATCTTACCTTGACAAGTCAATATAAAGAAACGTGGGAAGCCCGCCGGACGGGTGTAAGTTACGTGAGTTGCACTGCAAAGTAAACTTTAGCTCAGGTGTTTCCATTTTACGAGTGATCCTCTTCGACCTACGTCAAGGCCACTACCGAGGGCACGATCAATCGGTGACGTCATTAGAAGGTGGCCATGAATATCGCATTTGTACTACAGGTCTTCATTATTGGCTTCTTCCTCTCGAACTACATGAGCCTTTCTGGTTTCGAAAAATCTTTGAAATTACCTAACCCCGTCAGCCAGTACAACATTCAATTAAGACCATAATGTCTTTGCAACTTGATTCACTTCGGAGGCGCGCGACCGCTGTGGGTGCTGCTAACGACTAAGCCAGCGCCTAAGCCGAAGCTACAGAATGGTTGTTTCCCGAAGGGGGGAAGGAAGCGTGGAGGTGCTTATTCGGTTCGTTCGCATTAATAGTGCCATCTTTTGGTTTCTAAACCGCTAGTGCGTCCACTACCTTCCATTCACCACCGACTATATATTGATATAGTAGAGTAGTTAAAGTAGTCCACGACTATATTACGATATACTAATTATCTTCGCACTCTTAACGTAATATAGACTGGATCTCTATATTAATAGTCTTCTTTACTCTATTACTTAGAGTTTAAATCGGCCCTCTCTTTAATCGATATAGAGTATACTACTTAGTGCTATATGGCTCTATTCTAAGCGTAAACTCTTATTTCCTCCTCGCTTAGTGTGTTGAATATTGGTAATTTATTCTCTATCTAAGTGTCTATAGCGGGTTTACCTTCGCTATACTCACTACGGTTGCGATAGCTGTCCTAAGCTATTAATTCTATAGGCGCCGAGCGCTAGCGTTAGGTATCTATATAGGCGGATCTTCCTTTAGGGGTACCGCTATCCTAATCGTGTGTTACGGGTTGACACTTGACCTACATAACGACCCGCTAGGAGAGGTAGGTCGGGCGAGGAGGCTATAATGTGACGGGAATCCCCGATACACGAGGCTATGACACGTGACGTGCTCTAGTGCTCTGGTGCTCTAGTTGCTCTCTTCTAGAGCAGTAGAGTAAGCAGAGCGGGAGAGTAGGAGATCTTACGAGTATATAGCTACGGTCATTACACCAACATTTTATAGACTCCTCGTAGTCAATAATCATCTTACTACTGCACCTAAAGCTGTTGAACCCTCGAGCCCTCACATCTTCCATATCTATTCGCAAGTACCTATACTTCCGTTCGCGAAACCCAACCACGTCTGAGTCCAAGAACCATTACGCCCTTGGCAGTTCGTAACATCGCGCTTCGAAAAATCTGATCGCGATATAGCTGGGTTTAGTCTATACGAATCCTAGGTTTTACTACGCTTACTTACTATTATATAGGTATTTTACTCGTAAAAGGTCGATCACTAAAACGTAAAGTCGCTAAAGCGGTAATTAACTTTAAAGTCTTTAAAACCGTATTCTTCATCTTCCTAACTATCGCCGTATTCACCTTCGAATTTATTATCTTCGGGTCTACTACGCTTCTACCCACTTACGTCCGATTTACTAGTTTCGGTGAAGACATATAATTTTACACTTTAGCCGTTCTAAACGGAATAATCTTCTTTAGACGAATTCTACTAGGCTTTACTGTAGACAAAATTAGCCGCTTTAAAGTCTTGTTAATCTTAGTATTAACTACTATCTTAATAATGGTAGTTATCTAGTTACCTTTTAGATCTAGTAATGTTAGTACACTTTATACTATTATAGCTTTATTTAAGTTTAGATTAGGAGGGTGGTTATCCCTTACACTAGTTTACGTAGGCTAACTCTGTCGTACGGAGGAGTATAGACGCTTCTATGGGACAATATATAGTATGGCGGCGTTCGGAGCTTTGTTGACAGTTCCTATCGGAGGACAGCTACTCGATTCTACCACACCGACAGTACTTGTTGGATTTTACGCCGCTGTGTTGTTCGTAGGGTTCCTTAGTATTGTACTGTCGCGATGGGCACTACTTGAGTGGAGCTGGAAGTAGAAAATAAATGTCTAGCGACTATTCCTGCCCTAAGGGATGAGTCCCATATCAGATTGGTGCTTGTGAGGGTCTTCGATACTAGGAGGAGTCCCGATATCGGAGGGTCGACGATAGCGGCTAAAAGTGTTGCTTGGTAAGGTTCAACGGCTAGTCTAGAGTCGATTGAGATAATCATTCGGCAGACCAACCTACTGCCATATCTCCACGACCATGGAATGCGTCTGCAGACAGAGCTCGAATGCTTTTATGACCACGATGCACCCAACTACGAGTACGGCTGCAACGCCAGGGAAGAGAAAATGATGCTGGCATTCCGGGGAGGAATTAAAAGGATCGGTGCAATAACCCCTTGAACACAAGGCCGTGGTCGACTTGAATCGATGGAATGTCACCGATCAGCGTTGGGGTTAGTGAGCTAGCGAGTTCTCCAATCATCCTCACAGTAACCTTGATATTGAAACGTGCAAAGGCTTCAGCGCATGACATCTCCACGGTCTGCCAACCGATGATCTCGTCAGTTTGTGTCTCGTAGAGGTTTACCATCCCGAGAAGCATGTCTTCTCGACACTGGTTCTCTCCGCTTTTATTGCCGGAATGATCTTAACGCTAGGTGTGCTGCTTCTAGAGTGTCGGCTCTTGTCGCTCTCTATACGCAGTGAACTAGAGCTGCAAACCCACCGATCAATCGGCGAAAGACAATTAACAATCGGTTTGTGTAGCGACTAGGCTGGCGAAATGGTCTGAAAGGGAGAATTTGTAAGATGTCCAGGCATTAGATGAAGCCTAAATTTACGATGTGCTTAAGCCTACACTTGTACTGAAAGTCATCTGTGGTGTCCCCTTTTAGTTCACACCCAGTGGCCACTTGGATAGCCAGTAAGCAGCTAACAACAAGCCTAACTTGGAGCACGTGATCTCACGTACCCGCTAGATGACTCAGAATCGGCACATTGAAAACACGAAAGTACGGAAGCATCGCCGTGACACCTACACCCATTTGCACTAAGCTTAATTTACACCAAGGTCAACGAGACTTTTATTGTTTAACAGGATTTTTTGTCAGTTATCCAGCATTTTTCAACTCGCGCAACTTTGTCATCACCTTACTAGGCTTAGACTCACCCGTGACCCTCTTCATCTCCTCGAATCGAGTCTACATAAAAACGTTATATTCCTTCTCCTACTTAATCGTAAACCTTCCTTGAGTCTCCTAATTTTCTTCCGTAAACTTCTCCAGCTCCTACACCGCTTTATTTCCCTCTACAACCTTCTTTAGGAACTTAATATTCGACTTAGTGTATTTATACCCGGGGAATACCTTCGTATCGTCCGGTAGCGCCGCGAGGACTTAATTTAACGCCTTTTCTATCTCTTCCCTATTATCTTCGAAGAATTTCCCGCACTTACCGTAGAATAGCGTGTCGCCTGTGAAGACGACGCGCTTATCGCTCAACTTATCCTCAAAGAACTAGTAGATGCTATTCTATATATAGTAAGGGGTGTGTAGCGCTATAACTTCAATATTCTTACCGATGTTGAATTTACTACTATATAAGGGCGTTTTAATTACGCTTATACTATCCTTACCTACGATAACGGGGACGAGCTTAGGGAGGGTCGCGAGGATTGTAGTATTCCCGCCTACGTGGTCCTAGTAGTGGTGCGTATTTATAATAGCGGTTAGATTTAGAGAACTCTACTTTTCGTTAAGCACGGGGATAACTTTAGGAGGGTTCGCTGGGTCGATGATGACGGTGTCTTTAGTCTCATCGTCGCGAATTAGATATGCGTAGTTATAGGATGAGCTAACCCCTTAATGGCTATACCTATCAGCGCCGCTCGTCACGCTATATATTTCTGAGAGGTCACGAATACATGGGGATACTCAATATATACATGTTCCTTACGAGCTGCTGGATGGTAGCTCCAGGATTCCTTCTGGGGGGCTTGTGGCTGTAGCGTGTTAAACGACCGTTCTGAATGCTCCGCGAGTAGCTCTAGTCGACAAGATTCCCCAAGCTGGACGAGATGCAATCGTGAGAGTGGTTTGTACTGTAGCGTTAAAGCAGAATCAGAATCTGAGCTGCCCGACGAGCGACCAATTGCCAGCAAGCAACGTGATTTGATACTGTAGCAATGGCTGCATGGCTCACTGTAAGAGGATGGCTGTGATCACCCTCAGCGCGGCGTCATGATACACGCAAAACTGGTACAAAATAACAGCGCTTACACAACTTCAATTTGCGCGAGAGCATACCTGAACTGCTAGATAGGCGGCTTGTTTCACTAGTATTGCAAAGGCCGGAGCCTGACTAGGACGACCAGTAGGAGCTCCTGAAAACCCTGTTTTCGGGCTCACTCGGTTGCAGCGTGAGAGCCCGGTGGTCTTGATCGATTTATCCACTTCTTCAAATACTCTTATAAGTAGTTGAGGCGCATCAATTGGCTTGTTCGCTTTCACGCCAGTCTCACCAATAAGAGGCTCTATATGTTCCCACATTGATGACGCGGGATCTAACCTTTTCCGACCAGGTACGATGTCTCTCCTTAACAACTCCGCCTGGAGGAAAGATTGACAGGGATTGCTCTGCGCCGAGAAGTGGAACACGAAAGAACGCCAAAGGATGATGAGGAGCACAGGCTTTGAGCAGCACCCATTTAACCAGGTAGTATCTAGTAGAGTCCAAAACCCGGCAGAGGGAGTATCGTACAGCCGTAGCGGGTCCACATCCCGATCTCGGTAACAAATCAAACCCGCTAACTGATGCGAGATACTGCCTTAGTGGTGTACCACTTTTTACGTTCGCTCGACTATTCCGATTTTGGCCTCCAAAGATCCGGCAACACTTCGTATGAGGATCAAGACGGCAAGTTGTTGTCGCATTCTCTCCATGATATGAGGTGCGGTGTCTGTCGGTTCCGAGAGCTGGACAGACCTCTTGATGAGCTTATCCCAAGGGCCGGAAACTTACTCTGACTGGCCACATTGGAAGGGTCACTGGGAAAGCTCAATCGAGAAACAAGCGGATTTGATAAACTTCTACCTTGAGAAGAGCTCTCTCAGGATCGCGGTATATTGACGTTGCTTCTGGTTGTACTAGCCTTGCTCGCGGCAATACAGACAGTTGCGACCAGAGCGGGAAGAAGCTCTCAATCTATTGCAGAGTGGTTTGCAACCACCTCTCCTTTTTTTAGGCCTCGCGTGCAGCATACGCAGGATGTTGAGTTGAAGGTGGATACACGCTTGTGCAATCGCTTACTAATACACTTACCACAAACACCCATGGATACATCTACCCACGGGTCATCTGGTCTGCCATCGTTGAGCTAGGCCTGACGGGTTTACATTCCTGTCAACGCTGGTTTACGAAGCCGGGTCTTAAAAAGAGGACTAGTGCCCTTTATTGACACGTGCCTACCTACACCTGCTACCTTTACCTTGATCTATGATGATAATTCGTGAATCGCCTCCCGAGAACGGTTATATGACCATGTCAAAGGACAATTCACGCCATCCTTCCACTGTGCCGTGCCTTCTCACAGCCCCAGGTGACGAGGAGGCAGAAAAGAATACCACGTTTATGCACTACCTAGGTCCGAAGCGGTATACGGGAGCCTGTGAATTCCGCCAGTCGCAAGAACCTCCTTCCCCGGCACTAAAAGAGCAACATATCTCTGCAAGAATCTGTTTATGAAAATGATTCCCATCTGTCACTGTAGAATGCCGTGGCTGTCGACAACGCAGCTTTGGCATGGCACTCCATGCCAGTCTGAAGCTACACAACAACGGCTCAAGCGCGGAGATCCAGCCCCTGAGCATCCACCAACTTTCGATCGGGCTGACAGGGCAATGTAGATGGTGTTGCAATAATCCAAATATCATTTGACGGGCCAAAAATCGTTTTGCAACCATAGATCTTCTGAGAATCTGCCATTCATTATTCCGCAGTAGCGGGGAAAGTGACTCAGTGCTGCGGTAGCGATATGCGAACGTTGGCCGAACAATATCTTTAAAATCCGTGAGCTCAAACAACCCATCAAACTACAGTAAAAATCTCACAATGAGTCTATCTTGCTCGCGGGATGCTTCTTTAAACAATTGATTGCCTATCGCCCAACCCTGGTATATAGCTCGCCCTTTTAAGGCTTTCTACGAGCTCCAATTTTCAAAACCAAGCATGTCCTGCTCTTCCAGGCTGTCCCAGCGCGAGATCATGGTGGGCTCACCCTCAAATTCCAGCGACAATGGTATACACCAGTTGGTAGAAGCGCTCACAACCGTGTCAGACGAATGTTGAGCACAACAGTAGAGACTTTCGCTTAACTTGTATTCGATCAACTCTGCAGGCTTTCAAAACGATCAATGGGAAGTGGCATGTCGTCAAAAGGATCTTTCCTTAAGAATTGGCGCTTCTCTAGCACCATCGCCGCCGTGGTGTAGGTTGCTATGATTGTAGCTGGGCTGTGCGCCCGGGTTCAGGTAAGAGGCACCTCTGAGATCATGCTCTTTCCTTTCGCCTGCGGTTTTCGCACTTTCCACAGCTTTCAACACTTTGTGAGAAAGTTGTTCAAGATTCCGGCCGCCCAGAAGGTATTCCGCAAGGGTGCCACAACAATCATGTGAAGGTCCAAATTATATGAGGCATACTGTCAAGCGAGATCTTTGGGCCGGACAACATCGTGGAAGATTATCTGCATGGTTGGTATTAAGCTCGGTATAAACATAGCAGCGGGCACATCGATGTGATCTAAAGCGACCAACTTGTTCAGAGTACTGGTCGTTCTGGCTGCGGCATCGCTTGTCCGCTGCGTTGCGATCTTCTGGAGGTGGTTTCGCTCTTCCCCTGCTAGATTCTCACACGTGGTAAGTATGTATGATTGGCGGAGAGCAATAATGACTGCGTTGACGTAAAACGTCAGGTGGCTATGATGTAGCGTCACTACTAAAGAAGTAGAGTCACTCTCTTGTGCGATACTGTTATGTAGTTTCTAAATCTCGCCGTGATCGAGCTCCAACCGAGTAAGTGAGAATGGTGGTCTCCTGGGTCTGTAGTGCAGAAGCAAAACTTCTTCCAATTTCACTGGGAGCCTCAGCAGGGTAATCCACAAAGCTGCAAGATAATCCATGTCAGCGGGCAAGTGGGCATCTTGTAGATGCTTTGGCAGAACTGGGAGCGAGTTTGACAAGTCGCTACTCTGCGGCATTCGTATGTCGGCATCATTCATGTGGAGCCTTATTGGCCTTCTGAAAGCGAAGGCAGCCTAACCCTCTCGATAGTAGCTGCATCACCAGATTCTTTCCCAGAGAGATAGTTTCGATTTTGAGAAAGGACATCGCGTGATTAGTGCGTACTTGGGTTCCCAATGAAGGCCGATACTATGACATACGTTGCCTGAAATTCCAAGCCAATGCCAGTTCTCATGAAGATCCTCCAGATCAACGTACCAAAGGGAAAGTAGAAAGGGCCGAAGAGATCGTCAAGGTCTTGTAAGTCTCCTGCTGAGCATCATATATCGCCTGCGAGCAGTTGAATAGACTCGTTTCTGAGAGTCTTCGGTCAATGATCGCATTACCTTGGCATTATGGAAGCAGTACTCTTTCGGGGACTTCCGCGAGCTGAAGTTTGTTGGCCCAATGCAGTCCGTATCTGCGTAGCTTGCAGATGCAAAGAAAATCGACCAGGTTAGGATATCGCTAGGCCCTCCCCCGGCCTGAGCGTACGTCGTCAAAAACTCCTCCGCGTTGACTACAGGCAGAATGGGTGAACATAGTGGAAGAAAACTCTAATCAAATGTTCTTGAACGTTGACCGGCAGGGACGCCCCACTTTTCTCAAAAATCACTGGCTGCCTTTGGTGAATATGTTGACTGACGAGGTAAGTACTTTCTTTGAGTGGCCGATCGGGTAGGTCAATACCAACCAGAAACTCTAGGCCTTGAGCTTCACCTGTCTACATTTAAGCAGGCGCAGTTTTTGACATAATGGCGGCATACCAGCGTGGTATGGTACGATTGGCCACCTTCCTTTGGATCTTGCGTTGCCTCCTCTCTAACATCGAAAATTATCTCTGTCGAATGCTGATTGACGCTTGTTTGGTCGGCTGCACCGGCTTCTTGTCGATTCTGAGCTGAATTTAGTTGACTCCTGTGTTCTGGCAGACAAATATTGTCGAATGGCGAAACTGCAGCATTTGTAGGTGTCTGAAAGAATACGTCGCCGACTGGTGCGGTAACATGGTTGGGAGTAAGAGAGACCGACTGGATGATCTGTCTAGGTCTTTCGCTCGCGTCGATGGACTGATCCTAGCTGCTGCATGAGGAGTTGAATCACAGTACCTGACTATATCCCACTTACGAAACTGGAGGCCGGCTGTACTTTGCAGACGATTTCATCATGAGCACAGCTGGTACACGTGATCCCGTGCAAGCTCACATTGCAACGGGCTTTGCGATTATGGCAACTCGTGCACAACGTCCTCTTTTCGTTGAATTTGGTCCTGGCATTGTGACACATCATCAGGTTACGAGCAATGGTGAAGTATCGTTCCTTGTTTCGCTCAGTGTCGCACGATCTACCACACTAACCATGTTGCCTAGAATAGAAGATCATGGTTGGCTCAGCCAAACCCGAGCTGAATGATTTAATAGCGTTGCTGGTAGGTTTCAGCGCCAGAGGGACAAAGGCTGAAAATTGTTGGAGCGTTTGTAAGGCGTCCAGGCGAGATTGGCCTGACTTGGAGGGGACTTGGCAGCGAGGTTAGAATGCGGTAGGACTTGCAAGAACATCCCGTTCACTTCAGTTTGCGGGTTGGCTGCGGCTCTACTTAATTCGGCATATATTTAAAGCGAGGTCACCAGTCAAAGACTGATGTGGCTTCTCCAGCAGCCGAACACTTTGAAAGGCCCTTGCCTCACATGAAGCATCCCACCAATTGACGCACACACTACAACTTGGATAATAATAAAGCAGCCAGTAGTTGCGAGTACATTTCTAGATTCACAGGGGGGCCAGACCATTGTGGATAGATCTTCAGCACAAGGGCCAATGAAAAATGCATGGTGGCGGGTGGCAATGTTCTTTCACTGTGCGTATTTTGGTCAGCTTGTCGGCCTACCCATGCTTGCGTATGTTGCAAGTACGCTAGCGCCAGAATCAGCCAACTCGTGAACTTCGCAACGTCGAGAATTTCTTCCAACTGCTTGCCGATGAAGTAAGAGTGAAAAACATGACGTTAATTGCCAAATGGCCTCGTCTATGCGCTTGTCAAGAAGACTTTACCGCCACGTCCATTATTAGAGCACTATTCTGGCGATGTCGACAATGATACTAGCCATGGTGGCCGGAATGTTTAGACACAAGTTGCCATGGAGGCTAAATGCAATCTGCCAATACGCACGAGAACAAGGCCCTGGACGCGCGGACATCAAATCATATCTACCACTAATGGTATTCGCAACAACCTCACTTGGTGACAACCTCTCGAGGCAAACTACCTGTGATCCTCTCGCGGATACCCCGTTGCACGTTCAATAATAAGCGTTCGTGCAGTGCTGGGAATCCAGAAATCCCCGCCATTTTAAAAGCCTTGCATTCACCCTGAAGAAGCCCCGGCCGTGCCTCGAGATGCGTTCCGAACGACAAAATAGTCTCAAACCTACCTTCAAAGGGCGGCCAATCTTCGTGGTTCCCAGGTGTGCCATTTCGGATGAACGATCCATACATACTCCCAAATGAGGCTGAGACTGGTGGAAATAATTCCACATCAAAACCTTCGAAAGCTGGCCACCTCTGAAGGTCTCGTGTTGTAAAGTTCCGCCAAATGAACGGCATGTCTCCAGTGTGGATGGCTCCACCAGCCCTGGGCAGGTCGATGGCGAATTGGAAGAGGTACGTTGGTATTCCTTGATCGGCAAGATTAAGGCCGATACAGATGGAAGAGAGCTTGAAAAACTCCATGGACATGATGTCGTTTAAGAGCTGTCGGTGATCGTGGTCCACGTGCATCTCTTGGTAGCTATCGAGCAAAGCCTCAGCTTGTTCGTCCCCAAACACTTGTGCGAGAACGGCGAGCACATCGGAGCGGGTCCCTGCCATGAGTGTCGGAGAATGACCGCGGAAAAACTGCCATTCGTCTTTGGCGAAGCCGACCATCAATTCAAAGTCCTTACGGGGATAGGGCTTGACTGATAGACACAGGGCTGGATTCTCGGGAACGATAAGTCCGTCAACAACTCCGCCACTCGGGCACCATGCGAGATTCGCATCTGCTGGAAAGAGACGCAACAAGATATTATGGACCGCCAAGAGCTTTTCCACGTCCACTTCCATAAGCTGCGCCGGATCCTCGATCTGCAGCATGTCTAGGTATTTCCGTGCGACCACGGCCGCTTCCGGTGATTGCTGCGTTGCCCAGACGTTGAAGGGCGAAAGGGACTGGGCGATCGCACGTCTAACCAATTTCTGCGCGTCGGGGTTCACAAGCAAATGAGAGACGGCAGTGCCGCCCGCCGATTCTCCACCCACAGTGATGTTGTCGGGGTCTCCCCCAAACGCCTCGATATTTACGTGCGTCCACTTCAATGCCGCGATCTGGTCTTGGATGCCGAGATTTATGGCGTCTTTAACGGAGTTTGAGATGAGGCCAAAATGCACCCAGCCTAGTGCACCCAGTCGGTAATTCGGCCGTACAACGATGATGTCCTCTTGACAAGCCAAGTTATGTCCCCTCTCTGGTAGGAATGAACCCGAGCTAACGATGTTGGCTCCGCCGTGATAGTAAAGGTAGACAGGATATTTCTTCCGTGACTGTGTCTTCAACGGAGCCCATAGATCGAGGTATAGGCAATCCTCGGATATGTCATCATGGTCATAAGTATTGAAGACGTAGGGTGGCCCGGCAATGATGCCAGGAACCCCTTCTCTATCCAGAGAGCAAATGAGCTGCCTGATTCGATCCATATTCTTGCTGTTCGCTTGGGGTGCCGCCGGTCCAGCACATGTGGCTTTGCGTACACCGGTCCATTGAAACGGCGTGGGTGATTTGAAACGGCGTTCGCCAATCGGCGGACATGCAAACGGCACGCCGCGAAAGACACGAACTTGACCTTCGACTTGGCCTTGGAGGATGCCACAAGAAGTCTGTACGGTGGTCCCATCGTCCATGATTTGTGAAGAAATATGTGAATATGAGAAGAGAGGCTACAAGAGTACCTGTCTCATGAAATGCTGACAACGGGCATGGATTTTATTTAGGGTTGGACACATGCACATGCAAGCTAACGCAGGTATAGGGTCAAGTCCATGCTGGTCGGTCTACATGGGTTCGAGGGACTCAGGAAGGTGGCATAGTGTCACATTCGGAAATGTTTCTACGGAGTTGTGGCCTTAATAGGTTGGAAGACAATGAGTCAATTTACCCGAGACCTAGGCGGGGATAAGTGCATCCTGCCCGAGAGGGCCTGTTGTGTTTTGTGCTCCATGATAATCACCGAGCGTACTAGTGCGCATGCCGTAGGAGGTTGATTTCTGTCGTCTAGAACAATTACTGCATGAATACGTCATCTACACACCTCTCAACAATAGAGGCGAGGTTGTCTTGTAGGCACTAGAACTCAAACGCTATAGAGTAGAAACATCCCGTCTTGAATGTTAAATTAGTCAACACGCAAGGAGAACCGGGTAATGCCTCAGCGAATGAAATGCTGATTATTGCATGTGGCTCCTCCACAGTCAGGGGGACGTTCAATGTGATGGGTTGAACCCATGGAGGCCGTTGGCTATACCAAGGACTACCCCTACACGTGACCTGTACGACTGGCTGTGCGATAGAAGCGAAGGGTTACTCTAGTAACCTAAGCGATATCGATAAGCAGGAGTTTTTACTCCTACTCTAGAGCTCGTACTCTCTCTCTTTCTCTCTTTAGCTTAGAATCCTAGTTATATAGTAGCTATACGAATCGTATGATTTATAGCAAAACCCTTACAATAAGCTCTTATCTATAGCGCTAGGGGATTATTCTTTTTGAGAGAGATAATATAGCTTTAGCGTCTTTCGCGAAGCTACCTTAGGCTATAAGGGAATCCATCTAAACTTAGAGTCGTTACTAATAGACTAGAGCTCATAATAAGACTAGATTAAAGGTATTATATAGGTATATAAAGAGATTAAGCTAGAGATAATTATAGTATCTACTACTTACTTTACTAATAATTAGGATAAGTAGGATAATTTACTAGGCGATAAGATTAGAGTACGAGATTATTTCTCGCTAAAGTAGATATAGAGAGAGTAGTTCGCGAGACTAGCGTAAAGTACTATATAATCCTACGTCTCGCGTAGTTTTACGCTAAATATTTACTTTCGTATAGCGCCTAGTATTTCCTAGATCTTAGTAGCGATAAGCTTATATATTCGTATGAAAAGAGTATAAAGATAGTGTATATTAACGAAGACGATATTACTAAATATGACGCCGCTATACTACTAGATCCCGCTAAATTTAGAGAGTAGGAGATCGAGCTTAGAAACGAGAACCTAACTATTAAAGATGTAGATAATAGCCTTAGTAAAGTTTATAGGTCTAGCTACTATATTAGAATTAGGAAGCGTACGCGAGAGGAAACAAACGAGATACTAAATATTATCTCTACTTAGCTATTTTAGCTATAGGCTAATATAGTTAATATTACTATTAACGGGTAGCGATTTAAAAGAAATACGGTATTCGCTTATTGACCTTCCAGGAGTATTTAGTAAGAGAAAAGGAGCGACTGCTAGAGTTAGTCCCTTCCTCGGCCGAAATATAAAGAAGATAGGTTAGAAGTTTTAAAGCTCACACTTCCAATATAACGTTTAGGGTCATTGCGCATTAGGTGTTAAGGTAAGCTACGGGAGCCGGGTTCGCTCTATTTAGAGCGTTTTCAGCGGGTCTTGTACTGGTCGCATTCTATCTCCTGTTCAATGAGGACCTTAACTAGAAGCTGAAGGCCTGAGTAATATGCTTGAAGTCGTTCTTTTCACTTGTTCAGATAGACATTGGGCCAGTGGGGCTGAGGAAGTGAAATCATTGAAAGGTCGTGGATACCCCGTGAAGAAATACATTACTTTTGCGACTTCAACTCACCTTGAAAGTTTGCTGAAGCTTTATCTAGAAGCACTGAGGCTGGATGTCATCTCCAAGGTGGCATGTGGCTGAAGAGTCCAACATATAGCTACGATTGCGCTTAGTAGTCAAGGGAGTGGGCTTAACTCTGCGCTTTGTGGTGGCTCGTTGGAGTATTGGGGGATGATTGAGCTCGTTTGTAGTTGCCGTCTCAGAAAGGTATATCACTTCAACTCATTATGCTATGGTCCTGGATGGAGCTTTCTTCAATATCAATGTGGTCTGTGCAAGGACATTTCGGAAAAATTACGTGATTGCCTCGAGAGTGCTGATTTCTGGCACTGTTACTCTTCCCTATAGCATAGTTGAGTTGATGGCCTGAACAAGTATGAGTTTATCTTCGTTGTACATCTTAGACTCTTGTCGTGGTGAATATCCCTGGAATTTCATAAGGGTCTTCGAAGCACTTAGGATTAGAGGAAGGAAATTTTCCGTGAGAACTGATTCATATTTGCAAATGGAGGTACCTGAGGCAACGCCGAGATTTTTCGTAAACAGATGGGTGTCTAATAGTTTGGACTGATTTGATAGCAGGTGCTATTGCCGAGTATATTGGAAACAAGGATATGTCGTCTGTGTGGAAAGATGGCTCGCAAAGGTGAGACCGAAGTGTCGTAGATGTGTGATACATGGTGAAGACAGAGATCACCGTCCTCAAGAAAGACTGCCAAAGCCCTCGGCCCAGCTAGTATCACACTCTACCTGGACCACGTGATGTAACTTCAAGGCAGTGTGAAACACCGCGCGCGCAATTGTGTTAGATCCCCCTCCTTTACTTGCGAGAATTATAAGGACAGGTTGGGAAATTCCCCGGTGCGATAAGAAATCGAATGACACGCGATACAGCCGATATAATTATCTTATCCTTAATTACCTGGTATTCCATTCTGTACGACAAAACTGTGTAACGTGGATTTGCGGCGGGCCACGCGACATGAAGGGGTCTGTCACGAACGACAGTCCACCCAAACCCTTGAAGCGACTAAGCTACTTTAGGAAGAGTACTTCTTGCCTCTCACCCCCTGAGAGTTACATCGACTTCTCCAGTTGAGACAACAGCCAAAGAACAAACGATCCCCTCTGCAAAGTACTCGTCCTACTCTATCTATCGCTTTAGGTTTGTGCCATAGCATTCTGTGAGGCTTTTCTTCACTCTTCTAGGATAGCAAAACAGTTCGTCTAGTGCAAACTCTGCAGCAAAATTTTGCTACTACTTCTCTTAGTTTCGATCACCTCTAAAATTCAGAGTCATACCAACTAGCTTTGTCCTCCGAAAAGTTCGCAGCGAAGACGGCCTAACATGAAGGTCAAGATAGAACCTTACGACCCCCAATGGGCGCTCACCTATATCGAAATCCGACAGCAACTCCTACGTATCTTGAGAGGCGTAGCCCTAGTATCCATTGAGCATGTGGGAAGTACATCCATCCCCATGCTTAAGGCCAAACCAGTGCTCGACATCGACATTGTTGTACATCCTTCTTCTCTTGAAGCCACTCGCCATGCGCTTGCGAACGGGAAATACACCGATTGTGGGGAAATGAACGTACCGGGACGGTTCGTCTTCCGACAACCAGGTTATGGACGGTTAGAGGCAGCTCATGGATTTGGCAAGAACGGGGAGCAGCGTTACAATACCTACGTTATGCTCGAAGGCTGCACGTCCCTGAGGAATCATCTTGATATGAAGAGAGTACTTCTGGAGAATCGAGAGCTACGAGAAGAGTATGGACGTGTCAAAAGCAAATTGGAGGAGAGAGATTTCGATAATATTGGCCAGTATGTATTGGAAAAAACGGAAATCCTGTGCAGGGTTTTACGGACCGCGGGGTGGAGTGAGGAAGATTTACAGCCAGTGATCGAGTCTAATTCTTAACATGCCAGCTGTGGCATTATGACATGAATAAATGAGGCAACTGCGACATGATAGGGCTCCTTTAGCGAAGTAGCACGGACCAAGGGGTTACTATTGGTGAAGCAGGTCGAGAAATGGTGAAGCATCGTCGAAGTCCCCTTCCTAGATGAAGACTTGACAGCATACAGCTCACCACGCTGCTGTCTCACTATTGCTTTTAGAGCCGTTAGGGCGCAGGAAATGCGACCCATCCATGTCGATCATCCATTTCGACCGGACATCAGGTAATATCTTACGCTCATTTCCGGAAGCGCTTCGGAAGAAAGCAGCTGCGAACCCAGTTTGAGAAAGAAATGTTGTTGAACTATCTGCATTCCGACACGCGATTTGCAGTTCTCGTGTGGCTGTGTAAGAACTTTTGTGGAATTTTTTCCCCTGAAATGTTGGACAGCTTCACCCACGCAGTATCTGTCCAGGTTTGTTCTGAAATGTTGCTAGTTCTTTGGTCTCATGGAAACCACTTTACGTAGAGACGTCTTACAAGCCAAGGAACATGTCCTCCTCGTCCAGCTTCATGACAGAATGGAGGGTCGAGAGAGATTTCTTCAAGCAAATTTGATTGATCTGGTTGTCCTCTTCTCCAAGAGAAGGAGGAAACAAGTACACAATTGGTAATAATTTGGGTTGATCCCGCCACATTGATCGCGTTGACACACGCTCCCCGACGTAAGCTGCCAAGGAGTTCTAAAGATTTGTCTAATTGCCTTACACTTCTTCTCAAACCGTTCCAGACACCGTCCGCAGCCCGAAACGCCATACCCGAGTAAATATTCGTACGGCGGTGACCCTACCTTTGAGTTCAAGCACAGTCCCAATGGGAGATTTTCGGCCATATTGAAGGTAATACTCTGAACAGGTTAGAGACACGTAAGACGGAGGAAATATGACCCGAAAAAACGCGGCATTTCATTGGTTGGTTGTCTAGAGATGCGAACAAGCCAATCAAAATCATTTCTCCACCCGTGCCAAGTCTTTTGTCGTCCACCTTGCTTTTGCCCATCTGAAAACTCCAAAAATACCTCCTACATCATCTTCCAATAGATGTACTCCCTGTCGGCTGCTAAGTAATGGCACCTGCTAACCAAGTGGTTATCCTAAGGTCAAAATCCAGAAGAGGCTGCTTGACGTGCAAGTAAGTTTGTCCCATGAAAATCCAATCCCCTAGATCTCGCAACTGATTCTCGCCAGACTTCGGTATAGTATGATGAAGCCTGAATGTCGCAGCACTAATTAGATCCCCTAGACACGTCAAGTGTGACGAGACGCGACCATCCTGCCTGCGATGTACGAACACTAAGAGGACGTGCGAAGGTTACCCGTTACTGTCGCAATCGCTTTCCCCACAAGCCCAAAACCTTCGTGATGAGGAGCGCAGGGCTTTCTTGTTTTTCAGGACCCGGACCGTTCACAGAATCTTCGGACTACAAGACGCAGATGACTGGGTTCCTGTTCTGGTTCGACTTGGGTACATCGAATCCTCAATAAAGCACGCCCTTATTGCACTCGCTTCGCTCCATGAAAGCTCGGAGCCCGTGGGCAACTTTGTATTGTGCCACAAGCCTCTGAAGCACGTTACAAATGCTGCACAGTCATTGGCTTTGAAGCATTACAATGAAGCGATAAGACACATTCGAACCAGTTCTCTTGACATGTCTTCCCGGCCGGACATAATCCTGGTGTTATGCATTCTATTCATGTGTTTTGAACAACTTCGGAGTGGTGATGCAGCATGTCTAACTCATCTGACAGCAGGGCTCAACCTCCTCTATTCGTGGAGATCCCGTACAATTGACTACTCCAAACTTCAAGCTTTCTCCAGGCCGACACGGGATCTGATTAATGGATTGATCACACCTACCTTACAACGACTCCGTGTTCAATTTGCATTATGTATGGATCGTCGACATTCCAATATATTTCCTGACCGATCTCCCTGGCTCCCTCCTCCTGGCATTCCACTTTCATATGATTCACCTAACGCAGCCAGAATGGATTTTGATCGTGCGATGAATTATGTATTTTTAGCTCTTAAACACGACCAATTGTTGAAGCACTCAGTATCAAACCAGAATCTTACTGACATTTTGCAACGGTGGAAGTGGGTACTGGATTCTTCTAATTTCCGTGAGGGCACAGCCTTCCAAGTGTGTTCGAGGAAATTATTACACCTCTACTACCACGTTTCAATCATAATCATAGAGACGTATTACACAAACGCCGAGACCATTTTCGATGACTACACCTATCGGTTTAAATTGATCATCGATCTTGCTGAGGAATTCATCCAAACCTGGAAGACTGCGCCGCAGCAGTACAGCTTGCTGTTCAGCTTCGATCTGGAATCACTCCACCCATGTTCTTTGTCGCTTCCCGTTGCCGCTGTCCAGAACTACGACGAAAGGCTGTCCGTCTCATGCTGCAATCAGACCTTTACCACGGAGCGTGGCGTGATCGGTACTCCGCTCTCTGCGCGCAACGGATCATTGATATTGAAGAGGAAGGGCTCAACTCAGACGTTGAACACGCTTGTCTGCCTGAAAAACATCGGATTCAAAAGCTCTCGGCTGATCTTGAAGAGGAAAGTGGGCAAATTACAATGCGATTTGTTCGGCCACCATTTAGCCCGCAATCGACTATATACACAACTACTATCACTCTCATCACCCAGGATTCATAGCGGCCTGACTATACGTTCTTTCTTTAATGAATTGAAACCCTATCCAAAATGTGTTTCATTAGTGTATATAGACTAATGATTGTTCCCATACAATTTGTATGAGAGGCCAACCCTAAGGCTTAGCATAGAAACTTTAGACTAATTGTTACGAACCAGGTCACTTAAAGGGTCGCCAAGGGAGTCAAGACGACCGTCCGAAGGAAGGAAGTTAGCCGATGGAGAACGAGGCTATATCACGTGACTTGGCAAGGCTGGATCTCCTAGGATCTCAAGGATCTCGTGAATCTCGAGGGAGCTATAGAGAGTCGTAAGATCTAGGCTAAGCTACTAGCACTATATATACGCGATCACTACTTTAGATAGGACTACTCGTAGTTAACTTCGTTAATAATCCTATACCTATATTTAGGATAATCTAGAACTAATATTACGAGAGTCAAGATATAGGCCAAGTCATGTAGGTACCCATGGAATCTTCTAAGGAGGAAATCCTAGGAAAGTTTGCCGACGGGGCTATACGAGGCTAGGTCACATGACTAAGATATCCCGAAAAGGAAATATTAAGTCCAATGGAACTATAAATCATTAGAATAAGGGAACATAGGAATATAGACGATGTTACGAACCAGGTCACTTGAAAGGTCGCCAAGGGAGTCAAGGCACCTGTACCAAGGAAAGGAAGT